>NW_026067896.1:1278519-1409831 GCF_014885135.2 Alexandromys fortis | reverse complement strand
TTTTTTTTTTTTTTTTTTTTTTTTGGTTTTTCGAGACAGGGTTTCTCTGTGGCTTTGGAGCCTGTCCTGGAACTAGCTCTTGTAGACCAGGCTGGTCTCGAACTCACAAAGATCCTTTTGCCTCTGCCTCCCAAGTGCTGTGATTAACTATAAGTCAGTGTTAGCTACGGTCATAAAGACGCAATTACAATGTGAAGTGTCCTATCCTGCCCACCTGTGTTTGACCACTTGTTTCCCAGCAGGCCGTGTTGTCAGGGAGGTTGTGAGAACCTTTAGGAGGCGTGGCTGGAAGGACTGGATCACTAGGGGGTGGACCTTGTGGGTCATAACCCGCCCAGTTCCAGCCTTAGCCTTTGCTTCAAGGTCTGCTGAGGTGGACAAGCCTTGCCACAGACTCTCACCGCATTGGACAGTGCCCAGCCCTCCTGCTTTCCCACCTTGGTGGACTGTGTCCCCTCAAACTGTGAGCTAAAAGACTACGTCCGTCGGGCCTTTGCTCACGGCACCCTGAAAACACAGACATGAACGCTGTTTTAAGAAACCGTGGTGTTTTTAATCTAGGAGTGAATCAACAACAAATACACGAAGACTAGTTCAAGTTATTGGCCCACTGTGGCTGGGATCAGTTGCCATGGGGACCCACCGACACGGGTGGGGCTGCTACTGTGAGACCCGCAACCGTGTTGCCTTTGAATCCCATGCATTAAGTGCTGCTGGAAATACAAAAACGTCACAGGAAGGCCCACGCAAGGAACCCGAGAGGAGGACTTTGAGCAGTGTCAGTAGTTCACGGGGAGGTTTCAGGGACGATGGAGAAAACACCGTGAGGTGTTGTGCGTGCAGAGGACTTGCAGCTTTAAAGCCAGCAAATGTCTGATTTAGTGGCTGTCCATCTTACTGCTCCAGAGGGAGAGTAGCCAGGATTTATATAGCGCATCTGTAACTAGAAGTGTGTCACCAGCACAGACGTCTTCCCGTGCGGCTGCGGGAGGAGGGGCTGCAGTAAAGCCTCCCCCGGGGGAGCCATAGGATCTAGCGAGGATGATTAGAAGTACTCGTACCAATCCTTGTGGGAGAAGGATCGGCAACCTTTGGCGATAAGGGACGGCGCAGCCTGAAAGCTGATGTTAGACTGGGTGGGCTTCCTCAATTTCCTTTATTGCCGTAACCAATCAAAGCCGTTTGACTTCCCTGTGAGCAAGGTTGACCAGCACAGATCAAGCTGCCCTTGAGGGATAACTAAACCTTTAAGCAAGACTCATAGGTAGTGGATGGGGCCACAGACTAGGGACGTCTGGAGAGCCCTAACCCAAAGAGCCATTCCTACTCTAGTGCGCCATCTGCAGGAGATGAAGGTGAAGGCCAGGGGGCACACAGCTCTTCCTGTGTTTTCGCAGGGGGGGAAGCCCTCAGTGTCTCAGGGTTTCTTTGCACCAAACAACGCTGAGTCAAACAACCTTCTAAGATTTTCCAAACCTCTCTCAGCTGCGTGGTTTTTAGTGTAACAACCACCAAGATATCCCATTATCTCTAGATCAGGGTTTTTTAATTTCCCCCCTAATATCCAAAATTAGAAACAATTTGGAAAAACTTCAGAAATATAAACGTAGAGAAAATAAATAAGACTGATTCAAGGGCTTATATCTAAGTGAAATCTGATCCCTGAGCCTTTCCCTTGAATCACTTCTTTCTTCCCGGGTGTGTGGCACTCTCGAGCTGAGGAGGGGACCTCTGTGTTGGGGAACACGAGTGCTTTCTCTACCACCCAGCTTGGCCCAGAAATCATTTCATAGATGAGGTGTAGGAGATTGCCCTGAGCTCAGACAGCTGGGAATGAGTCAGAAGAACCAAAGGGCACAAGGCCACAGAGTTGCGTTTTTTAAGCCTTAAAGTTGAACCACATGGGTTGGCGCATGGGTCAGAAAATGTCGAATTAGAAAATTCAATTTGCAGATTGCTGTAGCTGAGTCCTAAGTGGGATTTGGAGATTGGCTGTTGGTCACGCTGGTCTGTGGCGCTCTGGGTCCCTGTTTGTATGAAGTGTAGGTGGGGGTCTCACTTGGCCATACAGCATGGAAGGAGTTTGGTGGTGGAGTTGCCTTGGCAGAGAAGAGAAGAGCAGGCTGAAGAGAAGGGGATAATGGAGAGTCAGTTTCTCTGGGGCCTCCCATGCTGGCAGAGGGCTCATACAGAAAACCAAACAGTTGATGACACGCTGGGTACATCAAGGCTGCCTCGGAGCCAATGGAACATCATGGGATATCCTGGCCTACTCTCTCTGCACAGAGCCCGTTACAGCTCTTGCATATCATGAGTTGGTGCCTGTGGACACTTCCTCTCCACCACTAGTAATTGAATTCTTCAAGGGACATGAGCAGTACTGGGTTTCCAGAGCATCGTCTGAGTGATCCCAGGCTATGGGGCTTGGTCAACCGTTTCAGGATGATGGACCCCATGGGAGAAAGACAAGCAAAAGAATTCCAGGTTACTGGTTCTTTTGTAGTCTCGAGAAGGGAAACCAAGTTAAAGAAAAAAATAGGAGTCTGCATAGCAACGGAGACATTCTCTTTTAAACTTAAAATTGGGTCATACGGTAGGTGACACGGTTGGGTAATAGGATCGTGTATCTAAATTCAGGACTGGCCTAGAAAAAAAATTGCTAAAACAGAGCCAGGTTAGCCTGATTGAAGGTCTCGCTTGCTGAGATTCCTGGCCATGCACACTTGTTTATTCAGCCTATTGTCTAAGCAGAACAGGAACCCACAGACTGTTTTATAATGGCAGCAGGAACTTTGCCAGCCAGCGGCTGGCTTTGCATTATTTTGTGATCTAAGGTTTTGAGGAGGTTGTGTCACCGAGGTCTGTTTAGAATGCAAATGATTGCTTAGTCTCGTAAAGGTTTTAAGAGTGTATTTTAATCATCGAGTCTTCCCCTAAGCTCAGCATCATATTCATGAATAAATTGTGGTGCCTTTGATTCGACAGAAATTGGGTGGACTCGCTGAATTAATGCACTTTTCTTTTCTTCTGGTCCTTCTCAGAACCATGGCAGTGTGCACTGCCATCAGCTTTGTGAAATGCAGATGGAGTGTAATTTCCCAAAATTGATCTGTTCAACATCACTGAGTTTCAGCTATTTGCATTCTTATGCCAGAATCAAATTTAGCTTATTATTATTGTCGTGGAAAATAATTATAATCCTTTAATTGTCACAGTGCTTGACAATTTAAAAAATTCACCAATCTTCCTTAGTTCCTCCTGTACACTAACCTTGAGGACTAAGCAGAGTTGGGTTATCACCCGGCCTCCAATCCCAAAACTAGTCTCTGTTTCCAGAGGGATCAACTGAGGTTCTCAAAAGCTAAGTGACTTTCTCTAGCCAAGGATGTCTGCCCATCCCACGGTCTGGCCAAGGTCTGCAAGGTGGGCTCAGTCATCTTCAGTGTGCAGTTCACTCTGGGAAGGACGGATGTGGGCACAATTCCCGACAAAGGGATGGCACCCATGTGGCCCTTTTCTCCTCCTGTCTCTAGGTGATGCAGAATCTATCTGGGGGTCTTGAAGTCCAGTAGGGCTAGATTCTGACTAAACAAGCTTCTCCTTCAACCAGTCTGGAACTCCAGGCCTCAACTCACAGCACACGCACAAGTACACACACGCAAACACATTACATGTGCACATTCGTATGTGCTGGCAGATGCTAGCTCCTCTAAATGCAAAATCCGTAGCAGGCTAAGAAGAAAATGCCTCTTTCCCAGCAGTGGCTATTTTGGTCTTTAAAATCAGCCCCTGCCACAAGCTCATGACAACTTGCTCTTCATATCTAAACTTTGCAATGCCTGAGTCCTTGACTTTCATTCCCTGGTGGTTCTCACTTGCCGGTGGCCTTATACACGGCATTTGGTTCCTTCGGCCCCTGGGCCTCTCTCTGCTTAGCGTGTCCTCCCCTCTTCTCCCTTTAGTGATCCTTTTGCCCAGAAGATATTAGCAATGTTCTAGGACTGTTTCTATTTGGTTCTTGTGCTTCCCTGGCACCTTGAACCCCGAGTGGGGTTGTATGGGACGGCCAGGTATCAGTGGTGTGGCCTCTTCTGTCGTGCGGCGCAGCTGGGACTCACCTCTGCTGCCACCTTGTCCAACTTCCTCACAGAAAGGGACGTTTCCATTCTGTGTGTTGTAGGATAACTAGATCAAACATGCCTGAGTATCGATGACAGACACTCCAGAAAGAATCAAAATACCCCACCAGTTCTCTGGAGAAATGGCACACCACATCACACACACACACACACACACACACACACACACACACACGCCAAAGACTTGGAGGCAAATATCTGGTTCAAGTTCAGGGAGAGTGAGGCAGACCAGTGGGTCTCAGTCCTTTCTCCCACGATCTCGTGTTCTCAAGAGGACTGCATACCTCCAAGCTATGTCTGAGGAAGGAAAAGACAAAGGCAAACTTTCCCTCCTAGCTCATTGGTTGATACTGAGTCATATGACTTCTAGCTGCAAGAGTTGTTGGAGAAACGAAAAGAAAAAAAAAAAAAAAACCAGCATCCTTTAACCTTTCCAAGTCCCTATGGTTGACACAAATAAGAGAAAGGGGAATAAGAATGGAGGATTGATTTAATCAGATTTAAAAGGAAAAACGTAGAGTATTTCTTTCATCCAGAAGTAATGGAGGAAGTCTGTGTCCTTCATACCCACAAGACTTTGGGTCTCTCCCAAAGACCAGGTGCCTACCGTGTGAAACATTACAATGCATGGGCAGATAGAGAAATAAACATTCATTCAGCAGACACACGTCAGGCTGAGCGCCCATCCGCAGCTGCACAGAGGTCATCCTGGACAGGAGCGGTTCTGCGTGGCAAGATGCCGGAAAGGAAGGTTTCTGTGAGCTGAAGGCAGTATAAGATGTTACAGTTACTAGGCTGTGGGGTGTCTATCTTTTACCTCCTACCTGAGGGCATCTTTCAGATGGAGATAAATTCCCCGCAGTGGTAGTGTTACCCCTCCACATCACCATCACTTGGCACAAGGTTACCGTGCCCCACTGAGTTCCAACTCTAATGGACACTCTTGGACGACGTTTTCCCATGCAGAACATCAGCAGTGAATTCTTTGGACGTCTTAGCTGAGTAGAAGGCAGACTAAGGTTATGGGGATTTGCAGACTTTCCAAGGACAGAAGGCCCTTCTGAGAAAACAGGGCCAAGAACAGGGGTTCTGGTGCCTGACTGCCCTGGGTTACCTTGGAAGGGCGCGCTGCAGGCACAATCATAGGGCACAGCAACAGGGCCTCCTTTCCCCCCGCCATCAAACTGGGAACTGAAGAGATTAAAGAGTGGCTGGACAATGGGGCAGACTGTCTGAATTCAGAACTTGTCCTTGACTTGACCGTAGCTTTTATGTGATCGGCTTGTGAAGTTCTAGTTAGACATGGCTCTTGTATCCAGCCCATTATATGGGCGGATGAGAACCTACTGTCAGGTTTCAAAGCAGCTGCGGGGGGGGGGGGGGGACCCAAGTGGCTTTGCTATGTAGCAGAGCAGCAAGACCCAACATTCTAGCAAGAGGACAGAGCTGGAGGCGGCTGTGGTCACTGTAAACAGAGGGGACACATTTGAAAGGAATAACAAGAAGAGGAGTCCCCAAGTTCAGTCTCTAACCCTTGCCCTAGAGTTTATCTGACCCCTAAACAGGGCACACAGAGATCTGGACTGCCACCCAAGTAGCTGAATGTGAGGCTTCTGTTCAACCAAGTCACTCTTGCTGAGAAAAAAAAAATAAAGAAAATCTGCATATATCCCCACAGCCACTCTGGATGGAAGGAGCCATTTCTACCGCGTTAGAGGTGTTTGCAGCCCAGACAGTGGGTCCCCAGGAACGTCCTCTGGCTCGTATCTACCTGTGCTATAGTATCGCAGCAGCTCTGCCTACAGAAACCTGCTGTTTGTGCCTGAAGCAGGCCAGAGGGACACCACGGTGAGTAGGGGTCCCCAACTCCTAACAGTTACAAATAGCATCGTTATTCCAAAAGAGGAGAGGAGAGGTGGCTGACTCCAGACTCTTGCCAAATCCTCCCAGTAAGATCAGTGTCTTTTGGTGCCCACCTCTCACTGGCTTCTCCCTCTTCCACCACACATGCTTCCCAGATGGCATTTCCTAAGATCACCTTGAAACTGCTTGCCTCTAATCTCAAGGGATGCTTCTCCTAAGATGCTGGGGCACTCTAGGCTCAGATAATAAAGTATGACATCTAGGGTTGCCAGGTAACCTCCTGTCCTGGACTTTGTCTGAGCCCTGGAGTCAAGGGTAGTCATGAAGGCAGGAGTTGGTGGATGGGTTGTTTGGGAAGGGAGGACTTGGCTGCTCTTGGCCTCTCTCAAGAAGGAGCAGCTGTGGGGGCAGCTGAGTGACAGATTGATAACCCAGTTGTGAATTCTTCACAATTAGCTCAAGGCCCAGGGAAGTCTTCAAAGGAAAGGTCAGAGCCTCCCTGATGTCTTCTGCCCAGCATGGGTCTTCCACCTCAGCTTCGGGAAAGGGCCAGCAGATGCTGGTCTCCAGGGGTTCTACTTAGTGAATGCTATGGAGAACTGGCTCCATGTCCCTCCTAGGAAAGAGTGACTTTCCACCTGATGAAGTCCCCTCAGGTTCAGAGGACAGACAGACTGCTCCCAAGCACATCCCCCTTCCCCAGATGGCCCCAGCAGAAACAGCTCTCAGGGCTCGGGATAAACACTCCAGGGGAGACAGATGACGCAAGCCTGCTGAGCTCACCAGGAGCCGGCTTAGCCTCCCCCCCCCCCCCCCCCCCCCCCCCCCCCCCCCCCCCCCCCCCCCCCCCCCCCCCCCCCCCCCCCCGCCCCCGCCCCCCCCCCCCCCCCCCCCCCCCCCGTGGCTGGAAAGCGAAGCTCTCTTGATCTACAGACAGGCAGAGGGCCTCCTTTATGGCTTTTCTCTGCCCTCCAGGGACACAGAACTTTGCCTTCCTCACAGAACCCATCCCCACCAGGCAAACAAACCAATCACAGACTCCAGAAGGCTCCCGCCTCTTCAGCTCACTAAAGGAGATGAGTGAACAGTATATCAGTCACTGGGTCTGGCTCAAGAATGCAGGTCCCAGGGAGCCTCTTCACAGAGAGATGTCAGTTTGGATAAAGGATTCAGTTATATATCCAAACTGTTCAGAGAGTTGGGTGGGCCCGGATTCAGATCCACATTTTTCTTCTCATCAACATCCCTTATGCAAAAGGCTGCATCTGTAAAAACCAGGGACGTCTCACGGGTGCCGTAGGATTAGAGGTGCTGTGTTTATGCAGCTGCTGTGCAAATCAAAGCTGCATTCATGCTAATGGTGCCTGGGGAAAGGCTTGAGCAGCAAGGATAGTGTGATCCCTCCTCGTGATATATCCAACAAAGCATCTTCAGAGGGGGTGACGGCTTTCACGGCTGTTCATGGCTCCAAGGTCTCAGATCATGAGAGAGGCTATACTGCCTTCTTGACCTAGCTTCTTAGAAAGCCTGTAGAGTGATTTCTGTTGCATCCTGTAAGTCAAAGCAGTCAAAAGGCTCACCCAGGATCATGAGGGGAAGACCCAGCCCCCACCTCCCAAGGGAAGAGTTGCAGAGATCTAGAATGAGCGTGTGGGGTTAAAAACACTGTTGTGGACATTTTTGGAAAATACAGTCTGCCGTTAGACATTTCACAGATGCTGAGGGGCAGGGCAGTCCTCAGCTGATATCTGAGTTACAATCAAGAAAAAAAAAAGAGCACTACTATTTTTTTAAGACAAAATATTAACAGAACTAGACTTCAATTCAAACTAAGATCATTTGGAAGAATAGGGATAATGAATAGAGACTTTTATTATGGCAGATTTACCAGAATCGACTGTGAAAATCATAATGAAAATGTACAAGCCATAAGAAAAATGTTTCTCTCTTGTTCAGAACTTTCTGGATAGGGCCAGCCGTGCTGGAAGTACACCAGGGGAGACCTGGAAGGAGCCCCCGAAGTTAGGCCAGACCTTGGCTGTTGGTGGGGACTGCCGAGGAGGAGGTCAGGGCAGATCTGGCTAGAGCAGAAAGGACAAGTCACATAGCACAGTCTTCTAACCACCATCTGCTCTCCTGCACGTGGTCTCTCACCAGTGACACCTTAGGGACACGGGCTTGAGGGCCTGTGAGTCTCCTATTCCACTTGGTGCTTCAGCAAGTGAGTCAAGGGCTTGCAGGCCTTGGCCTCTTCTTACCACGGCAATGCTGGAGACCATCTTCTGCAAAGGCTTCTCCATGCTGGGCACTCACGCCCGTCCCCATTGCTCTGGCTTTCCGATAAGCCTGCATTGTGAGTTCCTGTAGTAAGACCTGGAATCCCTGTCAAGGGACCTGGATGAACCCTCAGATCATATAGACTGGAATGTGGGGAAGCTGCCCTTTTTCACCATATCTTCCACGGTCTCAGGGTTGAAGCAGGGAAGTGGCCTCCATGTTGAGAGAAACCATGAGACTGCATTTGGGCTCAGAGAGAAAGAATACTTTGATTAATGGGAGTGGAGTTCTGGCAGTGACACACATTTAAAAACCGATCCTAATTCAGCTTTAGCTCTCTGGGCAACAAGACCAAGAGAACTCCTCTCTCGGCACCCAGTCATCTCCCCTCTCCTCCCAGATCCTCATGGTTGACATCCTATGGCCTCTGGGACTCATCTGCCCTTCCATAATCCACACCTCCACCTCCCACACCCCAACTGACTGCTGACCTCACGGTGATGCTTTGACCACTTCTTATTACGGATTCTGTGGGTTTGGAGGGCAGTAGGTCAAGGCTTCCTGTCTTCTCTTTTAACACGTTGTCGTGGTGTTCTTTTGTAGACGCCTGTAATGCAAGGCCCGCAAAGACCTTAGCCTCGAAGACTTACAGCGCCTCTCTTTTTGACTATTTGTTTCACAGGTTGGAAAAATGAGGCCCAGAAAAGGGCCTCTATCAGCACCTCTACTAGGACTAGCAGAGAGGCCGATTTGGGGTGTGGCACATGCCTGATCCCCCTGCAGCTCCCTTGCTTGCAATGGGCAGGCCACTCCAGAGATCATGCCAAGGAGTGTCAAACAGGAACGTGTCTTCCTCCTTGAAATACGTTACAGATCAGCAGACAGGCCCATCAAGACCCCAGCAATGCAGTTTGCCCAAAGCCTAGCACACAGCAACTCAGAAACATATGTGGTGAGCAATAACAGTCATAAATTTTATGAGATTATGTGTTCCTAATGTGAGATTTCAAGCTGATGTGTTTGTTGCGCTATGCCAAGCTTCAGTGTGATTCAATCAAGTGGTACTTAATCTTCCCTTGTTTCCTCTGGGTGAGGGTGAGTCACGGAGCATGTCTCTGGTCCAGTCTGCTGAGCTAATTTACCCCAAGTATTCTGATGGAGCGGTGATTTGTTTCCTCTGAATGTTCAGAGTTTATTTGCTTATATCATTAGCGGAGTCTGGACCACATGTAGTGAAAGTCTGCAGCCACGCGAAGGCCTAGGGTGCCCTGAAGAGTCAGCCAGGAACAGGGGGTGCATGGGGGCCATCACAGCTTCTTTCCCTCCCAAACTGAATCACGTGAAATGCTTTACATGTCTGTTAACTGCAAGACTTAACTCTGTGTCATTTCTCACAGAGAAAGACAGCTTGACCACCTCCCTGCATCTCTAAGTCCATACCCAGTGGGTCAGGAATGAAGAGAGAATATTGTCCTCTCGTGGAAAATGAAAAAAGGTCTGGTCCTTTTGCCTAAGGCTGGGAGTGAGTTCAACCATCAAGTTTGTCCCCTGGGGAGATGATGGGACCATGCAGATAGAATCTGGGGACTTGACATAGGGCCTCGCTGTCTCTAGGACTAAGAAAAGTGAGACTCATTCTACACTTGACAGTGAGAGTTTAAGGACCTTCTGCTGTTACAGGGATGGGAGAAATGTAGCCTGTGGGCTTGGGGCAGGGGTGAGAGTTTCCCGTGACTTCTCCTTTGATCATGGTGCCAACTGTCCCAATTTTCCTGGGATTCAGAGGTTTCCCAGGGTGTGGAGCTTTCAGAACTGAAACATGGAAAGTTCTGGGCAAAGCAGGACGTGTTGATTACTCTAATGTCCCTTGACTTTGGCAACCTAGGCCTTCAGATTTAGTCAGAACGCTGAGCTGGGAGCGGGAAGGCCACCATTTCCTCAAACAGCTACTCCCTGGCCTCTGTTTCTGAGAAGAAAGGCTCTCCTCCGGTTTCCATCTCTGTGCTAGAACTCACGCTAAGATGTAATTAGCATCATAACAGTATTCAGGGATGAAGCCTTTAAGAGGGGCACAGCTCATGAAGCATCACGTTCATGAATGGATTAAGGTAATAGTAGCCTACCAGCGGAGGCTACTTCCCGGAGGCTACTTCCCGTGGCAGCGCCTCCTAACAGAGTCCTGCCCCTCAGAGTCCCTTTTCCAGGCACTTCCATGTCTCCATCACTCAGACACAGTGCAGGAATTGTGCCGTGTGCTTGCCTTCCAAGCCTCATCAACTAAAGAAATAAATTAAATTTCTAATTTACTTAATCTGTGGTATTCGGTTACAACAAAAGAAAACGGACTAAGACATAAGTGCCGATATCTCGGTGGAGACCTCCAATTGCCCCGCACCGCGCCCCCGTGTCTGCCCTCTGTGTGCTGGCACCCAGTTCACGAGCTTCGGGCAAGGGGGCTGGAGGTTAAAATACACAGACACACAGACAGAGAGACAGCGACACGGGTCATCCTTGAATTCCCTAAGAATGCCCCCTTCATTGTGTTCAGGGGCAGATTATATAGAGATAGCCACGCCCCAGCCAAACTCACCAGAAACCACTCTCCTGCCATCAGGAACTCCTGAAGGTCTCGTGCTCAGAGCAGCTGTAGGCACTCAGCTCAGGGAATTACAAGAAATTCAGGATCTGGGGTCTCACTGCTCCCAACACATAAGCTTGTTGCTCACTCAAGAGTACAACTTACCCTTCATTCTCTCCAGCATACACCCTTAGACCTCTGTTAAGGGAGACAGCTGTCTTTCCTGCCAGTGTGAGCATTGGCAGGTTCTGTCTGTGCTCAGTCTCTGGAGAGGGGAAGTCTCTCTCTCTCTCTCTCTCTCTCTCTCTCTCTCTCTCTCTCTCTCTCTCTCTCTCTCTCTCTGTGTCTTTTAGTAATAAAACTTAGAACACACTATGGTAAGCCCTTGGGTACTAAGACTAACACCCAGATTCTACTTTATTTTATTTAAGAGTTGGAGTTCTGAAGTCCAGACTCTGACACTTAATTTGACCTTGAGAATTAGTGTAACCTCCTTGGACCTCAGGTTCCTAATGTGTAAGATGGGGCATGATGGCAAGGTTAGATGTGGGATTAAGTTAGTTAATCACAAAGAGCTTAGAATAAGGCTTGCTACATAGTAATTGCAGAAAACTTGTTACCCCTTGTATTCAAAAGAAGTGGCAGGGTCGAACCTGAAAAGTTATTTAGTGTGGCTGGCGGAGTGCAAGGCTGTCCTGGTGCGATCAGATCAGATCCCCACACCAGTGGGAAACTCCACTGTAGCAGCGAGCGGGCTCAGGGTTGCTCTAACAGCAAGCAGACCTCAGTGGACTGATCCGATAGGGGGGATCGCACCTCTGTGCAGTGCCTGCTGCAGGTCTGGATGGCTTCTGGGTCTGCCCCCCTCCACAGCATGGTGGCTGTCACCTCTGCCAGCTGTTCCTACTGCACTCCTTTTCATTCCTTCCTGCCGCCAAGTCGCTGACTCCCAGGATTCTCTGGACAAGCCGCTTTGAGTGTGGACTTAAGTGTGGACCATCGGAATCGACACTTCTTGCTGAAGATGAGGGCTGACGAAAGGTCAGAAAAGATCAGCAGCCATGGGCTTCCAGACACAGAAACTGAAGGATGTCAGGGGTGAAGCCTGCTCCGGGGGCCGCTCCTGGTTGTTCAGCTCACTGTGCTGTGAGACAGCTTGCCTTCCCTCAGGGGTGCGGGTTTCAAGGCACTGTCTTACCAGATCCCAGCAGGAGGCAACTCCCCAAGTTTCACCCCACTTTTCATTGGCCACAGGAACATCTGCAGACGCTTGACGTCTTCTGACGCACCCCAGGGCGGTGTGTTGAGGTTCGGCTCTTGTATTATTTTGGATCTGTATGACATTAATCTTACTTAATATAGCTTGCCAGATTAGTCCCAAGAAAATAAATTTAATAGTGGATGTTTTTGAAAGTGTACCTTTGGCTTGGATTTTATAATCTATGTCCTTATTAATATACCAAATTGTTCTTTTAAAAAATGCACAGAATCTCATTTAGGTTTTTTTTTTCTGTAATGGCAAAGCTTCATCTTTCCTATCATGCACTTGACAAGGGTTCAAACTTGTGTTTGGTAAGTGTGTACCTAGCACGTGCCACAGTTGTATATACCCTGATCGGTGCAAACACTGCGATGATGTCAGAAGAGCGTGTTACCACATATTCACTCCCAAGATGGAAAGAGTCACAGTCAAGGGAGAAAAACTGTCCTGAGGTCATTGCAGAGAACACTCCCTCGCCTTGTTTTCCAGGCATAGCCAAGACACAGGAATAGGCCTAGGCCCTCGATTGTTTATTATTGATAATTTAGATAAATTGTCTACTAACACACTGTTTATAATCCTTCTCTGGATGTGTCTTTTCATGAAAATAATCCCGAATGTGTTTATGTACAGAAATATTTGCATTTGAGGAACCTAGAAATCCAACAAAAAGTGCCCATGTTCCCTTTCCATCAGGGGCGTGTCTCATGAGGAAAGCCAAGGTTAGAGCTAACCTAGCAAGGCGCTGGAGCCCTTCTGACTCTGTTGAGACTGCCTTCCTTCACTGCATCTGCTGTGATTTTGTTTACGTTTGTATTTTATTCCTTAAGCAGGCATAATGTTATTTCCTGTTGGTACTTATATTATACATTAATGTTCTGCCATGACATTATCAAATTTTGCTCTGGCTTTTGCCAGATGGATACAGTTTCTATTGTCATATCCCTGCTCAAAAAGTTTCAACTTGCCAGAGATTAAACCATGTATAATCAATGTTCCTCAACAGTACAATTGTTTTCCTCATGGTTATAATTCATCAGCAACTGATATTTTTATTTAAAAAAAAAACAACAAAACAACTCAGCTTGCTTGCACCACAGTAGTGGGGGTGGTTAAGGGATGCTATGCTAGGAGCAGTGACCAGATTTTATCAGGCTGACACGTGTTGGGGGAAGGGTCGCTTGTTTGGTTCCCTGCTGCCTGACTACCTTAGACCTGAAATAACAATACAGAAACTATATTAATTAAAACACTGCTTGGCCTGTTAGCTCTAACTTCTTATTGGCCAACTTTTATATTAATTTAACCCATTTCTATTAATCTGTATATCACCACACGGCAGTGGCTTACCGGCAAAGATTCGGCATGTCTGACTCTGGTGGCTCCATGGTATCTCTCTCACTCTGCCTCCTTTTTTCCAGCATTCTGTTTAGTTCCCGCAGCCCCCCCCCCCCCGCCCAAGCTCTGTTCCCCTACAGCTCTGCTATAGGCCTAAGGAAGTTTCTTTATTAACCAATAAAAGCAACACATAGACAGAAGGACCTCCCACACCAGACACAAGTCAAACTAAGCACATGTGTGAGTAACACTCAATACACAGCTTCCCTCCACTATGTGGCTCAGTGGTCCAGGCAGACAGCCCGCCACTGTGCATCTGACCCCAGTGCCCAGGCACAGCGGAAGGAAGCCTCATACCAATAGGAAATACTTGGACTCAGACATGGGATGGTTGCTGCTGTCACTACCAGTTGGCAAGAACTGAATCTAAGACTTCTCCCAGTCATGAGGAGCAGAAATAAATGATTGTTGTGTTCTCACAGAAGGAGGAAAGAGCAAATAGTATTAAATGCCAGATCCCTGGCTGTGATGACTTACTATTTATCATGTTCTTTGTGTTTGCAGAAAATTATGATAAATGCTGCTGGTCTTTGCACCGCTTCTCACTTTCCTTCTTATCTCAAGGAACAGCTGATAGGAGGGAAATACACAATTCTCTGACAAAGGATAAAGTACACACTCTAGCACTAGCTCCCTGCCCTCACTGTTTGAAAGAATATATGTGCAATAAACGTGTAAAGTGTGTAAAAGCTTACGTCTAATATCTTTTGAAAATTAACTTACCTATTTGAGGTTAGAAACCTAGTCCTCACACCCTCATGGGTAGTACTCATGTTCTCTCTTCTCTCTGGCTCTTCCCAGCCCTGCCCAACAGGTCTCCAGCCTTTCCCTGCTTCACCGGGTCTTTCTGGAGCCTTCTGAGATGATCTCAAGCCTCCAACTGGCCCATCAGTTCCTGTTCCTTCCACTGTTTTCCAAGTCCTGGTTTCTCCAACTTCTTGTTTCCCCCAAATCCAACACCATCCAGCTGCTGGCCACATCCCATCTTTTCCTGCCCTCGTTAGTGGTGATCTTGAAAAGCCTGGGTTCCCAGAAGCTTAAGAAATGGTGGAGAAATTTCAGTGTGTGTAACAGAAACTCCATAGCCAATACCTTAAATCCCAGCAGCTTAAACAAAAACCGGTTCAGCGGGTTGACAATCAGTCTAAAATTAGATGGGCCCCCTTTGTTTTCAGAAAGCTGCAGGTTGACTTGGTTTATCCTGACAGTCTCTTTCACAGGGTTGGGGTCTCTGCTGGGGTAATGTGGCTGACTGTGATCCACAGTGTCTCTCGTCCTCCAGCACGGAAGAAGCAAGACTCCCAAGAGAAAGAGCAGGAGTTTGCAATGCTTCTTGAAGGCTAGGGTCAAAACAAACAAATGTTCTTATAAAATATGCTGGTCAAAGAGTCAGCCTAGAAGAGGCAACGGGAGGGAAACGACCATCATTCCTTGGGATTGAGGTGAGGATGCACTTCTGTCAAGCTACAGCACATTGGAGTGGCAGTCTTACTCAAAATCACCTTTATCCCCAGTAACCATCTGTGGACCTTGCCCACGTTCAGACAGCACCGTGGCAGTGAGCACAGTCCAAGTCCAAGGAGAGCCCAAAGAACGTGGGAGGCCCAGGGGACGGAAGAGTCACTTTTCCACAAGCATCGTGAGCACTAGTCTCAGCCCCTCCGTTTCCAGTGTGGCTGTCTTGGGACTGTGCAGGGCAAGTCAGTCATGTGGGGTGGACTCCCCACGTAGTATTAGTGACCTTCGTAATACTGTGCCAAATATCCAACAGAGCAGGGGAGGGTGGCTTTGAAGGTACCTCACCAGAAATGACCGGATGTGAGCAATGGGGAGAAAGAGTGTGAACACAAATACAGACTTACAGGCTCTCCAGCCTTGCCCAGACACCTGCTGTTGAGTCCCCAGGGCTCCGGAAGCACAGAAAGACAGTTGTGCTTGAAAATATGATCTCTAAAATATATCCCAAATTCAGAGAAAGAATCCGGAAGCTAAATGGGCCCCAAATAGAATAATTCCAAAGTAATCGGTGCCCAGATTTCTTCAACTTCTCTAACTTCTAAGAGCTAAAGGCAAGAAGAGAATCTTGAAAATTCCCAGCCGCCTAAACACATATGGCTCGGTGGAAGAGCGGTTGAGATATTTAGGATTTTACAGTAGAAACCTTGGAGGCCAGAAGGAAATATTCGTAAGGTTGAAAGAGAAGAAACCGGCCTCTGAGAAGTCTGTGGCAAACGTAAACACATTTCATTATAAATTACCCAATCCCAAGGGGTTGGTCTTAAATATATGTACACAGAGCAAGACTAGATGGGCTTAGAGGTTGTGTGTACGTGTGTGTGTAACAACAACAAAGAAGAAGAGGTCAGGAATTTGGGAGGATTTTGGGGGCACACAGGAAGAGTTGAGAGGGGAGAGGAAGGGGTGGAAATGTAATGATATAAATACAGTACTCACTTATGCAACTCGAAGAAAGAAAATTTCAAGAGAAAATGAAAGCAGAGCAGAGTAAAGCCAGTCTCAGAAGAAGGAAAATAAATACAGTTGACTTGACTTCCGCTGTTACCTTTATCCAACGCCACACCTTCTCCAACAAGGCCTCATCTCCTAACAAGTTCTAAACAGTCGTCCAGGGGAACCAGGGGTTCAAATGTATGAGGCTATGGGGGCCATTCTCATTCAAAGGAGCTCAGAGGCCACTCCACAAGGAATTCTGGTTCCTCTTAGTGGGAAACAGTATTTAAAGGCAACTGCCGGGACCCTAGAGGAGCTTGTCAGTACTAACTGGTCATCATTCCTAGAGATTTCAGCAAACAGAGAAAATACATGATGAACTCACACTGCACCCTCAGTCAGGTTTAAAACCACACGCTTTCCCATAACTTCTGTGACCTTGTATTTACTTTGCTTTTTTCTTATTCTCAACATCTTGGGTCCCAAAGAGAATTAGTTGTTTGTTTTTACAATCTACTGCCGTGGTTTAGGATATGACAAGCGTAATAGAATTAACAACATAATTAATGAAACAACAGCTTAATATGTATGTATTTTTTCTTCTTACGATAAATCTTACTTGGGTTATATAATCAAATCACTGGGCTCAAAAATTGTTTGAAATTACTCTTTCTGTATGAATAGCAATCTAAATTGGTACACGGTTAGGCCTGATTGTTTTATTTACTTTCCATTTGAAAGGATTGCATTTTTCTATTTGATTATTTTTATAATTCTGTAGAGCATTTACATTGTTTAAAGCAAAAAAATCTACACTAGTCGTGTTCATGGGAGCTGTGCTTGCCTCTCTGTCTTCTCTGTTTAGTTCTGTCTTTGTCTGTGAGCTAATTGTTGTTGTCCAGCCAGCAGAGCCAAATCCTCTCCTTGCTCTCAAATCAGATTCTGTCCTTGACACATGCGTTCCAGAGTTCCCTGTACCATTTTCCAGTTTAATAGCATCACAGACACTTCTCTAGTGCGTAGAAACATCCCTCATTTGTTTTATAGCTGTGTGCTGTTGTGAACCTTCCATAGCAGCAAGCTGCCTGACTGATCCCCCGTGCCCTGTTAGCAGGCACGTCCAGTCTTTACCATTAGAGAACGCTACGTTAGTAGTCTCTTGCGCATGTCCCTTCATACTCTTGAGTGTCCCTTTGGAATAGGTGTCTGAAAGGCAAACCCATAGGTAGTGCCGATGGAACGGCTAAACGTGTTTCCATAGAGGTTTGCCCATGCTGCATTTGCAACGGCAAGGTATTGAATGCCTACTTCGCCACTGCCTCTCTAAACAGAGTATGTTGTCAAACTTTTGGAATTTTGCTTATAAAATGGTATTTTGTGCAGTGCTATTTTTCATTGTTCTTGTTACAGTGAATTTAAGGTTAATCCCCTAACACACTTTCCGGGTCACTGTAGCAGTTCAGTAATTGTTCTTTGAAGCCACGAAAGCATGAAGTGGCATTTCAGGACAATTAATCTAGCTACAGAATACAGATTAGTTTAGACTATGGAAGGAAGGTAAGAATCACAAACTAAAACCACAAGAAATATAGCTGTAGTCTTCAGCAGCAATTCCTATTTATTTCTCCTCATGGCAGAGAAAATGCATTTAATTCCTGCCAGTTCGGTTTGCTTCCTTCCATGGTTGTGTGTAAATCGCTAGGTGTCAAGGCCCGTGCTACAGTGACGTGTGTGTGTGTGTGTGTGTGTGTGTGTGTGTGGCGCTGAGCAGTTCACGGTCATGTGCCCACCTCCTTGGTAGTCCTTGGCCACGGAAACAAGGACATGGAAGCTGTGTGTGGCCTGCTTTGATTTCAGCCCTTGTACAGTTGGCCCTTGGCTCACTCACGTCTCCCAGGAACCTGAGGAAACTTGGCTATCCTCTGGTCACTGAGAGACCTCAGGAGACTCTGAGAGGGCAGTTATCTGTCAAAACTCTGCGACCATTTCTGCTTCTGAGCTCCTGGGCTGGTTCTCCTTCCTGGAAAATGACATTTCAAATGTCCTCAAGATCTGTCTAAGGCTCATGCAATTGAATGTTTATGATAGAAGGTTTGGGCTTTCTTCTAAGCAGCCATCAAACTTTCCAGTCTGTCTTTATTTCCCAGTTTAGGGGATATTTTTCTTCTTGGGATGAAAAGTGAAGAAGAAACGCCAGCTAAGGTCCCAGTCCTCACTCAGGCTGATCGCTGGCTTTGAACGAGAACTCATTAATCTCTAACACCAATGACGTTCTAATTTTCTTTCTATTGCTGATAAAACATTGATCAAAAGCAAGGTGAGGAGGACAGGTTTCACTTCACTCCCAGATTCCAAAGCTATAATGTCTTGGGTTGCTTTTAAATTGCAATAATAAAATACAAGCCTTAAATCCCAGCACTTGGGGCATGGAGGGAGGTGGATCTTTGAGTTCAAGGCCAACCTGGTCTACATAGTGAGTCACAGGGCAGCCAGGGCTATATAGTAAGACCCTGTCTCAAAAACATAAAAGATCAGGTTGCTTATGAAGAAAAGAGACTTCCTAAGAGCTCACGGTTTGGAAATTAAATTCTAAAATCAGAGTAGCCCCATGCGTTTGGGCTCATGTGAGAGCCCTCCCCCAACACACACACACATACACACACACACACACACACACACACACACACGTACATGCACACGTGCCCTCCCTGACACACGTACACTCATGTACACGCCTGGGCTACATTACAACATAGCAGAAAAACAAACAAACAAACAAACAAAAAAACCTGCTTCTAGGTGGTGGTGCACGCCTTTAATCCCAGCACTTGGGAGGCAAAGGCAGGCAGATCTCCATGAATTTGAGGCCAGCCTGGTCTACAGAGAAAGTTCCAGGCTCCAAAGCTACAGAGAGAAAGCAAGGAAAGAAAGAAAGAAAGAAAGAAAGAAAGAAAGAAAGAAAGAAAGAAAGAAAGAAAGAAAGAAAGAAAGAAGGGAGGGGAGGTGAGGGGAGGGGAGGGGAGGGGAAGGGAAGGGAAAAGAAAAGAGAAGAGAAGAGAGAAGAGAAGAGAAGAGAAGAGAAGAGAAGAGAAGAGAAGAGAAGAGAAGAGAAGAGAAGAGAAGAGAAGAAAAGAAAAGAGGGAGTTTGCTAGTACAGATATGGAAAGGAAAGGGCCAAACATGGAGTGGGCTCCCTTTGTGACAGCTTGCCCTCGTGAGAACTGACTGCTTGAGCCAGCCTTAACCCCTTCCAACGATGATGCTGCAACAACTTACTTCCCAGGAAGCCCTAAAGCATTCTGAAGATTTATCACTTCTTACCTCCTCATTGAAAAACAAACTAATATACGAAGTTCCGAAGTTCCGGGGGTTATAATAAAATCTGTAACAGCTAGGGGTGAGAGACATGTCAAAACCATGAGGTCCTGAGAAGGAATTGTCCCTCAGGATGTGGAACAGGAGGACTCCCAGGGTGGACCTGTCCCAGGATGGGCCTGGCTTTCTTTTTTGTTTCTCTCTTCTGGTGGTGGGAGGAGGGGCAGTTACCCAGATGGACTTCCTGGACTTTGAACCTCTCCCTGAAGGACAGAGCCCAAGCCCAAGTCCCCATCGTGATTCCAGGAACTGGGTCCTGCCAGTCGGGCCTGGTTTCGGGTGCTGGGCTTCTGGCCATTCTCCTTCGGTCATGTGGCTGCTGGAGCGGACATCTCAGGCAGGTGGGAATGTGTTAGCGTTCAGGCTGCTCTGCAGGCTGAGATGGGGAAAGTATGGGTCTTAGTAGAGAGATAGATGGTGAATGGAACTGTGAGAGCCCTGGGGAGCTGGGCAGACCCCTCTCCCTCTAGCCTTAGAAGCTCTTGTCTCATCTGAAGGATACAGGTTGTGAGAAAAAGCCGGTTTCCTTTCAGCACTCAAGGCTGGGGCGTCTGTGTTACCTTCTATGCTTCCCGGGAGCGCAGGCTGCACCGGAAGTCTACCGGAAGTCTACGCCTTGTCACAGAATAATGCATGCTGGGAATGTGCATACGTCAACGTCCAAACCAGGAGCAAGTGTGTGGAAACCTTTTGCCCACGGGACCAGGAGATGGGTGTAGCACAGCGGGAGGCTGCGGTAAGAAGTGAAGCTCTTAATTTGCCATAAAATACATTACTGCAACACATTTTCCCCTTGTGTGTGTTTGCATGTTTGTGGATGTACATGTGGTGGGGGGATGCATATACACATATATAAGGGTGTCAGGGTCTCTCAATCAAACCCAGAGCTCACCAGTATGCATAGTCTCCCTGGACAGCTTGCTCTGAGAAGCCACTGAGCCATTTCCTTTGCCCAGTGTAGTATAGTCTTTAAAAAATCGTAATTGGTTGTGTTGCCTGCATGTATATGTGAGCACCGCATGGTGCCTGGTGCCCATGGAGGTCAGAGAGGGCATTGGATCCCTGGTCACTGGAGTTACAGATAGTTGTAAGTGGGTGATGGGGATCAAACCTGGGTCCTCTGGAAGAGAAGGTAGTGTTCTTAACCACTGAGACATCTCCCAGTCCCCTCAATGTAATGTATTTTATAAGAACTGTGCATAAGCCAGGGCCATAAAATTAAAATGCCTGCCATAACCCAAGGGATTTGTGCAAAGTGTGCAGTGGACAGACACTTGATGTCCTCGTGCGTTTCACTTTTACAAATCAACAAGAAACAGATAATACGGGAGGGAAATTTGGAAATGAGAAACATATTTAAGCAAGAAATTTCGCACGTGAAGAAATACAAAGGGCCAGTCATCCAGAGAACCGCATTCTACCTTGTCAAGAATCAAAGGAACCAAAAAAACCCCATAACTTTCTAAAGATCACAGTTCCCAGTCCTAGAAGGGTCAGTTGGGAGCAACCTCACACACACCTGCTGGAAGGAGAGCGGATGGAGTTTTCTGGAGGGGGTTGTGAAGGAAAAGCTGTAAAACTCTGCCAGCTCTTTGACTCAGTGACGGCCCTCTTTGAAATAACATCTATGAGAAGCCAACAGCATGGATGGTGAACAAACCTGTGAGGTTCAACTAAGAATTGTGCCGCAGGACGTGACCTCACGGGAGTGTCCTGCAGTAGGGGATTGTAAGCATTGTGGGGTGATAAGGCTGTGCATTGTGTTTTCTGCTTTCCTTTTTTTTTTAAGTTTTCATTTCATATTTGATGTGTATGTGTGTGTGACCCCTGAGAGGTCATGCAGATCACATGTCTTCATGTACCTGTGGAGGCTAGGCGGCACTGGTTCCCCTAGAGCTGGAGTTACAGACAACTGTCCGTGAGACACTTGCTGTCTGAGAGGAGACACTCGATGCTCCTTGGTGCTGGGAACCAAATGCAGGTCTTCTGAAAGAGCAGCACGCGCACTTAAACACTGAGCCAACTCCCTCACCCTTTTGCTTTCCCTTAAAATATATTATATTGAGGTAGAAGCACTTTAACCAGATTTCAAGGGGATGTTACTTCTCACTGGCGATACAGTGTTGTGCGGTGTATCTGTAAGAGCTTGTTCACCTCTATTGATATTGTAACCATATTCTCCCAGTTGCTGTAACCACTATTGTAGTTCATCATTTCATATACTTGACTCTTGGAGACTTTGAATATAAATAGGACCATGTAGTATTATCTTTCTATTATTGGCTTAGTTCATTTAGCAAAATATCCTCAATGTAACATAATCAGTTTCCTTCATGTGCATGTGTGCACATGCACAAACAAGTGTGCTCATCCATGTCTGAAAGCCAGAGATCGCCAACACCAGGACTTTCTCTATAGCTCTTCGCCTTCATGTCTAAGACAGGTTCACTCCCTGATTCAGAACATGCCAGAGTGGTTGGCTGCTGGATCTCTAAGAACCACCTGTCTCTGCCCTTCCCTCAGTCCCCCAAGTGAAGTTACCTCCCAGTTCTTTTTGAGGGTACAGGAATCTGAATTCACCTCTTCAAGCTTGCACTTCATCTACTGCACGGTCTCCCCAGCCCAGTTCCCTTCTTCTAAAATGCTGAATTGCACCAATAGCATCAGGTATATGTACACACTGCGTTTCATTTATCCAGCTGTTCACCAAGTCTAGGGAACTGGGAACAGCGCTGCAATGCTTCTGGAGGTTCTAGTATCTCTATTAAGATCCTAGTTAGTACTTTTGGATGACTACCTGGGAAGAAGATTGCAGGGTCATGTATGTGGTACTTTCATATTTTGCTTTTTTTATTGCTTTTTTTGCTTCTCTGTATACTCCCAGAACACATGTTACTTTTTACAATAATTTTGTTTTAGAAACAAAAGAACTCGAGGGTCTGATTATCCGGGGGAGCAAGGGAGTGCGCGTGACCTTGCACCTGTGACTTTTGGAGCCCTTGTGTCCAGCTCTCTAGTCCTGGGGCTCTGGAAGAAGGAACAGGGCTGGCGCTGGCGGCTGATCCCCAGCTGCATGTTGTTGTAAAACAAAGTGGTCAGGGCAGTGTGGGTGGAATCTGGGAGGCCTGGCGCACATTTTTGCAGCATATGGCCGACTTATAATAACAATAAAGAACAAAGTTTTTGAGCTGAATGATTGCATCATCCAGTACCACAGAGCCTAAGAGGAAATCTCCTAGCAGTTGCTTAAAGCTAATTGTTGTGTGAAGGTCGCCGAGTGCTGTGTGCCTTCGCAGTACACGTAGGAAAGTTATACAAACAGCTCGTCACGTTGCCTGGAGAAACCAAATTGATATTTGAGTTTACTGTATTTTCACAAAAGTTATTTTTTCCTATAGGAGATTTCTTTTTGCAGTGGAGACTCCAGACACTCTAACGATTCTGCAGCTCTATAGAATGCCAGTCCTTGAGCTACCTGACTTATTAAAACAGCACCGCTCCCGACCTCCTAAGTAGGCAAGATAGGAAACAGAGAGCTAAGATGGTGTTGAAATTCAAGTTCTTGGACTTCAGCAGCCAGGGCATGGAACCTTTAGGATGGTAATTGTAGCCCAAATGCTTGCATGGATTGCATTGCCCAAGGCCGGTGGGGCCCAGGGAGGCCAAGGCCCTTCTAGTAGAAGTATTACTTCTAGTAGTAATCCCCATTCCGTGAAGAGCCTTGTGCACTGCACCTCTGAGACATGTCTTCAGGAGATGTGGAGAGTTGCTCTGTACAGGCTGGACAGTTGTCCCCTGCACAGGCTGGACAGTTGTCTGTATGTGCTGGCTACCCAGTGGGTTTTCCCTGCTGGCTCTTTTCAATACTAACCAGGCCAGAGAAAGGAGTGGAGCCATAAGTCAATAATTATGATCCCCAGGACAAGGAGGTTGGGGAGGAGGTGTTGACAAAGACAGCTTCATCATACAGCTGTCATTTATTGACACGTGTTCATATGATGTCTCAGGCATGTGCTTCAGACACGGTCCCTCAGGCCATTCGCACAACCCAAATGTTCTTTTCATGTCCCTCTTAGGATTACAGACACCAAGGTGTAGGAAACACAAGTAACTGTCATGAATCATACAGCCAGTGAGTAGAAATGTTAAAATATGATACTCTTGCACCCCCGCAGACTGTTCAGGATGTGCGCTCTTCAGCTGGATGTGGTTGGGGCCCTGGGCTCCGCTCCTAACCCTACCACATTTTGCTCTCTGAAAACATACCTCTCCGGGACGCTCTTTCTTGAGCCAGTGACGCTACAAGGACTTTGCCTCCATTTCTGCTCCCCACCTCTTCTCCAGATCCAAAGAAGCTATGACCTGGTGCTGCCCAGCCAGGGAAGTCACCGGGCACCTGGGCGTGTGGCCCCTGGTCCCACCTTTATGTGTCTGCATCAACATGTACCTCACTAGAGGCAGGAGAGGGTAATGTCAACCTAGAGGATGCTCACACTCCCTCCAGCCCAGGCTTGTGATGTCTGCTCTACAAGCTTCAGGTGCAGCGAGGCTGCCTAGTGGATGCTCACGCTCCCTCCAGCCCAGGCTTGTAAAGTCTGCTCTACAAGCTTCCGCTGTGGAAAGGCTGAGGGTGGGGGCGCATGGAGGCCTGGTGCTATTCTGCGTCTCTGCTGACTAGGGTCAGAGGGTGGAGCCGATTCCATGCCTGAAACAGAAGAGCAGTGGGCTGAGTGCAGGCCTTTCGGGATTCATGAAGGGAGGAGCGGCAAATTACCTTTCAGCCCTCACGATGGCTGTTGGTCTAACTGTACACGGGATGCTTTTCTTTTAAGCCGATCTTATAGTTTAATTTTGTTCCATTTTCAAGGAATTAATTTTAGTGCAATTATGGAAATCTATAATATAACCATTAATATTTTTATTAAACACTATTTAAGGACTCAAAAGAAAAAGTTTTAACATTTTGGCCCTTATGGTATTCTTATGGCATTGGATGGGTGATCTTCATGGTCTATCTGACTGAATTTAGAATCATCTAGAAGACACACTTCTGGGCAGTTCTGTGAGGATGTTTCCAGGGATCCAACTAAGGAAAGAAGTTGTACCTAAAAGCGGTAAAGCCATTCCACAGACTGGGGTCCCATGCTGAAAAAAAGGGGGAGTGGAAGAAGCTGGGTGACCACCAGCATTCTTCTCTCTCTGCTTCCTGGCCGTGGATATGAGACAGTCAGATGCCTGACACCCGGCTTTCCTGTTCTGATGGGCTGTATCCTCTAACCATGGACCAAAATAAACTCTTTCTTCCTAAATTGCCTTTAAAGAAGGTATTTGGTCACAGGAATTAGAAAAGTAGCTAATTGTGGTATATAGGAACAATAGGCTAACATTTCTGTTTTGTTGACTAGGAACATTGCAGTTAGTGTGAATACATCCGAGCACAAGTTACATTTCATGGGACTTTGCTGGAGAAATAAAATGGAAGTAAAAACTGAAAGTAAAGAGAGAAAGAATTAGTGTAGACTTCTGTCTCACACCAACACCATGGTAGAGCACGTTTAAAGCGGATAATGAATCACGTCATGTATTGGATAATTTCACACACTGGATAATGGCAGGGGCTGGACTGAGGACAGATAAAGTGATGGAGGGCTGGCTAGGCCAGATTCCGTTTGTGGAGCACCAGCTTTGGTGGAAGGGTCTGCTTGTAGGAAACAGAAGAATAGGCTTATTCAGGAAACTCCATGAGTCTCCCGTCTGTGTCTCTCCCCCCGTATGATGTCATGGTTCATGCTGTGAACTGTCCCATTTCAGGGAACTTAATGATAAAGATGAAATGAGGCCCACATTATTAAATCCAGTGTGCCAGGCACAGCCCAGTTAATGTTGTAGCAACCCCAGGGGGCGGATGTTCTCTTTTGCATATTGTAGATGAAGTCACCAAGGTTTAGAGATCAAGAGACCATCCCCCAGTCGCAGGACTGGGAGGAAACAGAGCCATTCGCACTGTCCAGTGTCAAAGCAGTGTTCTTCTCTTGGTCCCGCTCTTCCCTTAGCCCAGCACAGTCTCATGCATCTCTGTTCCCCACACTACATGGAGTGAGTCTTCTAGGACCTTCCACCCACTGGTGGAATATATAAATAGTTCAAGGATGCTGGCGCTTGTGTTCACAGGAAGTCGTATCGTTTATTGAATCCAGGAAGAATGTTTAGAGCCAAGCAAGGGATAATGCGTCTACCAGGGAGATAGAGAGCTCAACTCACCTGGTCTCCTGGGAACTGGCAGGACAGCCTTGGGAGCTGGGGGCAGCTGGTGGAGTCTGTGGGGGTGGGGGCGGCTGATGGAGTCTGTGGGGGTGGGGGAGGCTGATGGAGTCTGTGGGCTTCTGTGCATATGGTTGAGGGATAGGCTTTGGACCTCGGAGGCTGCCCCGATGAGGCCTCTGCATTCATTTCCTAGGGCTGCCTCAACTTAGGACTATAAACAGAAAAAAAAAACAATGATCT
Source organism: Alexandromys fortis (assembly GCF_014885135.2). Classification (NCBI taxonomy): domain Eukaryota; kingdom Metazoa; phylum Chordata; class Mammalia; order Rodentia; family Cricetidae; genus Alexandromys; species Alexandromys fortis. Next base: position 1,383,985 of record NW_026067896.1, on the reverse strand, counting down.
TCTCACAGTTCCAGAGACTAAAAGTTCAAAATCCAGTTGTAGGCAGCTACCATCCCCGTGATCCTGGGTCAAATCTTTCCTTGCTGCCTCTTGGGTTTCTGATGGTGGATGCCCTCTTTGGTACCCTGTGGCTTGCAGCTGTACCACCCCAGCCCATGCCTCTGCATCCTGCATACTGTTCTCTTTATGTGGATGTCTGTCCACATTTCCATCATTTTGAGGACCCTTGTTATACGTGACTGGGACCCACACTCCCTATGACATCATCTTAACTCAGTGGCATCTGCAAAGTCTTACTTCTTGACAAGATTGCTTTGCATAGGCAATAAAGACTTCAGCCCCATGTTTCAGGAAGACAGTTCAACCCATGGAATCCGTCGCTACCTCAGTCTTAGGAGAGGTAAAAACAATACCTCATGTGGCCTCAAAGCTCACAGTGCAGCTGACACAAGGATTTTGGCAGCGGCCCTTGAACAAGCTAAAAAAAAAAATGGGAACGTTCTGAAGTTCAATCCTGCAGACATGGGGGCCACTCCGCCACCGGTGACTCACCAGGTCTGGAAACATCTGATGGTGCTTTTGCTGAGAGGAGCATGTTTGGGGACAGCATCGAGTTATATCCCTGCCTTCTGGCTTTCCTGACTGTTCGGTCCTTGCCCTGATTCTTACCACCACTGTGATCTGGCAGCGTATAGGGACGTGGGCATATGTGCGAAGCCTAGTTCCATCACTCACAAACCGCCTAACCTCAGGCATGTTAACCCAAGCCTCCTGAAGCCTTGTTCTGCCTTGTCTGCAAGACAGAACCATCTATCCTTTCTTAGATCTGAGAAACTGAAATGAAGTCATCAAGAGAGAGTGATGTTCAGAATGTGACTGTTTCCTCCTTGCCTGTCCTTACCACCGAGGAGGCAAAGGGGTGGGTACACCGGTGTGGCTTCACCGGTTCCACCATTGTTTACCGATCACCTACTGTGTGCCTAGCTCTGTGTTGCACTGAGTAATTGCATTAATTCTCACCCTGTAGGCTCACATACTCATGTAGAGCTACAATAAGATTTTTTTTTTTTTTTTTTTTTTTGTCACATGGCCTCCTTCGGGCTTTTGAACTCCTGAGGTCTGGTAGCCTGAGATCTTGCCAGTGCTTCTGACCATATTGAGACTTTCAGTGTCTGCTCTGTGCAATGCTTGTATACTCCTGATTTTCACCAGATTTTCTATAGTCTTAATATCCCCACTCTACTTGAGGGAGCTGAAGAAAAGTCACGAAGAAAGCGTTGATGGATGCCACATGGCTTGTTCTTAGCCAAACACGAGTCTGCTGTGACTTCTAGCAGATTCCACCTCACAGTGTTTAAATGAAGACACTAGCGTGACCACAGGGAACTGGTTCCAGGAACTATCGGTAACGGCGGCGTGTCTTGATGCTGAATGCCCTCGGCTGGAGTAGTCCTGGAGAGAAGAGTGTACACCCGAGTCCACCTTCCTGCACACCCCCTTTGTCTCTGTCTGCTCACCCATAGCATATGTGTGTCAGAGGGATGCCTGAGATGCTAACTTTACCTGTGGAGTTAGTGCCTCATCCTCTTATGCAGATTTCATTTCTACTGGGGCTCAAAAGGAGCCATTTTCAGTTAAGAGGCAGGGCCATTTTATAAGATTGGGGGGAGTGTTCCCTAAACACACACACGCAATGAACGCACACACGCGCAGAGCCAGGGTCGAAGGAGTCAGAAAGTGCTTTTACAGAGTTCCCTGGCTCTTCAGAATGGTGTGTCGGGTCCCCCAGAATGGCAGGTGCTGCTGACAGTGTCCCGTGATGGCAGCCCAGGCCCAAACCAGGCGTGTTCCTCGTGGGTTGCCATTTGTCAGGAATGTCACTACGTTCCTTCAACTGCCAGGGACAGACTGCATCTCATTCCCAATTAGCCTGCATCAGCTCAAAGGCGCTCCACCCTGCTGACTGCCGCAGAAACCCTTTTGCTGTCGCCCTAAGCTGAGGTTATTTTCCGAGACCGCTCTGCAGTTTGTCTCCTAATAAACTGTATTTTCCACCCATGAGGTGGTCTAGTTCGGTGGCATCATGGGGCCTCGCATTTGGTGCCAAAACATGGAAGGGGCACTTGGACCCCGAAGTTGCTAACTTGGTCCTCCTGGGCACGGATCACTTGGCTCTGCTGGCTTCTTCCACCCACCATAGTCTGCTCCAAAGTTACAGCCCGTCTCTTCAGCCATTTCTCTTTCCACCTTCATACCCACTCAGCAATTCTCACCTACTCAGGTGTCTTTCTCTTGGAGGCACTTGCCAAGTCTGTCTTTGTTGCTTGGCAGAAGCCATACTGATATACCAGGCAGTCTCCCAAGTCCTTTTGGGCACCCATCCCATGGACAGGGGTGCCTGTCCACTGTGGTTCTGGGCATCGCTCTGACGGGTCTTGCTCCCCTGGGGATGCCCTTGGATTGAGCCTGTCTTGCTGCACTTACCCCGTGTTGCTCTACCTGTGTCCCCACTCCTATCCCGTTGTTTATCCTCCAGACAGACAAAGGGTGACAAGCTCTACTTCTTCACACTCAGGAGTCCCACTGGAGCCTCCTTCTGGAAGGGCTCCTCTTCACAGCTCCTGCTCCCTGCACATAGAAAGAAAAATCTTTCTTAAGTCTCCTACCTCCCCTCCTTTTCTCTGCTCCTGGAAATTCTTTACTGCCACCCTTTCTTCAATGGCACACATCTTCTCCCTCTAACAAACCATGGGTTCTTCCCATTCAAAATTAGACTCTTCCACTCCTCTTGTCTTCCTTCCCAAATACCTTTCCCTCCTCAGACAGTGGGGTGGGATACCATATGGTGGTAAATTTCGGCCAACGGAGGTGGGTCACCCAGAGACCAGATAAGAATCCTGCTGAGTTCATTGCCCGGCTCTCAGAGGCTCTCCCTCAGCACACCAAGCTATATCCTAATTCTTGAGAGGGCATGCTTGTCCTCAACTCACTTTCTTTCCCAGTCAGCTCCTGATATTAGGAAAAAAAAACTTAAATGCTAACTGATTACCCTCAATCCTTTCAGAGAGCATAACTTCTCCACCAACGCAACACACCTTTTGACTTAAATTTTGGAGTCAAGATATTTTTAAAATATATAGGTTGGTTTGATCTAGCAGCCCTTATAATTCAGTGTCTCTTAGCAGCCAAAAAAAAAAAAATCAAAAACAACACAATGACATACAGGACCCACACTCTCTGTGTATTTCCTATCTTTATGTGACTTTTTCATTTATATTACTTTATTCCCCTTTTAAGGACTTTATTATTGTTGTTGTTGTTGTTATTGTTGTTGTTATTGTTATTATTCAAGACAGGGTTTCTCTGTAACTTTGGAGCCTGTCCTGGAACTAGTTCTTGTAGACCAGGCTAGCCTTGAACTCACAGAGATCTGCCTGCCTCTGCCTCCTGAGTGCTGGGATTAAAGGCGTGCACCACCACCACCCAGTTAATTTTATTATTTTAATACTACATATATTTCTTTTTATACCTTTATAAAACTGTCTATACTTTTTTTCTCTCTTTGTACATTTTAAAACACACTGTAACCCATTTAGAGGTATTTTCTGTCTCTGTCTTACTACATATCTATAGTCTTTTTCTGACCACATGAGCCTTTAACTTCTAAGCAGCATGGCTGGAGTCTCTGCCTCTGCTTTGGCTGCTGGCTCTGCCCCACTTGTTTCCTTAGAGCCTAGTTTCATGGCAGAGGTACCCATGAGAGCCATGTTTACCACCCCAACTCTTGGGTCAACATTGACGTCGAGTAGTGCACAGCCTGCGGCTCATAAACCCCATTAAAGTGTTCGGTGGCAGGGCCTCTTAAATTTTTGTTGCTAGCACTGAACCAGGAAGCATCTCTTAAAGGAGACAAGACTCTGCTTGCCCCTAGCAAATAGAGCCTACTCACGAAAAGGCCGTTAACAAGAAACCACATGACTTCATTTTTGTGTGTTTAGAATCCTTTTTTTAAGTTTTGTTAGGTCTTATGTGGAAATTGTGGCCCCACGTTGGAACACCATTTGTTGGCAGACTTTTCTTTCCCACCCACCAGTTCCCAAATAACCTACATGGAGACTCAATATTAATTATAAACGCTCAGGTGATAGTTAAGACTTATTACTAACTAGCTCTTACATTTTAAATGTCAAACCTGGGGGACACACAAAGTCTGTTTTCTGGAATCTTGAGCCTGACTGTCCTTTCTCTCACATCCATCAGCTGGTGAGTCCCTTCACCACCTTCATCCTGCCATCCATCAAGTGAACTTCAGAAAGGACCAGAAAAGTTCCTCCCACCAAGGCTGCACTAATACCAGGTCTTAATACATTACTTTTGTGGGGAGAAACGACTGTTTTTTACAATAGGACTTATTTTTAACAGTGAAACTTAAGGCATCAACAGTAGAACAGACTTCAGTACAGAGTTTCCAGTTTCCAATATCCTCACCTCAACTACCTTGCCTATACCCCATAGCCTTGCTTGATTAGTTTAATGGCTTCGTTCTGTTAAAAGAGACTCTTCACCAACTCTGGTCCCTCAGACCCAGTGTGTGCATAATTATTCTTCCTTTCCCTGAGGACAGAGGAAGAGGAAGAAGGGATGTAGAGGAAGAAAAGGGTCGGTGGTGAAGGGATAAGAAGTAAATGAAAATTCCAGCAGGAACGGTCAGAGCTTCTGGAACACGCTCCTTCCCAGGCATCTCGGTTCCCAGCGACACAAGATGCTTACACATCTGGACCTGGAGACAGCAGTCCAACCTCACCTTACACAAAAGCAGTCCCCCGCCTACAGCTAATCTGACTATCAGCTTGACTGAACCTAAGAGACACAGTCCTAGAGACGTACCTCGGAGTACATCGGTGATGGCACTTCCTGGAGGGACAATACAGTTTGCTGGACTAGGGGCTCTGACTGAGCAAAAAGAAGAAAGCCAGCTGACACCAGCATCCATCTCTCCCTGCTTTCTGACCACAGATACAATGTAACCAACTGCCTCATGTTCCTGCCCCACAGCTAAAGCAGCTCCGTGATGGAGTGTAGCCTCAAAATAGGTTCCCAAATAAACTCTTCCCTGTTTAAGTGATTTGTGTCAGACATTCGGCCACAGCACAGTCACCCAGCAAAGGTCAGGATGAGAGTCCAGGCTTCTGCTTCTGTATTAGCACCGTTAGACATGAGGCACAGCACAGTTATCCACGGTCATCACGGAGTTAGTCACTCCTCCAACCTTGCACTGTGACTTACGGCATCCTACAAGGTCTCAGCGATGAAGGAAAAGGGGCACAGTTGTTGGTGTTGCTCCCTGGAATCGGCCTAACCCTGGGTGTGTCATATGGCTCATGTACGGCTCATATGTTTGGTGTGGAAAGAGGAAACCACTACCACATTAGTATGTCAGGGAACGGGGGTCCTTTTGGATCCCTCCAAAGAACACATTCTCTTTCAAGCCTCTTTAATCTTAAACAGAAGTTGAATGTTATTCTTTCCCTCCCAACCGTATGGAAAGGTTATGAGGTCCAGGGTCCCCACTTGGTTTGGGGAAACTGCACAGTGTAAAGAGTCCTGCCCCTTACGGATCAGCCACCTTCAAAAGAATCCCAACAGCCCTCAGCAGCTGCCTGAAATGCTCCCAGCCAGACCCCAGCAGAGGAAAACAGGCTTTGCCCTTTCCCGGTTCTCTTTCCTAACCTGATGTCATTTTCACCTCTTCTAAGACTCAACATATTGCTTCTTACACGACTCCGAAAGAATTTCCAAGTCAAACAAGGGAGAGGGTGTGCTGTCCTTCCCAGTGATGTTTTTCTGTTATTCTGACCCCTGCAGAGTGCCCTGGGGCCCTGGTGGAGCTGTCAGCGACACAGCGCAGATGTGCGTGGAGGAGTCAGAGAAGCCAATAACGTAGCACACAGCCCGCTGCTTCTGAAACAGAGTAAGCATGAGCGACCTGTGCATGCGAGTGTGCATGTACACGCGTGTGTGTGTGTGTGTGTGTGTGCGCGCGCGCGCGCGTGTGCGGTGAGTGTGTTTGCTTTTCTATGAAAAACTTCAGTTAGCAAGAAAATTGTGAGCGCCCATAGCCTTCCCGCGTTGAAGGCAGGCTGTGTGCTGGGGCTGCATTCTGCAAGCCCGTCACCTCTTCATCAATGTGGTTTCCATTAGCCAGTGAGCTGCCTGGAAAGGCGATGCTGTTTCACCTTCCTCTTTAGGGCAAGGCGTCCAAGTTACCTTGCTGCCATGGCATTCACTAAAGGGATGAGGATGCAACCTACCCAGGGAGGATGCTACCCCCTCCAGCTCCGGGTGCCCAGAGAGGTGAGATCTGCCTTGCCACAGCCATTCATTCCTCAGGTTTGCTGGGCAAGCACAGAGCTTGGCTCTCAGCCTCCCAGGTTTGGCATGAACTAAAGGAGGTTTCAAAGGGTTCTGGCCCTTAGATGTGTCCTCTTGCAGTCTTGCTTGCTCCTGGGAAGCAGGGCAGAGAGGAGGCAGCCTGGAGATCTCTTTCACTTGTTCTCAATTTAAAAGGCAGTGTAAGTAAACCTGGTCAGATTTGTGCCTTTCTTTTAAATTTTAGCCAGCACTTCCTGCTGCTGCTTCATGTTAGTTGGTCCTTACTGCGCACCTGTTATGGGTTAGTCGTGTGCCAAGCGCTTTCATACGTATCATCTCATATGGTCCCCATGACAACACCGGAGGGAAAGATTAATATCCCCCTTTGACCAGTAGAAGGGTGTGGAGATCTTGAAGGCTAGAAAATCAAAATGGAATGCTCCCAACACACTAAGATGGACAGAAATGGGCTCAAGCCCCTGTGTTATCTTTTCCTGGCTGTGGAACACAGGCAAATTACTCAACTCCAGAGCCTCAGGGGCCTGATTGGAAAAGCAAGGGATTATCTTATTAGAATTGCTAGGAGTGGGTGAATAACACTCATCCAGTCAGCATGCTGCCCGGCCCACGGCGGACAGCCAGTGAAAGTGAGGGTTCTTAGAAAGCTTTTTCTAGTGATGTATGTGTAAACTGAGGAAGGAGATGGGAGTGGCTGAGACAGGAAGGCTGTGGGTTTTATCTCACATCATCAGGAAGGGAGGTGTTTGGTGCGGATAGAAACACACGTCAATAAAGCAGAAGAGGAATCCATAAATAGAGCCCATAGAAATTGGAGCTCAGTTTGCTATAGAGGAGACATTATAAATTACAGGGGAACTTGTGAACCATTGAATAAGAATGTCCATTTCCTATGTGGAAAAAATTAGACGCTGTACTTCACACCGAAAATAAACTCCGCTGGCTTAACGGCCTAAATGTGCAGCAGTGTTTTATGACACAGAGATAAGACAGGACTCATCTGAGGTTATTAAAATCAGAAACCGTAAATGAAATGTTAAAATTTAAAACCAGAAAATAAAGTAACTAGTATATCATAAAAATTTATGTCCAAGATATGTAAAGTTCCCTAAGTCAACTTTTTAAAAAGGAGAAAGAGCCTAACAGAGGAAAAAAATAACTAGAGAGCCCATGAGCCAGAGTTCACACAAGAACATTAAATGTCCGAGATTCTCAGAAAGGAAGCCTGGGCTTTACCAACAAGCTGGGTTAGTATCTAATTTACACAAGTAAATTCTACTACACACTTTCAACTTGGTAAAAAATAGAAAGTATTGACAAAACAAAGTATAATTAAAAATGTGGGGACACATGGGTATAACCACTGGACAAAAGAATTCTGGAGAACATCTTTTGAGAAAATCTAGTAACACCATAAATATACATACTCAGTGACCAAACTCTCCACTTCTGGGATGTCCCAGAGAAATTCTCAAATGAGTTTTATAGGCATTACTTATAAAAACCAAAAGTGAATGAACGAATAAACAAATAAATGAAGAAAACCCCAAATCCCTGTGACAGAGCTAACAGACTATGGGGGTCCATATGTTATACATCACCAACAGACATATGCGTTGTGAACATATGAAGATATGACCTGAAACACATAGAATCCACTGTACTTGCTCTAAAGATGAAGAAGAACAGGAGTAAGGCAGGGGGCATGGGTACCTCAGCTCTGTAATGTTTCATTTCCTTTCGAAAATAGAAAGTTTGGAGTAAGTCTTTGTTAATTTGAAATGGCAGGTACATGAACTCTTCATGTGGTTTTTTATTTCTTTTTTTCTTTAAAAGGAGTGTGTGTGTAGAGATGACTTGGCCTTTAAGAGAACTGGCTACTCTTGCTGAGGGCTGAAGTTCAGCTCCCAGCACCCATGGTAGCTGACAACCATCTGTAGCTCAAATTTCAGGCAGTCTTCCGTCCTCTTCTGGCTTCTGATAGTTCAGGCACACAACTGGTGTGCATACATACATGCAGGCAAAACATGCACAAAAATAAAAATCATTTTCAAAAAGTCTTAAAGCAAAGTTGAAGCTATTCGTGTTACTCTCTCCTGCTTCTTGTCAAGTTTTTGTGGAAGTTTCCACCGATCACAGAAGTGGCGTTTTGGTGCTTAGGGGTCATGTCATCCAGGCTTAACCTCTTCCCAAGGCTCATTGGCTCCAGCAAGGCGTCTAAGTTTGTCTGGAGTCCTTCTACAACTTCTGGTGAACACGGTATGGAGAGCAAAGCACTTCTAAGATGCAACCATTCCATCGGTGTGGCTGCAAGGGGAAACAAAATTGACCTCGGAAGGCTGCTTCCCTAAGGACTGTTGGGGACACAGCATAACGGAGGGCCAGGAGCAAGAAAAGGCAATTTCCACTGTAAGGCAAAAGGCTGGACAGGAGGGAAAGGCTTACTCTTGTCAGCAAGAACAAAAACTCTAGAGAAAGAGATGCATGGTGGCAAACAGAGTCACACAAGGCCCAAGGATCTCGCCGAAGAAGCTAAAGGAAATACCGACCCAGAGTAAGCCTCTTCCCATTGGCTGAACTCCAAGGAAAGACAGAAATTTGGCATTATGGGATATGTAGTCTACAGACTCAAACCACCCAAGCGGGTTAAGAGCAGAGAATGACTCTGGCATGGGGGTGGGAAAAGGAATAAGCAGCCAGATTAACTAAAGGAATTAGCGGGCTCTAAATTGTGAAGTTAGTGAGCAAGAGTCACACAGTTTTCTTTAGGGGAAAAAAGGAGGGAGGGAGGGACACCTGAGGTAGGATCCCCAAAGCGGGGAATATGGCTTGCATTCTGGGCTCTTGCTGAGACTCTGGAGTAAGACACTGGCCCCTTCGTGAGCCAAGTGTGAAGGGCAGAAGGGAGGCACAAAGGAGTCACGGAAGAACAACAGAGAGTAGCAGTCGGCTAAAAACTCCCATGTGTTCCTCCAAGCTGGAGTTGTGAGTAGCCCTGGTTTCTGAGAGCGCAGATGTGGGAACAAGCAGGAAGCTGTTGGGAAGCTGGCGGGGAAGGCAAGCGCAGTGCCGTGGGTGAGACTTAGCATCTGCAGGATCCTACCGCCAAGACCACCCTTCAGCCTGAGGCTGCCTGGGACCCCACAGGGAGCAGCTGTCTGTGTCCCTAACCAGGCTCCAGGCTGTCTGGAGATGCCTCTGGGAGGGCTAGGGATACCTCAGGGACCCCCAGGCTGCCTTCCTCCCTCCGTGGCTCTCCAGCAGGCGAAGCACTCATTAAGACTGCTTTTCAGTCCCAGGCCCTCTCTGAGAGGTCTTCTGGGCCTTCCAGAGACACGAGAAGTATGAAAGGCAGATGATCATGCAGGAGCTGGTTCTGGCCCTTGAGTACAGTCAAAGCCGCCTTCCTAGTCTCTAGTGATGTGTGTGGATTTAGAGTTCCCCTTGTTTAGCGGTGGTCTAGGCTAAGGAAAGAAGAACCCATAGACTCTCTTTTGACTATGTGGTGACCCTTAACCTAAGAAGCTCAAATGGGAGGCGGGTCCTTAGGTTAACCTCAGCGCATCAACCACCTGCAACTTTTTTACCTTTGCTCTGTCTGGTCTCCTCTTCCTTCAGAGACAGGCTCCCTGAAGACAGACATGCTTCAGAGGTAAACACAGTCGTGGAGGAAGGGCTTGTGCTAGAACAAGGTCCCTGCTTCCTTAACCAGTGCTCATTCTACTCCAGGGGCCTGACAGTCCATTATTCTGCTGAGTGCCTTTCGGATGTGTATGTCCACCAGGCGGAAGGTGTGGCGTGTGGCCTCCCAGTCCTCCTGACTGCTAACTTCCCCACTACACACAGATGGGCTCATCCTGGCATTAAGCTGGATGCCACGAAAATCTCTCAACTCCATTTTTAATAGGAAAAGGTATTCTGCCAAGTTGGGCTCCCCAGGGGACATTTTAGCTGTGTGACTCATGGGTATTTAGAAATTCTGCTCCATTTAAGGGTATTCCATTTACGAGCATATGTAGGTTTTTAGAGTTTGGGAGCTGATTGTGATGAGGGTGGGGTATATATTAAGAATGGATGTGTCTCTCTTGGGCTATAAACAAAATGTGTGTGTGTGTGTGTGTGTGTGTGTGTGTGTGTGTGGGGGGGGAGAGAGAGAGAGAGAGAGAGAGAGAGAGAGAGAGAGAGACCCACAGATGCACACACAGGGAATATTACTGAGAGTGGCCATATAGGAACTTTCTAGAAAATGATAGCTAACTCTCGTCAGATAATTTTCTGCAAGTAGAATCTGCTGATCCAGTTTTGACCTGCAGAGCAACATCCTCCCTGGTTGCTGAGGTGCCCAGCTGAGGGAGCAGATTCAGAGCTGACGTCAGCGAGAAATAAGGGAGTCACATTTTGTGATTGTGTTATGATAACTCAGGTGGGAATAGCTTACTCTCGTTCCCCCACCGCCCGTTCTAGAACTGTCCTGGAGAAGCCCGTGTGGCGGAAGAAATGACATCTATCCAGTACCAGGGCAGAAGACAGAAGGAAGAACAAAGGCCACAGCACCTCTGAGAATGGAAAGCCATAAGATTTTCAGAAAGGTTTAGCAGAAAGGACAAGAACTGAGACCCAGAGACCTCAGGGATGAGAGTCTGGAGGGCTCCCAGATCACATTAAAGAGTTAGGACTCTAGCCTGGAGGCAACGGGAGGCCGCTGAAGGAGTCTAAGTAGATTAGATTGAAACGGTCCTCCTGGACGGTGGATAGGCCCAGGGGAGGATTTAGCCATGAGACGCCACAGTCACCCCCGAAGGAGATCACAGTGGCCTGATTCTGAAATAGACATTCAGGAAAATACTGCTTTCTCCTTTCTGTCACTTTCTCTTGGTTCCCTTGCCTTTGGGGGTCTCTGAAGTCAAGACGCGTGTTCGTACTCCCTCCCCGCTCCACAGCTGTTGGCGCACTGTGCACATGGGAACGCATGCCTTTTCCCGAGAATATATCGACTTTGTTCCTCAGCACAGGAAGGAAATACCATTTCCCCAGCTCTTTCTTTACAAGTCACTTCTCGTTTGCTTCCCTAAGCTGTTGGTCTCTGGACCATGTTTGGATTCCACGCATGCATTGTGCGTGCACTGCGGTCCGGCTCAGGGGTGGCTAAGCCTCTCTTGGTTTTTTTGGAGGCGGTGTACTTCCGTCCTGATGCTTATCTGAGAACCCCGGTCTCAGAATGTCTTGCCCACTAACTCTGTAACAGCATCACATTCGGTGCCAAGTAGCTTGTTTCGGTGGATTCCTGAAACAGGCCAGACCCTGAGCCAAAAAAGACAGGATGCCTCAAGACAAAGCCACACATTTCTGAGAATCCGTTAGCGGCTCTCCCCTGCCCTCGGGGTAAAGTACAAACCTCCTCTGGATCTGTTGTTTTGGACAGCCGGCTTCTGTCCTTACTTCTCCCTCCTTAAGGCCAAGCATTTATTTTTTTATTTTTATTTTTTTAAGCAATGGGGTGGACCACGGGAGGACTGGCATGGTAGCCTGAACCAGGAGGAAGAGCTCCCCCTGGTGGCGGGCAGGTCTGCCGCACTTTCGCCGTGATTGCCCTTGTATCTTGTTTTAATGCCATTTAGGTGTGTTTATGAAGATTTTCGGGTTAAATCAAATTACATGTGGGATTAGTCTCGGAGTGTGTACTTTTAGAAGGAAATCTTTGGCAATTTTTTTCCTCGTGACACGAGAAAGCCTTTTGCAACTGGGAAATAGTCGCTCCTTATCATCCTTATCTGTCGCTGAGGTTATGAATTGTGGCAGGGTGCTGAAGAGGTTCTCCTGGGGATGCTGTTTCTGTTGAAGGCCCTGAGTAAGCTTCCTAGGGAACGGGAGCAGTAGCTGAGCCTGATCCCCAAACTCTTGTGCATCTGACATCTCCATGCCTTGCGGAGGAGGCGCCCGCCAACTTGAAGTTTGTCTGTGTGAAGCAGTTGGTGCTTTAGGAAGCCTGACTGGGGCGGGGCGGAGGGGGGGGAGGGGGCGTAGTGTCAGCAGCCATCAGGGGCCTTTGTCTGGCAGAGTCAACAAGACCAACGCACACAGTTGGAAATAAACCAACTCCTCCCGCGGGTCTTGGCTCTAGACTGATCAAGAGGAAGAAAGGAGGAGAGGGCGCGAGCAACACCCCTTCATCAAAAGGGTATCAAGCTTATTACCCACAGGGATTGTGTCGGTCGCAATTAGGGTTGTTTTTTTTTCCTCTCTCCACATGCTGTGTGTTACTGGATCCGTAGTTGGTAAGCACATACATACATGGCCCCCTTAGCAATGGCTTGTGCAATCTAAGCGGAGGCTACCACTGAGCACGAACCACGATGCGCTGGGCACCGAGGCACATACACCGTACTACGGGGACTACTAAGTGAGGTCTCACAAAGCTGAGACTCGGTCTCGTTTTGTAAATGCTTTCTCACACGATGGGATGAGACCCACCCACCTTAAAGCCTGTAGATTTGGCCCAAGCAATGGGATTAGGGGTACAGGCTTGCTCTCGTTTTTTGTGATTGGAATTCTTGCCATGAGCCCTTCAGCGGAAGGGTGGCACTATTTTACTGGAAGCCCCCGAAGAGGGGCCCTGGATAGTTTGCAGACTAGACTCATGGGGTTCAAAGTCTGGAGAAATCAGCCTGCTTTTATGTAGTTGGGTGGTGCGCTACAAACAAAGGGGGCACCCGTGGGATTCTCACTCACCTAGCCATCTACTGGGGTCAGAAGCCACTGGACCTGAAAATTATGTTCACAGCATCTTGAGCTAGGGGCATGAAGGGAAACCCAGAGGGAAAAAAGAAGGCTTTTCCTTCTTCAATCGAGAGGGCAGACAGGCTACATGCATTTGAAATTGGTTATAAACAGCAGACCCACCAGCTACAATTTCGGAGGTCTTATGTGCAATCTGCCCAGGCCCAGGTATTTTAATGCTACGTTGTAGGGACGTAAGTGCCAGCTGGCAGCTGACCGACCATGCTCAGGGGTCAGTTCTAAACAGCACTGTTTGGGAAAAGCTCAATCTAAAACAGACAGCTCTGGATGTGTTTAGGTTTTTGCTTTCTTTCCACTTTTAAATATTAAAAATTGACTCCAGCTGTGGGGTAGAAAGTAACGCCTAACCTATAAAAACATTGACAAATAAATCACAATGCAATTTGCCGCGCATTTTTGTGAGGTCTAAACACCAGTTCTTGAAAGGAATTTTCCATTATTGCATCTTGGGAAGATAACTTCTTCATGAAAAATTCATTTGACTTTTATATTTCATAAAATCATCACATAGCATTCCCACATTTGGGATCTGTGTGTGCTGGAGCACCCGGGGCACTCAGCTCTGTTCTCCGTTCCTTTCCTCTGCCTCTCCACCATGGCTTCCTCAGCACAGGGGGCAGGGAAAGGATCTTTATTAAGGGGGATTGCACTGCTTTCCTGCCACAGGCCCTGGCCTTTCTGAAAACCAGAATAGGGCAGTTCTTTCGAGTTTAGACTGTCATATTCCTGTAGCCACACCTTGGACATCGCCCCTCCCCAAGCAAGCAAGGCAGACCTCTTGTCCTGTCTGGGGACAGAATAGGTCGTGTCAGGAACTCACGGGGGAGACCTGGGTACAAGGGTAGAGGAATCGATGTGAACTTGGTGCTATGTTTTCAAGGGTCTTTTTCCAGATGGTGCTGGTCCCCTGCCCAGTTGGAGGGCATCCATTCTGACATCCGTGTACCCTCGAAATATGCCCCATATCCCAGTGACTTCATTCTGCTTATAGGGCTCATCCATCTCGGGTCCTCTGTGCTGTAAAATGTGTGACAAAATCTGATGGAGGAGAAACCACCATCTGAGACGTAGCGTCATGGATAGGAAAAGGACCCTCATGAGAGCCTCCCCCAGGAATCAAGCTCTCTTGTCTCATTGGCCAGAGTTAGTTACATAGCACTGTCCTACCTCCAGGGGGTCAGGAAACCGACCTGCCCTGAAGACTGATACCCAGAAAGACCTGGAGAAGACTACAAGAGGACAGTTTGCCTACCACACCTCTTAACTGTGGGGGGACTTTGCAGTATCTGCATCAGCCGGGAAACTTCTGGGCCCTAGACTCAGCATCACAGCCTTGGGGTGGGTATCGCCATGGAGACCAAGGTGGTGGATACGCTCTCGGCAGCCTCCCCAGACCCTGTTTCCTGAGTGTTATGCCAGCATTATTTATTGGAGTGGCCCCAGCCCTTGTGCAGAACCGTCTCTTGGGCCAATTGATTAGCTCAAAGAAATGAATTTACCCAAAGCTGACTTCCAGAACTGTGTAGTTTCTGAAATGGCTATCTGTGTGCCACAGGGGAATCTGGTGGCTTCAGCAAAGCCGTTGTCTGCAGTTTCTTAGCACAGAGAAGTTGAGAAAATTGAATGGTGGGGCAGGAAGAAAAATCCAGGCACGAAGCCGAAGAGACCGCATAGAGAGGCACTCCCAACATCACTCTAGCAGACAGACACTTAATACCAAAACAAAATCAGCACTTCACTGGCCAGGAAGCATGACCGAACATGGGCGAGCGAGTGTTTACCACAGATAGTACTTGGGTCAAGGGCACTGAGTTTCTAGGAGTTTCCTGTCAACATTCTGACACAGAAAAATTAATGCCTGGCACTCTAAACAGTCCCTTTCCTCAAACCGTTTACCTGATCAGGCAGCTCTTTGGTCGTGCCCTTCAGGGAAAGCGCCCAGGATTTGTGTATTTTGACTGATTGGAATGTATGGAGATTATGACAGCAAATAAAATGTTCAATTGCTTATAAAAGAAAATTTCTAAATAAGAGCAGCTTAATTTTCCCACAGAAAACACATCTGGAAGGAGGTAAGCTCTGGACGGTGGCACCGCCCCGCCTCCCACCCCAGTTCTTGGCTCTACCTTCCTTCCAAGAGCTACCCTACCCTCCCGTCAAAGATGGATGCAGGGTGTGACCATGCTGCTGCTCCGTGGTCCCAGCAGAGGAAGGGAAGGAGGGGTATCTTGTCTTGAACCCCACCCCCAGACTCAGTGGTCAGAGTTTAGTTACTAAATGGATGAGGTGAGGGAAACAAGACAAGGCAGGAGGAAAGTCTGTCTTGACAGTGAGTTGGCTTAGCATTCTATCTAAGCCAGGCTTTCTGTTCCTATGGAGCTCTCTGTGCTGGATGGCTCCACAGGGCACTGGTCAGAACCCTTCTGTGGGGAGGGCACCTCACACAGGAATAGAAATTCACCATCTTGAGAGATGCCACACATGGTTCTGAGCTGGTGTTCCTCGTCCCTGTGGGTCCTGCTGTACATCCTCAACTGGAGTTCTGGAAGCTCACCGGTGTGGAGGCCATGCCCTTTGTGTGCCTTTGCAGCAAACTTTGTCTTTACTGCAAAAACCTTTCTCATAAGCTCTGAGAGAGCCGGACTAAAACACAAATTATTGTTAGCGTTACTATGATTATAATTAATGCCAGGAATGTGCAAGGACGGCAGAGCGCCAGGGAGAGATGGGAAAGAGGACAGCGTCAAGATTGTACTTCTTTCTTCTTTTTTTTTTCTTTTCTTTTTTTTAATGTTTTCTGAAATGGGATTTCATGTGCCTCTGGCTGACCTTGAACTTGCCACACAGTCAAGGATAATTTTGAATTCCCGGTCCCCCTGCTTGTCCCTCCCAAATTCTTGGATGAAAAGGAATGAGTGGCACCCCGCGCAGGCTGAAGCTCGTGTCCTGATGGCTTCTCTGCTTTGCCTGCAGCGAGCCTGAACTTGGCAAGACGTAGTCGCCATTATTTCTCCTTGTCAGCAGAAGAATGAGGTAGTCTTTCCTTATCTCCGCTGGTTCTGCTGGCCTCTATATTTTTATCTACCTATAACTGGCCTCTCGTTAAAGAGTTACAGATTGGCTATATTGTCATTTTCATTCATTGTCTGTTAGGAGACTTTCACAAAGAGGTGTTTGCTCTTGTTACTGGCTGGCTCCCAAAGGTATATAGTCTAAAAGTACAAAGGGAGCAGGTGAAATAAAGGGCCCCAGGCTCTTTAGATCTCTGACTTTATGGGCATTTAAATACTATCATGGGATCCTAGGTTTAAACCCGGATGATGGTTGTCAACCCCGTGAAATGATCAGCAACGTTTAGGCTAAACGTCCTCCTGTCTCTCATTAGTGGGGTTCTCTATAAGTGGGCCCGTGAGTGCCGTTGTCACAACCACAGAGTTTTGATAGTTTCCTTGCTAATATTGCACATTTTCCACATTTGTTAGAACCAATCATTTCTCTAAAGATATTTGAAAACATACATTTCGACAGAATTCTGAGTCTGGGGATGTGCTAGAAGGTTGACCGTTGTTTCCAGGCCTTTCCAATGGACAGACCTGGGTTTCGGAGAGGCAATATATCTATACTGATATGTAGATCTTATCTTTACCTATGAAAACTATACACATGTGTGAGAAACATATACATGTGAAAATCATATTATTTACAGAGCTTTGATTAACACCCTCAAATCTGTATTTTCTTTTCTCCACCCTAACAGTTCTGATTATCAAGGACACAGGGAGAAATAGGAATTCAGTCTCTAATAACAATTACTCATTTGTCTGATCCCATATTATATGTAGAGCACACATAGAATAACAGTGCTAATCCTGCCACGGAAGACATTTCAGAACATTTTTGTGCCTGGTCACTCCATCTCTCCTACGTGAAAATATTCGTGCCTTCATCTAAGCCATTGAAGAAGAAATACCCTCTTGTTGCGCCTTAGGCTCTTCAGTGTTCCTCCTAGGTGCCTCTGGGTCATCTTGACTGTTGCAGTATTGTTCTCTAGGTGTCTCTGGGTCATTTTGACTGTTGCAGTATTGTTCTCTAGGCGCCTTAGTCTCTACAGTGTTCTTCCTAGGTGCCTCTGGGTCATCTTGACTGTTGCAGTATTGTTCTCTAGGAGACTTCTCAGAAAGGACTAGATTGTTGATAACATTACGTCTGTCTTCCTTTAGATCTGAAATTCACTCCTGCTGCATGTACAGTCCTTGGCGCACATGTTCTTTCCTTGAATGTCTTGAACATTCTCCATTTTCTTCTGGCATAAAATGTTTCTGTCAGAAAGTATGATAATAATCTAATGTTCTTTCTCTTTTATGCGACGTACTCTTTTTTTTTTCTCTAGATGCTCAAACTGGCTTTTTTCTTTTTCTTAGAGCTCTGCAATTTTATTAAAATCTTTCTTGGAGTTGATTGTTCTGATCGGTATCCCCAGGTACACAATGTACTTCTTCCTCCCAAAGAACTGGCCATGCTGTCCTCATAAAAGAGCCTTCTTTGTCCCTGGTAATACTGTACTTCTGATAATAATATGCCCACTTCAACTTTATTCTGATTAATGTTAATATGATAATCTTACCCACTCTTCTACTTTTGTAAAGATAGGATTTTTTTTTTTCACAGAATGTGTAGGTTTGTGACAAAATTGAGCAGGTTGCCTTAATCCATTTGCTTCTGTATATGCAGCCTCCCCCACTCTGAGCACTGCATGCCAGGGTCAGGGTGGTACATTTATCGTGGTTGATGAGGTCGCAGTGACATGTAATCACCCAGAGTCCGTATTTGGCATTAAGGAGCCCTCCTGGTGTGTTGAATGTCCCGTCGCTTTCTGAAGTAGACACCCCCAGTGGTCACAGTGTCACAGACACACTGCCCTGGAAGCCTTCCGTGCTCTTCCTCATGATCAGCCCTTCCCAGTCCCTGACAACCGCTGTATGGTTAGTTCTAATTGACACAACCCAGAATTATCTGAGAAGAGAGTATCAACGAGACTTTTTCTAGACCACTTTGGCCTGTGGTATGTCCATGGAAGATTGTCTTAATGGCTTTAATTGGTGTGGAAAGACCTAGCCTAGAAGTGAGCGGTGCTGTTCCCTGATTTGGGGCCCTGCACTGTGGAGAAAGCTAGCTGAGCACTAAGCCAGCATCGTTCATTCTCTTTGCTCGTTATTCTGGACGTCTCTGACCAGCTGCCTCCAGCTCCTGCAGCTGAGCCTTGGCCCACAATGATGGACTGAACCTGGGGACGGGAGCTAAAATAAACCCTGTCTCCCCTAAGTTACATTTTACCACAGCAGCAGGAGTAAAGTCTAGGGCAACCTCTGGTCTTTTTTACCATCTTCACGACTTTTTCTTTCCTGGAATGCCATGTAGTTGGCATCATACAGCATGATGGCTCCTTTCACTTTAATAATAAAATGATCAGACTCCTCCTTGTCTTCTCACAATTCCGTGGCTCACTTCTGTGTAACACTAAATGCTATCACACTGTTAAGATTGCTATAATGTATTTATCCATCCATCTATTGAAAGATATCTAGGTGGCTCCTAGATTGGGACCGATCATGTACACAGCCGCTAGAAGGATTTTGGGTTCAGAGTTTTGCACAGGCCTGTGTCTCAACTCGTTGGTAGATGCCAAGAGGCAGAGCTGTTGGATCAGATGGTAGGAGCGGATGTTTAGCCTTGTCAAGCACCAAACCTCTCAAGCGGTTGTCCCATCTGCACCCTGGCTGTGCCTGAACGCTCACAGCACTGCACAGCTGCACCTGCCATTGGTGCGGCTGGTGGTTTTTAATTATAACTATTATTTTAACTTGCAGCTCCTGATGACACAATGTCAGGCATCTTTTAATATGTTTATTTGCCGTGTGTGTTATCTTCTCTCGTGAGGTGTCTGTTCGCATTCTTTGGCCCATTTTTAAAGAGGGTTGTTTGTTTTCTTAAAGTCAACTCTCCAAGTTCTTTGTGTATTTTGGATGACTGTTGTTCTTGATCAGATATGGGTTTTTTTTTTTTTTTGCAAATATTTTCCCTATAGCTTGTGATTTACTGTCTCTGTGCATGCCTTGTCATACCAGGCATTATTTCCACCCTTTGCGAGAAGCTGATGTAATTCACCCTAATCTTTTGGGGGCTCTTTTACACGGCCTCCAGGTGGTGATGTTCTGGGGGCATCATTTCTTCGGCTGGCACCTCTCATCACCAGAGGTTCTCTCCTTCCACCACGGGTAAATCAGGCATGCACACCACATGCTTTTATCCACTGGGCCATTAAGCCAGTCATAGGTTTGTTTTTAGAACGAGCAAGACAAACTCAGTTGGGAAAGGCAACATGGCTGAAAGACAGGAGACTGGGAAGGGAGCAAGGCACGCTGGGATCCTTTGTCTTGTTTCCACCTGTATTTGGTGTTAAACATTTCTTCTTGTTGGTATAACCCTTGACTGACCAAAACTAGGAAAGGTGACTGGAGAGTTGACATCTAGTCAAAGGAAATGAAGAAACGCCCTGGGTAGTTCCCACAGGCCTTGAGTGTAGCGGTTAGGAATCGATGAGGTGAAGTACTGGCAGTGATGCTTTGCCAACTTTTACTGAGGAAGCGTGGGCTCCTCCTCCCTTATGAGAGTCATAAGTGCCTGCTGAAGAGTGGCTAGACACTGCCAGATCCAGCAAGCACAGCTCTCAAATCTCTTCAGGTTCAGGAAGTGTCAGTCTGTCCTCGTTGGTTTTGGTTTGTTTTCAACAAAACTGGTTCATCTCTACACCCTCACAAACATCTAGAACTTTCAGTTCTAAAATTCTTAGCATCTCAAAGCATTCAACAGACATTTTATGCACTTTGTTTTATTATAAACTAAAATTCCATCTATCCAGAGGAACTTAGATTTCCCTGGCCTGAACACCTTTGTAGATAATGAAAACAACATTAAAAGATCTTAGAGTGCCTGACTCCCTCCTCAGACTCTTGGGTTTCAGTCATCTGGCCTTACCCAACTGAGTTTATCTTGCCCACTTTTAAAACAAACCCAAGGCTGGCTTGATGGCTCAGTGGATAAAAACACACACTGAGCAAAACTGACAAGCTGGGTTTGGTCACCAGAACTCATGGTGGAAGAAGAGAACTCATGCACATTTTGGCACATGTATGTCCACACTTCTACACATATTACATATACACGTATATGTATATACTAACAATGATAAGGATGATACATAATACAATTATTCACACAGACTACTTGCTGGAAACTTTACAAGACAATGGATAATGAGATAGCTAAACTGTGTTGAGTATGTGGCTCCTTCTTCCGCAGTGGGGCTGTCCTGGCCATCTGGCTTTGTAAGGATGCTCAGAATTGTAGGTAGAAGTCCTGCTCCTCTTGACCCAGAGACTTAGGGAGCCAAGGAAGGAAGTGGGATTTCCAGATGAGGACTGTGTTGTTGGAAACCCTGTTGGAATTTGGGTAAACTTTATTTCCAGATGGAAACAGTGCCCTCCTAAGGACTCGCCATGTGATGGTTTGCAAAACAATCATCTTCTGCGGCGGCAGGGGCCAGTTCCAAATGGGGTTTTTATAGCTCTGAGGTTCCACATGACAAGTCTCCTTTCAAAGTCACATTCAAACAAATACATCTATCAACTAAAAGTAGCTTTTGAAGCATGAAAGTCCTTATTTGTATCTTTTAAAGATAGGAGCCAATTTATCCAACTTCTAATACTAGACAATGCAGGGGACAATCAGGCCTTGCCTCCAGTCTATCCCTACCCTTCTGCTCTCCAAAGAGACCCCATGGCAGAGGTCCCTCTTTCAGACATTCCCAGAACTAAACCCTTCCTCTTGACAAACTGGAGACTAGTCCTAATTACAGCAGAACCACAGATGGATGGCCCAGAAACTTTGCCACCCATTTATGGAAAGGTGGGCTTGTCAGTAGACAAGCATCTTCCAAATACTTTGGTGTGGAGAGGGGTTTAAACCGGGAGACAGGTGGGGCAAGTTGATGGGACATTGCCCAGTGGCAAGAGATGGCTGAACCCAGGAGAGTGGAGGTCGTCGAAGGATAATCAGATCATCAGCAACAGTAACAAAAGAAAGGAATAGATGTCTACAAATACAGAAAAAAGCATGGTGACCCAAGTAGAAGCTGGCATTTGTGGACAATACTGGCAAATCCAGGCAAATGTTCTATTCTGATAAACTGAGATCCAGAGTGCCCAGGTCAGGGGATTAGACAAGAACACAGCATTTATTACAAGTATAGCCTACAGGGACTCCAAAGAAGGAGTGGTCACAGGGAACAAGGCAGACCTTAACGTTAGAAAGAGAAGAGATCAGCGTGGAACCATAGAAGAACTGAAAGCAACAGAACTCCAAAATATAAAAAGAACCCAGCGTGCTTGGGAGGTGACAGTGCTTGGCAGTGGTTAGAGCCTAGGTCCCCCCCCCTCCCCCCCGTTCAGAGTCCTCACACATGGATTAGAAACCAGTATGATGTGGAACAAGATTTGTGGTCACACAATTTATCTGGGTTTAGTGTCCTTCTCCCTAAAAGGGGTTAGTAATTTCTGCTCACACAATGCTTGTCGGCCTTTAACGGCAGGATTGTTTCAAGTCACTTGATGCCATATAGCGAGATTATTAAAAATAAAACTTTAGATATATCAATTCAACAGGATGTGGTGAAGCAAAGAACAGTTCCTGAGGAAGCCAGCGCCCAAAACTGAAGTGTGACTCCCCAGCTGCTGGTAATCTTTGCAGGACTGAGGATGGGAGGCAACGGATGGGAAATGAACTACGAAGACAGCTAGGTTGATGGACGCATGCCATTTTCTTTCTCTGGGCTTGGTTTAGGTAGTGGACAGTCTGTAGGTAACCTATTGTGTCTCCTTGACACTGTAAGAGTCAGTTATGGGCTTAGAGACAGCACAGCCAAGGGTGTGAGGGCCTCTGCTCAGTCTCCGTTTCCCTCATAAAGAGCCAAGCACTTGCCACTATGGAAGTGAAGACGGGCAGACTTCTGGATCTTGACACACAACTGGCCTAGCCAACTTGGTTACGTTCAAGGCCAATGAGATATCCTACTTCAAAAAAAAGAAAGGAAGGAAGGAAGGAAGGAGGGAGGGAGGGAGGGAGGGAGGGAGGGAGGGAGGGAGGGAGGGAGGAAGGAAGAATGAATAATGGAAACAGGAAAGTGAATGGCCCCCAAGGAACTACACCAAAGGTTGTCCCCTGGTCTTCACGTGCCACACACACATACACAAACTCATACACATGTGTGCGCATATACATATGTAAACACACACACTCACACGTGATAGACTGCTTTCTTCACCAAGTTAAGCTTTAGTCACTATACAAGGAGAACCCTTTAGGCCAAGGTCGGCTCAAAGGCCTCACCAAGGCTCTTTTAGACCCACTTCTTTTAGTACCGCTTAACCACCCAGCTCCCTAAGTAATGAGGACCCCATCACAGTAACGAGGACCCCAGCATAGTAACGAGGACCCCAGCACAGTAACAAGGACCCCAGCATAGTAACGAGGACCCCAGCACGGTTACGAGGACCCCAGCACGGTAACGAGGACCCCAGCCGGAAGCCCGCAGCTGAGATCTGCAGAGAGGGGCTTTCATCGTCTTCTGCCCTCCCTATGCCACCACAGAAGCTGCTCCGCTGAGTGGGACCCGTAGAGGATTAAAAGTGCCATTTGAGACTGTGATAATTTAATGATGAGCTGCGAATTAGGGCATAACGGCAGAACTGTGCCTCCTCCTCAAGCTTAGATTACTGGAGTTTTTATCTCTCACGGCCAAGCGATGGGCCGATGGGCCGTCACTGCAGCTCTGGGAATTGGCCCCTGTAATTCTCCAGAAGGAGAAGGAGGAAGCACAAGACTTGACGGGGAACATTGAGCCAGGGGAGAGGCAGCAGAAAATCTCAGGCTCCAATCGAATGGGGACCGCAGCAGCGGCCGTCTGTCCCAAGTCCCCGAGAACAAGAGGCTCCCAAGAAAGCGTTTTTTAGACAACTGAAAGCAAACACTTTTCCCCAAAAATGGAAACTTCTAAAAACACCCTCATCGTCGTTCCATGCTGTGATGGAGCCGTGTCCCGAGAAGGCATGTGGCGGAGTTATTTGCCCTGGTGCTCACTGACCCCTAACTAATGTGTTTTTCTATTTGGGGACTGCCCCCCCACACTCCAGATACCACTTTTGAGTGGGCCATCCCCAGCTTGGCTTGCCTGTTTGAACTCTGCAGGGACTGAAGCTAACCGGGAGAAACCAGGAAAAACAAGCCGTGAGAAACATAAGCTGTGCTCTGTGGGTCCCAGGGGGAAAGTCTTGACCACGGGGGTTCCTTTGTTTGTTTATTTCTTTCCTATGTATTTATCTGTCTCCAAAATACTTGTAGAAGTGCGTACACACAAACACCACACCACACCTTTCTCTTTCTCTCCCTCTCTCTCTCATGTCACATACACACCACACACACACAAACAGCACACCAAACCACACACCACACACACACACTACACAGGCATAAACACATACTACACACACACACACACTACACACACTACACCACATGCATGCATACACACACCACACACACCACACCTTTCTCTTTCTCTCCCTCTCTCTATCATATTACATAAACACCACGCACACACCACATCTCTCTCTCACTATTATCACACACTACACACCCCACATACATGCACACACACATATACACACACCAAACCACACACACACTACACAGGTATACACACATACTATACACACCACACCACACACACACACACACACGCACACACACATGCACACACTTGTTGAAGACCAAGGTCTCAGTTCATAGCTTTTTCACTTCTGTCCCTGACATCTCTACTAAGGACCTCATATTTAGAAAACCCTCCTTTCCCTAGGGCAAGGAGTCCTAGGAAGCAGAGGAAATGTCTTGCAGAGAACCTAGGCCTTCTCTTCACTCTCAGGCTTTGTGTGCTCAGGCTGTTGAGAACGCCTGCCCAGTAGGTCCTGAGCCCACTTGCAAGATCTCTGGTGGGTGGGCAATGCGAGCCGTGTTTCCTATTCTGTGCATCAGAGCAGAGCAGGGCTGGGCCTGGGATGTGAGATGGACACCTCTTGCCAGGGCTGAATGGATCGTAGAGAGGGAACATTCCGGGTGCTTTGAGGGTGTATCCGACACTCTGTTTAGCCTTGTGAGTTCTCTACCTGCTTGATTCCAGTCGGATCTGGGCAGTGGCCCACTCTCCACGAGGATTCCCAAACTCACTGCCGCTCAGCACATCAAATATAATGTTGAACCCAAACCATTCCCTGTCCTGCCTTTGTCGTCTTGGAGGCACCAAGGCTACAAACTTGGCCTCTTCCTTTCAAGATCTGGACTCCCTGTTTTCCCTCCCATCCCTATAGTTCCCTCCTTTGGGGAAGCCAGTTAACCCTTTCTTTACCTTTAAAATGAAGAGTAGACATCTTTGAAGGCGGGGCTTAGGAGAGGGCTCAGGCATGTGTGAGTACTTGATGCAGGAGCACGAGAGCCCAGGTTCAGATCCCCGCTACCTGTGTAGCATGGACATCACAGGGCTTTGACCCATGCACACAGGAGGTCCTCTGCTCCAGGTTCAATGGTAGACCCTGTTTCAAGGTGGGAAGTGATCAAGCAGGATACCCAGCAGCCACCTCTGGCCTCCGTATATGCACAAGTGAGCACACTCTCACACATACACATACAAACCAGAAAAGTCCCAGACATGCAGTCGTCTGTGAGGAATATCTATATCCATATCTCTCTATCTACTGTAACATACAACACGAATCTCAAGGGATGTAGTACGGGAGTCAAGAAGAAAGATCTTCCCATCTCAACAGACAGAAGGCACCTTGCGAAAACCACTCAGCCACCTTGCAGATCCTCTTTACTCTGAGGTCACTATGCCCAGCCTCTCTGGGACAACCCAGGCTCTTTGATTCTGCGCTGCTTTGTCTTCCTTCACACGGTACATCCTGCCATTGTATCTCTCAGATGCTATGACGATCTCTACCTGCTCCCTGTTCCTGAAGCCCGTGCTTCGTGAATCACAGGCAGATGACACCAGCTACTGGCTGAACAATGAAACGCCATCGGTGTCCCCCATTCCCTGGTAGGAATTCCAAGCCCTCTGTGACCCTGCACCTCCTCTCATGTCATTTCCAGTCTCAGCAACATCAGGTCACACGCAGCATCCCATGTGCAGGACACACGCCTATTCCGGCTTTCACTGCTTGTCCGTGTCATTTCTGCGCCTGGACTCTTCCCACCACGATCCCGCTCCTTCACCCCCATTCCCTGCCATGTTCTTCCCATTTGCTGTCCCTCAACAGAGCTCAGGATGACCCCTCAATGTCCTGCTGCTTTATCTTGTAAAGCTGAGGTGGTGACCTTCCTGCTGGGTTCCTGCAGAACTGGCTGGGTCTCAGTGTCTCTGGAAGGGCCACAGCACATTCAAATTACCTATGATGCCTCTGCATGTGATGACTTTTTGTGCTTGTTTTGTTTTGTTTTTATTTTCATTGTTTCCCCCCACACACTTATGTCCCAATCCCACTGCACTGAGCAATGTGTGTTTCCTGGAGAGATGTGAGCCAAGTAGAACATATAAATTTGAGGATAGAGAGTCCCTCATGAGTAACTAACTCACTTAAATACAAGGAACTCTCTAGGGGACTGTTTGCTTATTTCTGGGTCTTCTGGGCTTCTGCTAGTCCATGCATTTCAAACAGTCCATTGTTAGCAAATTCACTGAGCATCTATTATATGCCAGCCATTGTGAACAATTATACCCAGAGATTTAAAAAGTAAAACATCGCCCCTGCCTTCAAGGAGATTATAACCTTCATACTTTTCTGGAGATTAGAAATGGCATCATTTACAACAGATCATGGTTAATAAGAAGCACATGAAACAGTCTATTCTCCCCCTTTACTGTCTGAAAACATTGCATTATCAGCCTGCCTCAGGTTCCCAGCTACAAGGGTCCTGGGCTTTGTTTAGCTACTTCGGTTTTTCTGAGAGAACTGAGGAAAATCAAACAGTGGTGGGATGTACCCAGGAATCTGTTTGGGTGCAATAAAAAGATTCTAGAAGACAAAAAGGGAGTTAGAGACAAAAGAGAGGAAAGGCAGGGCTTTCTGTTTCTTCTTTTTTCTCCTTTGCAGGGGAACTATAATAACATTCTTGAGAGGTTTCTAAAACAAGTTTCCTAACTGGATGGGATGGTGAACCTGTAACCCCAGGAGGGTGAGGCAGGAGGATGGCG
This sequence comes from Alexandromys fortis, assembly GCF_014885135.2. Taxonomy (NCBI): domain Eukaryota; kingdom Metazoa; phylum Chordata; class Mammalia; order Rodentia; family Cricetidae; genus Alexandromys; species Alexandromys fortis. The sequence goes on along the minus strand of NW_026067896.1, from coordinate 1,357,437 downwards.
AATTGGAGGCCAGCCTTGGCAGCTCAGTAAGACCTGTTCTCAAAAACAAGAAATAAACAAGAAATAAAATTTGCTTTCACGGCAGTGACTTGTGGTTCTGTGTCAGTGGCTCACAAAGGGGACAGTTGGCAGTCTGAGAAGACATCTTAGGCTTTGACAACAACTTGGCAGGGAAGAGGGACCATGTCCCATGTCTACCATACTCACTAGGGAATAAGAGTCGGGGAAATACTAAACATTCTATAGCAGACAGGGCAGAACAATTATACCTATAGATTTTAAAAAACCACTGGTGACAGGGAGCCCCCCAGCCCCTTTGCCATCGGTGCCCTGCTGAGAAGCTCTGTCCCATGTTCCAAGTCAGGATGGACCCTAGCTACACCCCCAAATGTCATGCTGGTTCCTGATACTCGCAAGCGTGACCCTGGGTGCGTCTGACTCATGCATCAGGACAAAGCCGGTGCTGTGACAGAGAGGAACAAGGCACTTAGAGGCCTTGGTGCTATAATTAGTTTTGAAACACTCTTTGCCCTCCTTGCCCATCCCTGTTCCCAGCTTCCTCTATAAAAGAATGACATAAACAAGAGCGGTTTCCAAAATACCCGTTATTTTTATCGTTGGGGCTTTTTTCCCCTCTGCCCTTTACTCTTGGTGAAATAAAACACACTACAGTGGAGGCAGAACATCATCAAAGACTATTGCTAAAGACAGGGGAACTCTGGTGTTCAGCAGAACCTGCTTCCTGCCAACTGCGCACCCGCAAACGCTCAGGCACACCTGGAGCCCAAGGCTCTGCTCGCTGTCTGCAGGTCTGGGTTGATTGTTTATTTGTGCCCAGCAGTATATGTTTGAAGTGAATCTTTCCCAATCTCTATTGTTCTTTTTTTCTGGATGAAGGTAGTCTTGTTTGTATGTAACACAGGCTCTGTTTCCCCAGGGCCCCTAATTATATTTGCTCCTCAGGGATAAAAATGCCACGTTTTCCTTAAGATATTTATTCTGCACCGCCCTGCTAAAGAATACAGTAAAAACCAAGACATTCAGGACAAGAAAATCTGCCTTTCGAGGCAAATGAATACACAGACCAAAGGCGAGCAAGGTGTCTGAAGCTGGACTCTGCAGAAGGCTCAAAACTATTTCTCTAGAACTAGCGCTAACTATAGTTGTGGTTATTATGGTTGTATACTATCCACAGTTGGGTCTCCTTTCCTGTCCACCAAGTCATCCTTATAGACTACAGTCAAACACCTTTTTATATTGACACAGACTGGTGTGCTTGTGTGTGCGTGTGTGCGTGTGCATATGTGAGTGCGTACGTGTGTGTGCTCATGTGTGTGCGTCAGCGTGTGTGCACATGTTTGTGTGTATGTGTTGGAGGGGGTTGTTGCAGATCTGGAAAAATGGTGTTAGCTGTTTTTAGCTGTTAGCTGTTGTATCTTCTAGATTCAAAATCCTTTCCCTCCTTGTTCACCCCAGAGAAAGCAGATTCCCTTTCAAGGCCTTGCTGACACAGCCTCTCTAGAAACATTCTGCCCTCCAACTTCACCTGCCTCAGCGGCAGCTGACTCACTCTATCAGTGAAGCAGGTGCTATTATTTACTCTCTCCTCCACTGAGAACTGAGAAACAACTCCTGATGGTAGCTACAGCTTTGTTTTACAATGTCTGCAGCCTCGAGCTTTCTATGACCATAGGGACTCATCACCTCAGCAGGAGGCCAATGCTTTAGAAGTAACCCTTCAGCCACAACAGGCAGGGACCTGTGGCTATCCCAGAGGGTGCTCGACACGTCACCCCAGAGGAGTCACAGAAAGACGGAGCCCTAGTTGCCTGTAGCATGTTCTACTTTTTCACAATGTGAGACTGGCTTTTCTTCCTCTGGTCCACTCTCTCAACATGCTTTCCTGGATCACCTCCAAGTAAACAAGGGGCTTGTGAATCCTTATTGTTGCAGCTCCCTAAGTGGGGAAACCGGCTGGAGCAATCTCCATTATCACCCACTTGCCCTCGCCTGTGCGTGTTTTGTGTCCACGACAGCTCTCTGGAAGGGAGCCACTGCTTGTTATTTTTATTTATCCCCTGTGTCTAAAACTCAAAGACCCTTCTGGAAATGCTTATGGAAGTGAACTGAGGGGGAAAGTACGAAGCTTTAGGGGTCACCTGCAGAAGACCTCCGGGGCTGAACCAGTGGGTGTAGGAACGAGGGGAGGGGAACTATTCAGAGAAACGCAGTTGTGAAGAGAGAACTCAGATGAACCCAGCACCAGCAAAACCATGAAGTTCCTGCGGAAGAGGCATTATCCGAGAAGCCAAAACGGTGTGCCAGATGAGTGAGAGGCGAGGTGGTGTCTGTGCTGGTGTTGGTGTGCCCAGGAGGGGCCAGCAGGGCTAAACAGAGCTCAGGGCGGAAGGAGAACTTGGCTGTCTTTGAGAATGGAGTTCCTTGGGGAGGCTGAGTACCAGCCTGGTGTGTTGAATGATGTTAAACGCTCTGAGAGCTTGTCAGGTGCCTGAATGCAGTTTTTATTCACCAATCAGTGCCGCATAGTAGGCAAGAAAGGCACCCGCCCAACTAGGTTTGGAATCGCCAAGGACGACACCTCTTGAGGGACTGTCCAGGGACCACTCGCCCTGAATGTGGGTGGTACCATCCCGTGGGCTGGGGGCCTGGACTGAAGTGAAAAAAGAAAGCGAGCTGAAGGCACCGTGGAGGGAGGGGGGATGAAATTAGGGAGAAAGGATGTCCTACTTAGGTTTCAACATCCCACAATCTTGTTCTCTGTGCACTCGGACCAGTTGTGAGTCTCCATGTCAACGGCCATCTACTGCACAAAGAATCTCCTCGAATGAGGGTTGGAGATGCATTGAGCTGTGGCTATAAGGAAAAGCACTGGAGGTGCAGATTAACACTGTGTCTATTTAGCCAAATACTAGCATTAAGTTCTCCCAGGCTGTATGACCTACCTCACCAGGGCTTCTTGGCCCAGTTAACAGCACCAGGCATGAGTCCCACTGTGCAGAGACAGACCGTATTGTCTGCAGAAATATTTGAAAAGCTTGGTTATTTCCAACCAGCCAAGGTCCTTTGTCACACAGACGTTTCAGAGCCCTTTGGGGTCAACGAAGCATCAATCGCTCTATTTTCTACTTTTACCTGAGCACAGACACATGTTCACCCTAAAAACCCAACGAAGCATAAAAATGAAGTACTTTGAATTCCCTGGCTAAGCTCGGCAGGCCCTCTGACTGTTCCGCATCTGGCTTTGGGAACAGATACCACTCAGGGAAAGCCCAGACCCTCCTGTGTGAGGCAAGGCCTGTGACCCAGGGTCTGGGTCATTTCTAACCAAGAGGCCTCATAAAGCAACGAGCCATTGGAAGCCCTCCCTCTTCCCCTTGTCTTGGCACAGAAAGTGTAAACACACAAGGATGTGAGCTTCTCTGCCTCTGAGTCAGAGTAGCTGGAGTTCTGAAAGCCACGTTTTAGGGTTATAACGGGGTAAAGTGATAGATACTCCCCCAAGGACCAAATGGCCAGTGAGTTTCCCATCAAGGTGGTGTCTTCAACCCAATGACCTTGCCTGGTGGGTGACAAAGAAACAAGTGGTGCATGTACAGCCCTGAGAAGTGACTTTTCCTTTCCACTCTCTCTGGTTACTCATGATTTCCCCTCCAAAAATGAACTCAGTAACAAAATGGTAGCCGTCACACTGCCTTTGCTCAAGCAAAGGCTGGTGTCCTTAACAGCCTTGCTTGCCAATACTCTGATATTTTGAGAGATGGCTCCAAACTGAGCCCAGGAAACATCTTTTTATTTTTCCAAAACACTGGGGTTCATCATTTAAACACAAGAGCAAAAACTATCTCTGCCACCAAGTGAAAACCAGGATGGCCTGGTGAAACAAGAGGTTTGCTCCCCTCTGTTGAGATTCAGAATCACCTAACTCTGTTGAGGTCCACACTGAATAAACAAGGCAACATTTTAAACTGCATCAAGTCTTTGACTTCCACTCGTCATACAATCTCAATGCTCTCAATACCAGACAATAACTTCACAGTGAAATCGTATGCATATAAGCATTCATACTTTTCTTGCCTTTCCCTTACATCTTGGGGAATCATATTTTTTGAGCTATGGAAATGGCAGAAAGATAGGCTACAGATATTGAGATATTTGGAACACCGAGCCAGTGTAAGCGCCGGGCCTGCCCTCCGACTCCCCACCCCATCCTGCCTGCTTCAACCAGCTCCACTGCCACACAGAAGGCTGGTAACCACATCCACGATTTTCTCTGCAGCTAAACAATATTTAATAGTAGTCTCTGGTGAGTTTTCTTTACGTTTTATTTCCTTGCTGACTTATGGACTGACCGTAAGTCCGGAGGCGACTTAGAGGTTTCAGAGAAATGCAAGCCTGTCATTCAGTTAAGATACTGAGTATGTTGATAAATCAGAACCAGTAATAAAAGATATAAGAAAAACGTAGGATGCTGTTGGCTAGTGAGCAGAAACTGAGCGTTAGGCTTTATGGCGGGGAGTCTGTCCAAACATGATCCGGTTAACGGTACTGTGTTCATCTCTATTATCCTTCGTCATATAATTTTGGAGAAGACGCTTAAACAAAAACATCTTGGATCGGACTTGGCTTTTGGAGTCATCTATGGTTTTTGGAGTCAGATTTTAGTTTAAATCCTGGCCCTGCTACTTACAAAGAGAGCGACCTTGAACATATTAATTAATCTGTCTGAGTCTGTTTTCTCATCGGTCCAGCGGAGAGAGCACCCTTACCTCATAGGGTTTAATGAAGTACAAACGAGGTGGCGTGTGTGAAATGTCTTCTACTTCCTCCTGGTTTCTTTCTCTGGCTTTAGAAGATTAATTACACCTGCCATCTACTTGTCTAGCAGCCTGTGGGGGAAGATTAGCGATCGCCTGGGAACCAGTTTCAGTAAGTCAAATAGATTAGTTCATAACAGAACTGTTGCTGTTATGCTGTGCCTTGCAAATGCCCAGGGGCCTGAGAAGTGGGTGGGATTCTGTGTGTTGTGCAAAATGCATTTGTGGGAGGTGGGTGGGTGGGGGACAAAGACAAGAAGGATTTGTGTCCGAGTGATGCTTACAGCGTCTGCTTTCCGTTACTAAGGGAAAATGCGATTTCCAAGGATTTGCGGTATTACTTGAGCGCAAATATTCAGATACAGGGAAGAGCTGTCTGTGTCAGAAAATATATGTTATCAAGATAAAAATCCCCTATTTTCGAGCCAAAGAAATTGTGTGTATGTGTGCACAAATTTGGCAGAAGGAGGAAATCTGTAGAATATTTTATAAACATTTTAAATCAGATGAGCTTTTTAAAAGCTTACCTGCTCATGGCACAGTTGAAGGCATACTGGTGTCTTTGGAAACAGAGTTCAAGAAATCTTGCAGAACTTTTTTCTCTTGTCATAAAGGAGCAAGACTACCACGATTTTTCAACCTCTAAAGAATAAGATTTCAAAGGACTTCTCTTCAAGCATAACACATCCAGTAATAGCAACTTTTAGGATAAAAGTGGGTCCTTTTATCCCTGAGATTAAATGTGCGTACTTCCTTATGCAACAGGAAGCCTGGCGCTGCTGCAGAGTTCCATCCCCGTGGACCGTGCCCAGGACAGTCTTCACGGCGTCCTAACAATGCGACGTGTCAACACGGTCTTGTTCGGGCAACATTCATTAGCTCTCAAGTTAGACTTTGAAGATTCAAAGCATTTTCTGTCTCTCAGAATTCATATAGGCATCGCAGCTGGAAGTGGTTCACCTTCAAATAAGCTCCCAGGTATTTCTTTTTAAAGACTGGGCAAGTTATTGCTTGAGAGAACCTAAAATCTCTAAATCTCACAAATTGCTAAGACTCTATTTTTTTTTTTTACTTCTGTATCCTTTTATTTAACTGAGGTGGATGCTCTGGAAGGTTTGGGAGCCCTGTAGTGATTGATAAGTTTGCATTCTTTCTGTTGTGAAGAGAGATGAATTCTAAGCGGACAGGACATCGTGATATGTTTTTTTTTCTCCATTTATTGTTTCAAAACCAATAATGTCCTTCTTTATATTCAGGATGAGCTAGTGTCTCTCTGACTGTTCATACCTCAGCTTCCATGCCAAATGCCAATAAGTCACTTCCTAACGGGAAATTTAAAGCCAATTGGCTCACCAGTGTCAGAAGTAGGAGCTTTAACCCTAGCACTGAAGCGGGACTCAACCTTGTGTTCCTCAGCATGCAGAGCTAAGGACTCTGCATCCGTTTGAGTTTGCTCTTCCTGCTTTCACAGACTTCAGTGCTAATGGGACATCCTGTCACATGCTGCAATCCCAGGACCCGGAGGTGGGACCAGGAAGCTCAAGAGTAACTTTGGCTCCTCGGTAAGCCTGAGCTATGAGAAATCCTGCCCCAAAACAGCAAAAACTGAGGGGGTTGGAGAGACATCTCAGCTGTCAAACATGTATGCTGCTCTTGTAGAGGACCCAAGTTCGATTCCCAGCATCCAGAGTGGGCGGCTCACAACTACCTGTAACTCCAGCTCCCGGAGTTTCCAATGCCTCTGACCTCCATGGTCGAGTGTTCACACACACACACACACACACACACACACACACACACACGGGGGGAGAGAGAGAGAGAGAGAGAGAGAGAGAGAGAGAGAGAGAGAGAGAGAGAGAGAGAGAGAGAGAGAGAGAGAGAAATGTAACTAAAATAACAAAAGCCAATCTTGAAAACAAAAAGAGAAAACGTCAGTGCTGAGGTTTAGGGAGGAGTTGAGAATTGGCATATCCCTGGAGAAACCTCTGTGGTAAAATACACCACGGAAGAACAGGCTTTATAATCCTCGGGAGAGCTCGTTATTAGGCCACTATATTATGTTCATTAGCCGGAAGGTTTTAAGAGCCCAGTAGTAATTGCATAGAATATACTGACATCTGGTGGCATTGATTAAGCAAACAGGAGTTAATAGGTAACACTGTGATTGAAATCATTGACTGAAGTGTCTTAAATATTCATAACTCTCCCAGAGCTCTCCCTGTGGTAACACTAGTCATCTGACTTAATCTATTCATTTAAGGACTTAGTAAATAGTTACATCTTAAATTAATATTAATCCTAAATTAATATTGATACGTCTGATTTTTAACAAATTTATAGGTCCAATTTTAACAATACCTTTTGGTTAGCATTTATTTATGTTTTGTGTGTTTTTTTTTTTAAAGACACCACTTTAGCTGAGCATGGTGACATATGACTTCAATCTCAGCACTCAGGAGGCAGAGGCAGGAGACTCTCTGTGAGTGCGAGGGCAGCCTGATCTGTATACCGAGCTCCAGGGCAGCCAGGGCTATGTAGGAAGACTCTGTCCACAGACAAACACACATGTGCTTTTCCTAGTTTCCTGCTTAGAGGCCAACTGTGGAGAAGGGTGGTGATGGGGTGTGGCATGCACAAACTCATGCTACTAAATCACTTGACTTTTCAAAAAATACACTAACTGAATCTGGGAGAGGCACCACCGTCTCTTTACCAGCGTGACCCTCTCCATAGCTGCCACCCTTCTAGAGTAGCAAAGCCAGAGTTTCCACTCTACTGTGCAAAGTGAAGAACACAGTCGTCAGTGTTGACTCCATGAGTAGACTCTGGGAGCGCTGGCCCTTGGCCCTTGCCGCCTCCTGATGTGTGTTTCCATTTAGGAGGAGTGACATAGAGTCAGCTGTCAAGATTCTCAAAAGATCCCTCTGTAAGGTCTGGCTATTGCATCAGGGTTCTGGACTGAAATTGTGTTTAAATTTTGTTTCCTCTCATCTCTTCCTGGTTCTGATTATTTTTTAAGAGTAGTTGATGGTCTCATGACACGATCCTTTTATTTTGTATTTTGCGTCTCATGTTTTGAATTTTATGTGAAATTGTGGGTTTGATCTCTGACCCCTGTTTACTATAATACTGATTTGCCACTAATTTGATAGCAAGCCATAGGGGCCTACCGTAAACACGCCGCTCACTTTACACCGCTCTCCTTCACTCTTAAGTGAAGAAATGTGTGTGTGGAATATAACTGAGACTCTTGCAGAAGTAAAGAAAACCACGTAAGTTTCCAGCTTCCCAGGTAGCGCTCAGTTGAATACAATCTCTTTCTGTGATGCAAGACCCTAGTAAACCGAGAGGAATTCGGCGAAGCAAACAGGCACAGCCTAGTATTTGGTTGTAATTTGGTCGATACATTCACCCAGAAAAAAAAAATACGGAAATACGGCATGGACCACGCAGCTCTGCCTCAGCAGGCTAGGCTCTGAACCCCAAGAACTCTGGTTACAAGTGTGCTCAGTGTGGGATGCAAGATCAGTCCTGGACCTGGTCACTGATCCCGAGAAGGGCACAGTGACTCCATGACACAGGGTCGGGGAGTGCGGACTTCAGAGTGCAAGATGTTATGGCCCGTGGTTTTTATTTCCCACTTATCAGACTTCCCAGAGCTGATTGCGCTCAGTTCCCAAGCCCACAGTCAACCAAGGATGAGGAGAGACTGTCTGAAGGCTATTCCTTGTCTCACGGCACTATAGGCACAGGCCAGGAAGCTGTGGAGTAACAATGACATTAAAAAAGATGGATTATGGCCAGAAAAATAATAGGGGGCAAAACACTGCCCTTTTCTTCCTCCCTGATGTGCCAACTGCTTGTGAGTTGCTAAGCACAGAAGCAAAATGTACAAAAGGTTGTCTCATCAATCAGTACCGATTCCAATCTTCAACTCTTGTGGGCTGGATTATGACCTGCCTAGCTGTACTGGTCACTCTATGAATCCGAGCATCAGTTAAAAATGGAGCATTGTCCTCAAAATACTTTGGGTCTGCTGAAAGAGACGTGCTGCCCAAAAGACTTTTGTTGTGTTTAGCCTGGTCCACCTTTCCTGTTTCATCTCATTTCTCTTCATCATATACAAAGACAGCGGGGGAATGAAATTATCGTTTACTCTCCAAACAGTTACTGAATCTCCTCCTTCTTTATGTACAATCAAGATAATACGGAAGAGGGGAAAATGCACGGTGCACAGGCACCCTGTCCAAGAGGGACGTTCTGTCGGAGCTGCAGAATATGTTTGTGATTGTAAAGGAGTTTACTGTCCAGTCATTATAAATACCTGAACAGTGAGTGATGTCACAAAGCCAGGCCTAATTCTAAGAGAAGAGAATGATGCCAACAACATCCACTACCCAGCGAAGGAGCATTGAGAGCGGGAATTCAGGCCCTGTTGGCTAACAGAGACCAAACTAGAACTTGAAAGCTGCCCCTGAGCCTGGAGAAGTGGGAAATGTGTTAGTTTGCAGAGAAAGCTACCTTGAAGGAGAATCTTCACGAACACTTTGGATGCGTCAAGAGACGTAAAGTTCAGTCCTGACTCAGGTGATCATGCCTTTAGCGAGTACACGCGGGCGGCTGTTCTTGTAAACTGTAAACTGTAAATGCTAACAGTTTCCCCAACTTGTGTTAGCGGCCCTGCCCTGCCCTGCCCTGACGGGATGAGGTGACACACATGGAAATCCTGCAGGACACCCAGCGTGAGGGACAGATTAGAGCACCCCAGAAATTCCATGCCGGCTTTGACTCTAACCCCTTACGTAATAAGCAGTCACTGGAGATCTTTGAAGAGGGGAATGAACGACGTGATGAACAAGGTGTAAGGAATTTAATTCTCTTCCCCAGCCCCCCCCCCACCATTGCCTGGCAATCAGTCTCTCCTCTCTGCTGACAATTCCCTGTGATGTCAATTCAACATCTCCTGCAGGCTCCGGGAGGAAAATCCAACCCCGCGCGTGAAGGGCTGTGTGCCTTGATGTCCTCGTGCCATGTAAATCAAAGGCTCCAGCTCAGCTTCCACACTCTGGAGCGTATCTATTGTTTGGAACGCCCTCCGATTTATTCGCATTTCAAGATGCTTCGTACTGTGTACGGCACATTCTCGCGCTGTGGCACCAGAAAGCGCCCTTGTTTTATGATGTGCTGCGTTTGGCTAGACAGACTCAAAGATCATTAGCCCCCTTTCCTCCTCAGTGCCCTGCCTTGCTGAATTCAAAACACTTCCAAGTCCCTAAAATCTCCGTACTATTCCTCTTTTTAGACAAATATGCTTCTAAATATGCTTAGTTTTCTTAGATTTGAATTTCACTGAATCACCAAGCTACTAAATTTCTGTGACACCTCTTATGCAACAAAGTCTAGTAATGAGTCATCTTGCTGCAGCAAGTTGAAACACCAGTAAATCTCTACAGTTTTTGTCTTATAGTCAAAACATATTTTGCAGGGTTGGGTATTGTCTCACTGATAAAAGTGCATGGCCAGGCCCTGGGTTTCATCCTCAGCTCTGAAAACAAAACAAAACAAAACACAATAGCTATATTTTCCAGTGTAGCTATTCTCTTCTTTGTTTCAGCTTTGAAACAATTGCAAGGTTTAAAGCAACTTGAAGTTATACCTAAGGTCCTTTAAAAGTCCTCGAGTATTTTGTTTGCCTTGTTTTCTGAGATGTCAAGGTGTCTTAGCTGGGTCAGGCTGGCCTTGAACAGTTCTGCCTCAGCTTCCCAAGTACAGGGATTATAGGTGAGCACCTTGACGTCCCACCCCGTTAGAATCTGTGACTCACTTCCAAGTTGTCAACGTGATCACGGGAGCAGATGGATGGATTCCATGGATCTGGGAAAGCGTTTTCTTTTTCTACTGTGTATAATTCAGTGGTCAGGACATGTTTCTATAATGTGATGTGGTAAATATTTTCAATCCTGCGGCCCTACATTCTTCATCTCAACTCTTTGACTCTGACGCTACAGAGTGACGACAGCCATATATAGAATAAAAATGACGGGCGTAACTAAACTTCAGTAAAATATTATACAAAACAGGCAGTGCCTAAGAGGCCTTGGCCCATGGGCTGGGCCGGTTGTATTGTTCTCAAACACTGATACACTTGTGATTGTGTGGCTTGTGACAGGAAAAGATCCCCAAACCTTAGCTACTGTTCCCATGGGTTTCCCCAAGTATTTCTAATGCAAATGAAACTTGCAATCTCTGTTCTTCCCCCCCCCCCAATAAAACGCAGTCCCAAAGCCCTAGTTCTACTGATAAATTTTTGATGAGCAATTAGTAAAAAGACATATCTATAAGAGAATTACAGTTGGATCAATGGACACTGGCACGTTTCAAATGGAAGAAAACAGTTTCTTTCTGTCTAGAAAACTGGGAGCCAATAATTTTGCTCTGCAATTGTAGCTAACACCAATCTCTGAAAATCGTCTATCTAAATGGTCATGTTTAAATAAATCATAACTATAGCTGGAGCCAAATATTTTGGATTTAGTCACTAAGGTGTAAATCGAACTGAAATAATTCCAACTAACTTGAGTTTGTTAGCCCTCCAACCTCTCTAGAGTGGTTTACTGCCCTTATTATTAAAATAATCATAACCGAAAAAATTGCTTAACAATGAGAGCTTTGCAGCCCATAAAATACCCACATCTTCTCAGCACAGCAGGGTTGATACTCTGTAAATCTGGGCCCAGACGTTTTCCAAAAGCTTGCTGAAAGATATTCATCAGAGCAATGAAAAGATAGAAAATACTTTTTTCCATATAGAAACCGAGAGGAGCTTGGGATCCGCCCTGCACAAAAGCATTTCTCATACCGAGGAAAGAGTCAAATTATAAGCAGATGTACGATCGCATGACAATCAATTAAAATATATCAGGTGAGGTCTGGTTCCAAATCTGAATTCCATTTTGTTGGCTCACGCCATCGCTTCCCTAATAGTGGGATGTACTGCTATGTGGAAACATCCACTCTGGTCCCCTCCAGCCCGCCCAACCCCAGAGAGCAGAGACCTTGGCGTCTGGGGAGCCCTGCTTTACTCTCCAGCTCATCTGCCCGCGGCTGGTGATGGACGGGAGAGTGCGCACAACCCTTCTTGGCTGGTGGTTGGGTTTTCATCTGGTGGTTCTCTGTTGTTCAACTCAAAGCTAATAATTTAACATCTTCATTCTTTTCTTTCTTTCAATCTCAACGTCATGTTTGCCTTGCCTGGCATACTGTACAAATAGACCTAGGATTTAATTTTTCTTGTCTCTGTATTTTTATTTTGAGGAAGGAAAAAAAAAGAAACGATTCAGTTTTACAAATCAGAATTTAATGTTTGACTCGCAGCTGTGAATTGGTGAACATAGCTGGATGAATTACCTCATTTCCCTGGAATTAATTTTTTTTTGAAAAATGGAAAATAACACTTTCTGATGTGTTTAATTGAGACAATAAACAGGTTAATCCTGGCCACAAGGCAGCTGGACACTGGAACACAGGAAATTTAATAATCTGATATTTTAAATTGTTTTTGTAAGTGATACAAAGCTGTTTTAAATATGTGGTTAATGATGCAAGACTTCAGGGCCTGGGTAATTAAGAAATGATTTTTTTATGTTTTCATCTGGCAAGAATAAACTGACTTATAAATACATACTTAATAACTTAATAACATAATGGTCCTTGTGATGTGTCCAAATCCTCTTACAACCGGAGCACCCCCCTCTAATGATGAGGCATTCAGTGCTTTTTGGGTTTTACTCCGATAGGCTGCCAATCCTTAGACTGCCCTCACTAATGTGAATGCTGATTCAAGGCAAAGTAAGCCACACTCGGATCATGACTGAAGCCAGAGATGGTGCCTAACTAACACTTCTCAGCCACAAACGAGAATCCACGCCCACCAACACTCTGGATCCCGCATACGTCCTGCCTACATAGCCTGTCCTACTCTAGAACTGATTTTGAGAAGTCAAACTTATAACTGTTTTCTCCAAAGACAGAATAAAACACTTTTCTGTTTGCTTGATGGGATTCCCCCCCACACACACACCAAAGGACTAGCATCATGACCCAAAATATTAGTGTGCTACCAAACTGTTTGACCTTTGAAGGCTGGCGACTTAAACAATTGCCCTCCTCCTAGAGTATCGTCTCTGAACGTCCCTTCCTCTTCAGAACATCTTCTAGTCTGGGTTTCTCTCACTCCGCAATCCACTAGCCTCTGTATTCCCTTCACGCCATCTATGCTCCACGATTCCCTGAGCCTCCTTCAGAGTGTCGTTTGGATTTCTAAGTTGAACAGTGAATCGCTTATTTGTTTCTGTTGCTCATGAAGTGGAAGGCTCTGTAAGTAGCTGCTTAATTTTCTACGGAAGGTGTTACTACTTGAGAGCCATGAGTTCTGTCGGAAACTCTCGGAGTCCGCGTCTTAGAGGAAAGTGAATGAAGCATAAAAACTGGTTTGTCCCAAAGGAAGGTTTTTCATATAAATATTTTTTCTCCTTTTGTTTTTTTTTTCCATCGACCATGGAATAATAACATTTAAAATAAACAAGATTCCCTTAAGTTCTGAAACAAAGAAAAAAGAATCGCAAAGATTCTCAGCGAAACATTGTATCCCAATGAGGAGGCACTGTTGGGGAATGTCTTCTCCCTCCATAAATGCTAACTACCTGAATCCCAGAACCTCGTTCCCTACCAACTACACGGTGTTCCTAAACCCTTTTAACCTGATCCTACTTTGTCTGACCACACATTTCTAGCAGCCGGATGCAATCAGCCTCATTCATTGCTTCAGATGTGCTTTGTGGCTTGCCCAAATTTACCTAACTAGTAAGGAGTTAGGAAGAAATGCATACTGCCTGAGAGCTACTTGTTAGGCTGTTAGGCGGTGGTAACAGTATTTCACCAGCTGCTACAGTTCTTTGCCTCTCTGTTGATTTCCCCTCTGCTGCCCCGGGACTTCTCCGTGTTTGTTTGTCAACTCCTCTTCTTGCTGTTTTTTCAGATCTCAAGTTCCCTGTGGTAATGCATCTTACATTTTATGTTTACTCCACCTGTAATTTCATGTATATCTGTGAGTTCAACAACAGCTTCAGTATAGACAACCTTATCCAAGTCTCTAAGCCAGGTTCCAGCACCAGATGATCTGAGTCTACCGAGAAATGATTAGAACATTCAGAGAGAAAGTCATCTCACCTCCTGTTTCCCTGCCTCCTCCCACCTCACCCAGTTTCCCTTAGCTGGAATCTCAAGGCCATCTTCGTACCCCTTCACTTGGCTCCGTTCTGGTGACTAACCAGACTTCCGGATTTGTCCCCATTTGTCGTTCCCAATGTATCACCCTAATTTAGGCCCTGGTTTGAACAACTGATGTAGATAACTAAGTCTTTCTCCCTTCCAGCCAGCTCCTCCAACAGCCCTTTCTAGGTAGCCCTTGAAGGCAGGGAGTCAAAAGATAGCAAAGCAAAGGAAACTGGGCAAGGACTGGGCCTAAGTAGACGGTACAAGTGCTCAAGGTAAGAGAGGCATAGTGTGTGTGTGTGGGGGGTTAAATGTAGGGAGAGAGGGAGGAGAGAGGGGAGGAGGAGTGTGGGAAAAAGGGGGAGGAGGAGGAGGAGGAGGAGGAGGAGGAGGAGGAGAATGAAAAGCTAAGGGAGGAAAGCAGATAGAGGCCAGATATTGAAAAGGGGAGAGGCAATATTTGCCTGCAATTTATTCTACTGTCTCACCGTCTATCTTATCCACAGCAATACAATTCCTTAAACGCTAACTTTCCAAGTGGTGGCCATTTTATTTTAATGTTTATTGTCAGGGTAATGATTCTCGGATTAGCAGAGCAGGAAGTTGGAGCAGAACTGATTGGAATCGAAATCGAGAGCTGTTTAGAGGTTCTTTATGAGAACAATGATTATTATCAGTCTCAAAATACCTTCCTGATGAGATTTAATTGCGTATATTTATCAAGAAAGACATCAGATTTTATAAATGCCAGGTAAACATTTGTACCTTCCCAGAGGAAGTAAAGTCAAAGGGATGTTTTGTATAGTAATCTACATATTGCACCTGATAATAAAACCTTCTATTATTCGGTGACACTGTGGAGTGGTTGGCAGACTGGGGGTCAGCTCAGAAGGTGCAGTGCTTGCTGCTCAAACACGAGGACCCAAGTTTGATCCCCAGCAACCGTGTGGAAGCTGAGCTTGGTACTACGTCCATATACTCCAGTCCTGGGAAGACAGAGGAGGATTGATCCCTTGAGCATCCTGGCCAGCACCCCTAAAACAGTCAGCAAACTACAGGTTCTGTGGAGACCCTGTCTCTAAACAAACAAAGTAGAGCATCGTCAAGGAAGACACATGACGCTAACCTCTGCCCACACACACACCATGTATGTGAACACATGTATGAAAAGAAAATAAAAAAGCATTGGCATCAAGATAGAATTAAGATTATCGGCATCTAAGTCAATGCAGGGAAAGAAGCCATTAACAGCAGGTGAGTGTCTGTACTTTCAGACCAGAGGTAACACACCCCCAGAAGGAAATTGTAAATGAAACTACCTATATTTTGAGCCAGAGTTTTTATTTTATTTTTCCAGCTTTGGTTTCCAAGCTATTGGTGAGGTGTGAAATCAATTTAGGGTCACAACCAACAGGTTTTTAATGTAACAGAATAAAAGTTTTCAGACAAAGTAAGTGTTGCACTTGGTAGCATGCAACATGGATAAGAAAGGTACCATGCTCTGAAAGTTCAGTTGGGTCAATGCATCTGCATGCACATGCGCATTCACGAATAGTGCCCAATGCATCTGCACGTACATGCGCATTCATGAACTGTGGCCAATTCAACTGCGTGCGCATGTGCAATCACTAACTGTGGCCAATTTGCGTGCATATATGCATTTCACGAACAGTACCCAATACATCTGCATGCACATGCGCATTCATGAACTGTGGCCAATGCATCTGCACGTACATGCGCATTCAAGAGCAGGACCCAGTGCTCCTTTCTGCATGTTGTAGCAAAAGAAAAACTTACCCAAGATAATATACTTTCTTATTATGTTTAAAATGTAAGAAGAAGGCTCCATCAAATGGCTCTGTCTCCTGCTGAGCACAGCTAAAGGAACATCTTAGCAACAGTTCACGACTGTCCTCTGCTCCACATTCGGGACATTACTGATGCCGACTATTAATTATCCAAGGGCTGTTCCTGGACCCTCAGCCTTCCAACCCTCTTAGATGACCCTAAGTTCAACACTATTCCCAGGACAGACTGGGGAACCACGCACCATTGGACCATCCTTCATTAGCACTGGTGGAGAAAATGGGGAAAATGGACAGAACTCTTGGGAAATATGAAGAAATACAGCGCCAGCTGAAATGAGGGGTGAGTGTTTCTACACTCGATAGGGTCTATGTTTATGTCACTCAGAGTCACTATTACCTCACTGTGGTCAGTGTATGTCATTATCTGCAATTGTGTACTCAGTATAGTCAATATGTATGTCACCAGGAGTCACTGTGTGCACACTACAGTGTACACGTCACTGGGAGTCACTGTGTGCACACTATAGTCAGTGTACACATCACTAGGAGTCACTGTGTGCTCACAATTATGCACCTACTGATTTTCCATGTGTCAATTCAGTCAATAAAGACAACGATTAAGCAGCAAACTTGTATTGATTTTATTAAATATTCACCTTGGTGAGAAAATGAGAAATTCTCATGAGGACCTTGATATACACTAGTTATAATTTTTTGGCTCCAGGAGAATCATCCTATTACCTGAGCTGTGAGCCTAACCACTTGCTTCTGACGGAACCCCCTTTTTACGTGAAAACAAGCAATGATTAATTCGATATGGGCATTTGCCAGACCCTCTCTCTAAAGTGAACAAAATGAAACTATCACTTCATGGAAAACAATCCAAAGTATTTATGGCCAATAATAAAATTCCAGCTTTCAAATGAAAATGAGAAGCTGGGAAACTTGACAGCTTACCAGCACCTAAAGAATTTATGATGAAACCAGTGATGATATTAATGAAAGTGATTACTTGATCCCGAAATGTGTCAGCCTTTGGAAGGCCTGCATAACTTAAGGAATCAATAGTTTCCAAATGCCGAATGCTAGACTTCAGTACAAGACAGACCAACGGCTTCTTAGTGCACGGGATGACAAAAGTTATGTACATGACTTTAGAAACTTTAAGAAATTGCTACTTTGTGAGTTTTTTGTGTCAAATCTAAAATGAATAATCAAATTATCTTCAAAATGCTGCTAAAATGCTCCTCTCTGTTCCAGTTACAGATTTGTGTAAGGCCAAATTTACTTCATCTGCTTCAACCAAAACAATGTCTCACATCAGATGGGAGGCAGAAGCCAGCCTGGGACCACAGCTGCTTGCCATTAAGCAAGACATTAAAGAAACATCTAAAAATGTAAAACAATGTCATACTTCTCCCTGATATTTTCATTAAAAGTATCTTATTCATTCTACTATGCAATAATCTTGTGATTTTAATGAAGAAATTAAATTCTCATTTTTTCTTAACTTGAGTTGTAACACAACAAGCAACGATTTACATAACCAACACACAGACATTCTGGGTTCTTCAGTCAGTTTTGAGGATACGAAGGAGTCCTACAACCCAGATGTTTAAAAACCATTTCCCTAGAGTTCATTCAACTCCTCCCTCCAAGGTCACCAAATCTGAAAACACAGATTACGTATTTGAACCTCTGTGTCAGCAATCAATTGTCTGTTTAAGAAAAGCTTGCTAACAGGTATTGCTTGAGGAGATCTATGCCATTTCTGAGGCTTAAGAAGTGAATCTCATAACTAAAGAAGTTAAAAACGTAACTTGTGTGGTAGGCAAGGGTGACTTTGTGTTCAAAAGAAAGACCTGGTTTACCTCCCGTCGATCCTGAGTTCACTCTCCTGTCAGCTGGATGTAGGGTAAAAACGTGGCCTTTAGCCTTCAGTGGAAGCCACCATCTGTCCTGGGCTCTTAGATGTGTGTCACAGACCCTGCAGGACTCCTGCCCTCCAAAGTGTTTCCTAATGAAATGCCAGTTCAAAAACCGCGATGCCCATTCCCAGAACCTTCCAGAACAGATATCACCCTGCAGTGAAAATTCGTATGACTTAATTGCATTTATCATGCTGCTAATCGAATTCTGTGCCAATGATACATGGCACTCGGAGCTCACTTTGCAAACGTTAACAGTTAATCTGAAGAACATCCCTACGAGGCCAACCATGCTGACATATGAGTTGACAACCTAATGATGTCTAATTATTCAGAATATTCCCCCTTCCAAACGGTTTTCTATTGCCAGTTTAGAGACGGGGCCAGCTAAGATTTTAAAGCAGATATGGAAATCAACTCTTTTATCCAGTCTAGAACTCTTAGATGAGTGTGGGTGCACATATGTGTTGGGTGAGCATGGTTTGTACATGTGTGTTTGTTAGGTGAGCATGGTTTGTACATGTGTGTTAGGTGAGTGTGGGTGTTTGTGTGTGTTAGATGATTGTGGTGTGTACATGTGTGTTAAGTGAACATAGTGTGTATGTGTGTATTAGATGATAACTTACTTACTTGTCTGCTGCTGTGATGAACACCATGACCAAAGCCGCTCTTACAAGAGTGAGTTGATCTTGGCTTATGGCTCAAGGGAGAGCGTTAGGCATGACTGGGAAACATGGCTGCTGTAGTAAGCATGGCAACGGAAGCGGGAAGCTGAGCGCTCATGTCTGCAACCGTAAATAAGAAGAAGAGGGAAAACAGGAAGTGGACAAGGCAGTAAACCCTCGAAACCCACCCCAGCAATGTACTTCCTCCAACAAGCCCCCCCCAAATACTGCCACCTACTGGGAACAAACACCCCAGCCTAAGGGGCATTTC
Source organism: Alexandromys fortis (assembly GCF_014885135.2). Lineage (NCBI taxonomy): Eukaryota > Metazoa > Chordata > Mammalia > Rodentia > Cricetidae > Alexandromys > Alexandromys fortis. The sequence goes on along the minus strand of NW_026067896.1, from coordinate 1,338,657 downwards.
TCATTCACACCACCCCAGGTTAATTTTAGAAACTGACTTTCATGGTTTCAGGGTCTCTAAAGTCTGAACTATGTGGGGCAGGACAGGAGGCTGGGCATTCTGACCAAAGCTAATGTTATGATCTTGAATCTACAGGAAGAGTGCCCTGGAGGCCGTGCCTGCACCATGAAGGTCTTTACTCATAGTCCGCTGGCTTCTGTACAAAACTCATTTCAGAAATAATTTGGCAGCATCACGTGGACAACTGAGTGTCAAAGCCTAGATGGTGAGAACCGAGCATCACAAGGACCAGCAGGGAGGCAGGGAAGGTGTGTGCTGTGGTCCTCCTCGCTAGGAAAGCACCTGCTCCACCCGACATTCCCTGACTCCTCTGTTGACTGTGAAGCTAACGAACACACACCAGAATTGTTTTTCCAATAAACCTGTCAGCTCGGGAGACAATATTTCTCTTGCATTTCTTGTAACGTAATATACGCCCATATTTTCTCTGTTAGCCCTGGTGTAAAGTGCTCTGCCCCCATGTCACACTGTGTGTCCTTATGACATCAGTCGCTGCACTTCTACACAGTGTATGAGTCGCAGTAAATTCTCACTGAAACAGAATTTCCAGCCAGTGACTTATTTTGTTTAAAATATGACCAAATACAACTGGGGGGAATTAGCATTTCTTCCCAGACACTGAATTCAATCTGGTTCTTGTGTTCTGAATTTTCCATGTCCAGCGTTCAGGGTGTGGTGAGAATGAGTTTTTGTGATAACATGACGTAAGCTACTCTGTAATCAAGGACAAATTTAAGGTGGAGTGGACTTGCAGGTAGTGTGCTCAAGGGAGAGTCTTTTTCTAAAAGAAGGGACACAATTAGACAATGAAAAGCTGTCCACAGGGTCTCTGAGCAGTGATAAAGCCTTATGAGCATAAGGGAAGGTTAGTGAATTTTTCACTATGTAAGGAGATGGAAGAATCCAAACATAAATACAAGACTAAGAATTGTGTGTTTTCCAATAAAAAATTGCCTCTCTGAAGCCCTGAAATTATTTTCCTGCTTCATCATCTGATACAATTTTTTAAACAGCTGATTTGTTCCAAAATGATATCTCAACAGAGTACAAACTATTCCACTTAGAATTTAGATAGTGCTGGTGAAAATTTAAAGTTATTGTTTAAAGAATGAGTGATGGATCGGCTTCAGGGAAGGCAGAGAGTGCCTGGACCAAAGCCTTCAGATGCGTAGTCAAACAATGAGTAAGGCTTAGCGGCAGCTTGGGTCCAGCAGGTGAGGATGTGGGAAGAGACTGAAGCTGAGCTGGCCTCGTTGGGAGAGATGGAGAAATTAGGACAGAGAACCGCGTTGGGATAATAAAAAGCAAAGCGGCTGAGAGATGTCAGACATGTTGAATTTAAATGGAAACAGAGAAGCATCCCGTAAACAACTGTACCAGGCAGCCTGAAAATACAGTAAGGAATTAAAATCAAGGCCGGCTTCCAGGATCTTTCCTATGGGATTTAAATAAAGAATAAACTATTGGCTATGATCATCCGTCATCATCCCTGTGCCCAAATCACAGGTGTGCTCTCCCAAGCTCCAGGTGGAAGCTCTTCTCCTGCCTAGGATGCTCTTTTCCCTTACCCACCGGTGTTCCAACAGCCCACACTGCAGCTTCTCAGCCTTCAGGTCTCACGTTAGAAGTCTGTGACTTCCCCTTCACGTGCACACACACGCGTGTGTGCACAGACACACACTTCTGTACCGGCACACATGTATACCCCTATGTTAGGTTAGTCACCCTCCTACCACCTGTCAGAGTACCAACTACTTATTCCTTTATTTCAATGTGTTCCAAGACCTTGCTTATTCTTCTCCCAATCTCACTCAAACTTAAAGTTCCCAGATTAGAGATTTCATCCTTCCTATACATTATAGTTTTCATAAGTCTCTTACATATTACACTCGGTGAACTGAATCAGCAAATGACATTTCACAGAGAGCAGTATCTAAACAATAGCACAATGAATAAAGGTCTCCAAATGCATGATGGATAAAGAGAAAGGCAAGCCCGGCCGTGGTGGCGCACTCCTTTAATCCCAGCACTCAGGAGGCAGAGGCAGGCAGATCTCTGTGAGTTCGAGGCCAGCCTGGTCTAAAAGAGCTAGTTCCAGGACAGGAACCAAAAAGCTACGGAGAAACCCTGTCTCGAAAAATCAAAAAGAGAAAGAGAGAGAGAGAGAGAGAGGGAGAGAGAGAGGCAACTGTTGCCTACTTCAACAACATGCTTGACTGTATTTGCAGCTGACAGTTCCCTGTGGTAACGTGTGCCTTGTGGACTGAATATGGCTTTGCGGTTACTTCCAACATGGGAGTTTTTGAAAGAGAAAAAATTAAAAAATGACAGCCACTTGAGTAAGAGCCTGTGTTCCAAGAAACTGGAAGCTGTTTTCCAGGGTAACCACTGTGAAGAGAATGGAGTCTTGAGACAGGAAGTAAGGAGAAGGCTGGGCATGTGGTTGGTGAGAGGGTGTGGGAGGGCCCCCTCCCCCTGTCTTGCTATCTTGCTTGACTTTCCCTAAAGTAGCCACTGGATAGATGTGAAGATGGCCGCTGAGGTGTGTCCCGTGTACAAAATTCTCGCCCCATTTCAAAGTTAGTATGGAAAATTAATGAGTACTTTTCATATGTTACATGTTGAAATGACAACATTATAGGAATGATAGGTAAAATGGTCAGTTATTAAAATTATTTTAACCTACTTCCTTCCATCTTTTCCACATAACTGGAGAAATGTTTTAGAGTCCACTTGTGACTGACCTTATATCCCTACTGCACTGCCCTGCTCTATGCTTGGGAAGTGGGTAGTGCAGACGTCTCTGAATGGGTGGAACCATTAGCGTGGCAGAAGGGACAAGCCTGAAATCATGAGTGCTACATCATTTCTGCTGAAGGTGTACAGGCAACTCTGCAGTCTTGGGTTCCCAGCCACTTGGATCTCTGTAGCAGCCTCTGACTGCTGTTGTGAATGCAGCTGGGGACGTCCTCTCTTCGTATTATCAGATCAGTCTACGTTTTAAAGATTTTAATTTTGGGTATATGGGTACATATAGAGGCCATAGGAGGGAGTCGGATCCCTTGGAGCTGGAGTTACAGGAGGTTGTGAGCCTGAGAACTGGATTCAACTCTCCAACCCCAGACCAACCCACTTGACCTAACAATGACAATCACCACATGTAGACAATGAGACAGAGGATGGTGCCCTGTGGGAGCCTCGGCTAAAGCATCAGGGAGGCAGTACACGGGAGTGAGGTCTCCCCAGTCGCTCAAAGAGAGTAAAGGGGCTTCTTATACAGTCAGTCACACATATGCATAGCCTACCTTTCGTGAACCACAAACTCAAGACAATCTGCAGATTCACTATACCTTTCTGCCTCTGCTACTATGGGAAGTAGGGACACTCCTTCATGACCAGCTTGAAGACAGCTTCAGGGACAACCGGAGTGTCTCTGGGAGGCACCATCTGGAGGTCTGTAGGCCGGGTCATCTACAGCTGGAGTAAATTAGATCAGTGCTAACGTGTCTCGAGCAGATATGGCTCAGGTGTCCAGATGCAGAAACTGTGGCTTGAGCAGCAGGGACAGCAGTTGCAATGAATGGTTCCTACAACTGAAATGCAGTATCCTTGGGGGATCCCAGACTGGACTACACGTTTAGCTGTGAGGATGTTAAATCAACCTTGGTTCCTGTGATGACAGAAGGAATCCTTGAAGAGCTACTGCATGTTTGACTTCCTCAGAGGTCTCTACGGATACATAATGGCTGTACTTCCCCACCACACACGTAGCAACGGCCCCATTCGCTTCTGAACCCCAGAATGACCTAAATCCTTTGTGTCACAGCTGACCAGCTCGAATGTATTTCTAAGAGCATAATAATCACATGTCAGTCTGTTAAAACGTGGTTCCTTCTAGAGCCTCTCTCTTCCCTAAGTAGCAAGGGGAGGAAAAAATTGCTAAAGGTAAATGTGAAATTTTTGTAGATGTCCACTTCTGAGTTAGACACTTTCTAAAAGACCTCTCTTTTCAGTGAGGAGAAAACAAGGCCACAGAGTTGAGGGGCTTTGTCCAAAGCCACACGGCTGGTTAGCAACAGAATCAAACTGGGGTTAGCAGCGCACAGCTATAGCTGGGACACGGTGCAGGAGGAGTTGGGGAAATGCAGGAAAGCATATGGGGAGGGTACAGGGTGGGAAGCTGTGCTTTTGGCTGGTAGGAGGCAAAGCCTACCCTACCTCATCATGGATGCTGATTCCATCATGTCCTCAGCACATGCAGGAAAAATTCATAAAGGCCACAACACCGAGCGGGGACCCACAGAGCAAACTCCAGAACTGGCCCTGCTGTCTTTGACATCCCACACCAATGCTTCGGATGCAGACATAGGACACAGTGGAGAAAATCAGCACCACCTCCGTGCATGAAAATGAGGAGATTCCCCCCCCCCTTTTGTTTTTCCTTATTTTAAGCACATGCAAATCCAGAGAAATCTTCGCAGAAGGAACACATGTGAGTCGGTGGAGCAGCCGTGGTTCTTGACTGGCTAGACAGGTTTAGGAAGCCTGCCAGAGATGCATATGACACTCCATGCTGATCCTGGAAAACTACAGAGAAAAAAAATTCTAATTAGCAATCTGGACCTCAAGCTGTTCCTGAAGGCTGCTCTCCAGGCATGGAGCTGCTGGGTGGAGCTGGTGCCTCTGGGCCTTACACACACATTTGCATTTTCCTCTTTCCTCCTGGTGTTTCCTACCCTGCTTACTGTCTGCTGTGTTCGCGTTCATTTTGGCCGTACTCTTCTCCCAGGCCCTTCAAGAATGGTGACCGTGAAGGATTTTCCACTGTGTACATCTTATACTGGAATCCATGGTTACCACCGGGTTTCTTCAACATTTAGTCTGCACACATTAGTCTTTTTGTGTGTGTATTCTCTCTCCTAAACTAAAGTTAAGCCACTTAAAGCAAAGGACAGGTGTAACTTCTTTCATGGTTGCCATAGCTCTCTGAACCTTGACAGCTCTGGCGATGACAATGACAGCAGGGAGAATGAAGAGCAGGTGGGGAGGTAACTGCTCTGGAAGAGTTCTGCTTAGCAAGAAGGTCACAGAAACCTGAAGGACAGGTCTGACGACAACAAAGACCAAACTCCCACCACCATCCCCCACCCCTGCTAAGGAAAAAGAAAAAATGGTAGCAACTCATTTGTTGAGCTCTGTATTTCTCACTTGAGGGTCTTTCAAAGAACAGTGGCAATCAGGATCCGTGATCACTGCAAGTGAAATATCCTAGTTCTAAAATTAAAGTTCTTAACTCATTTTCCCTAGACATTCTCTCGAGTTCAAGAATATCCTTATCAGGAACAAACCTACTTTGTGTAAAGATTTGAGGGATAATTCTTCCAGGCCCCCCTCTCCTTGTACTCAAATTCTTACCATGATAGAAAGACCCCTTGGGTTAAGAATTGTTGCCAAGAGAATCTACTTAGGAAGCAAATAACCTCAAGAGATCTGTTATGTTAATAACTTGCCATGGATGCATCCTCTGAACCTCTTAAAAACAGCTCGAAGTGCTGAGAGTGAGACAGGGCGCTGGTGGGGAGGGGCACCACAGGATCTCAACACACTGGACTGACTAGTCACCAGGCTTTGAGAAGCTCTCCCCAGTCAGAAGACAGTAAAGACAAGCGGGAGGCATGCCAGCAGAGTTAATGCAGGGGGCAGTAAGGTAAAGAAAAGGGTCCTGAAAGGGGTCAAGAAAAGGTCAGAATGTTAAGGGAAGCATTAGCATTTTGTCAGGGGAATACTTTTGTTTAAAGCTGACTCTGTCACCATTGATTCTCCAGGAATGAGACCAGATACTCTTACAGGTTCACACCTCTCTCTCTCTCTCTCTCTCTCTCTCTCTCTCTCTCTCTCTCTCTCTCTGTCCTCCCTTGGGTGATTCCCTCCTCAAACCTTCCTGCTTTAAGTTTCACATCGCTTCTTGTCTGCTTCCCAAATATGCATTTCTTCCTGCTGCAAGCCCTATCATACCTGACCCAAGCTTATCCACCAGCCCAGGCTGTACCCTCAAGGTGCAGGATCTACTTCAAGGGTGACTGGATTCCAACATTCCTCTGCCCAGAAGTAATCCCCCTCAAAGTGATGCTCAGATAAATAAAGCAGCTGGCTCTCCCTATATGATTCCTTATCTAGAGTATTTTTAAATGAATTATAGATTTTGTTTGTTGGTTGGTTGGTTGATTGGTTTGGGGAGCATTTTTATAGTTATCTATAATCTGTCAACCCAACAGCAACTGAAACTTCTCAGGAAGAGGTCATCAATAATTCCCATTACTTTCCAAGCTAATAAACATACCTCATATATTGTCTCATTTTTGCTCTCTTTCCCACTGACGGCATTATTCAATACACCCTCAATTTTCAATCTGCCTCCTGCCCACTCTGCCATGGAGCTACTCTTCACTAGCTTTCTATGGGCTGGCTATTGCTGGGTCTGCTCAGCATCCCTTCGTCTTATCTTGGTAATACTCCAGTTTTCCTGAAAAGAGTGAGCATAGGACCCAAATGGGCCAGTCATACTATGAAATCTCTTTGCTTAGTGATTGTTGTTGGGTAGATCACACATTCCACATCAAGTCAAAAAGAGTTTTTAAACTTGATTTTTCTGCCCCAGGTCAGTTAGAAATTCTCTTAATTACTTGAGTTGTTTAACATTTGACCTCCAAATTTTAGTGACTTTTAATTGCCCTTATTTATTTTCTTTAATCTTCTGCTAAAGACTCTAAGGACTGACTTAAGATATGTTCTATGACTTTCTGGATTCTCCCTCAACAGGGACTACTTAGGACCTTCTTTTACCAGGGAGAGACAGAGGGCACAGAATGAGCAGACAAGAATGAGATGTGTCTGAAAGTCTTGGCCCATCTCTCCCCCTCTCTGTCACATTTCCAATGGCCAATCTTAGCATCACTGAGAAAATACCTCTAGTGGGAGCAATTGTGGTCACTGAACAAGGGATGGGATAACAGCACACATATTATGTCATGCAGAGGAATGAAGACCGAAGCCAATAGTCCAATGTGTCTCCTCCCTTCATCTTTCTGAGCCCATTGTTTAAGACAGACAACAGGAGCTGTTGTGGCTATGATCCCATCAGTGCCAAACTGACCTGAAGGTGAAGCCTATACCCCATCATCAGGTTCCTACACCCATAGCCAAGCTTCGCTCCACCATTCCAGCCCTTGATTATGACTTCTCTTTGAACTGGAATCCTGTCACTCACATACCATGAACTAAGGTGGAGTATTCATTTACCTCTCCAGTGGTCTTTGTTGGCTTTGTGTGCTGTGTTTGATCTTTTTCTTTCCAAAGGAGGAGCCGGCAAACAATGGCCCATGGAACAAAACCAGCAGCCTTCTGTGTGTGTAAATAAAGTTTTATTGTAATGCAGTCTCAACCACTAGTTTACAAGTCCTTGGCTGCTGTCGCGTTGCAGTGGCACCGTTGAATAAAGGTGATAGCCCACAAACACTAGTACTTACGTCGTAGCCCTTATGAAGAAGTTCGCTGCATGTTCTCTCTGGCTAGTCTCAGATACCTGTGTGTGGGTGACTCCCATATTGATTTCCTTGACTCTGACACACTCCTCCTTTGGATCCCTGCACATCCTTTTCTTCTCGGATGCTCTAAAGCTCTTAAATTCCATGAGTATCAAACTCAAACCCATTCTTTCCTCTTCTTCACTTCAACCAGTGGTGCAGCCTTTGTTTTCAGTCATCCCAACTAGGACGCAGCTGAAACTCATGGCTTTTTCTCCCTCTGCAGCTGCCTTTCTTCTCCCCCAGCTTCCTTTATGTCCTCTCTTGGGCCATGGCATTCTCTTAAGCTTGCCAGTCCTGGTGTTTCTCCATGGAAACCTCCCCGGCTTCTGTGGTTCCTTTCGCAGCACTCAGCAGTGCTACCTAAGGGACTCCGAGCTTCCCACTTAGACTTCATCATGCAGACCCTCAATCACGTGGTTTTGCTATTCACTTTTATTTTCAGGGTACACTTTCAGCTTTCTGTATCTGTGAATGCCACCTACTTGTATGTTGTGTGATGTTTTACATTTTTGGCTCTCTGAGGGGCCCACCACCCAACTCCCAAATAAATCACACACAGATACTTATTCTTAGGAATGCCCATCCTTAGCTTGGCTTGTTTCTTGCCAGTTTTTCTTAAATTATCCCGACTACCTTTTGTCTCTGGACTTTTTCCTTTTCTTACCCCTGGATGTCTTACTTTCACTCTTACTGGGTGGCTGCCTGGGTGGCTGGCCCCTAGCATCCTCCTCTTCTTGTTCTCTAGTTCTCCCCTCTTCCTCATTCCTCCTTCTATTTATTCTCTCTGCCTGCCAGCCCCACCCACCCTTGCTCCTGCCTCACTATTGGTCATTCATTCTTCAGCTCTTTATTACACCCTGTTTTAGACAGGCAAAGAACCACAGCTTCACGGAGTTAAACAAATGCAGCATAAACAAAAGCATCACATCTTTACATCGTTAAACCAATGTTCCAACAGCATAAACAAAAGTGACACACCTTAAAATAATATTCCTCAACACTTGCATTCGACCCAAAGTAAATTAAAAAATATTTGGGAAGGATGTTCATGGACTGAACAAGCGCAGACGTTGTCTGAAATTATTCCCTAAATAACATAGTGTGGCGAATACACGTAGAACACTCACTTTGTGCTGCTGGTCTCACATGGAAGCGAAGTGAACGCCAGAGGATGTGTAAGTCACACCGGAATACCACGCCACTTCACGTAAGATTCCACACATGGGCTGGACAAATGCCCAGTGGTTTTTGCTGCCCTTGCAGAGGGTTCAGTTCTCAGTAGCGTATTAGGTGTCTCACAACTGACTGTAACTCTGGCTGGAGGGTCAGATCCCCTCTTCTGGTGTCTTTGGGCACCCACCCATAAGTGCATGAACAAGTTCATGCAAGCATGCATGCACACAAATACACACACATTTTTTTAAAAAAAAAATCCATATCTGAGAGAAAAACAGGTTACATTTGTCTTTTTGCACTTGGTTTATTTTCCCTAACATGATAATCTCTGATTCCACCCATTTTTCTGCAGATGACATAATTTCACTTTTTTATGTGGCTGAATAGAATGCCATTTTGTGTACATAGTGTATGATATCTAAATCTTTAAAATTTTACTTTTTCAAATTATTGAGGCAAAAGTGGTTTTCGCCCAGAATTTCAATTTGCATTTTCTCTGTCTATCATTAAGATTAAAATATTTTGCATTATTATTATTAACCATTCATTTTTTTTCTCAAGAAAACATGCCTGTTTTATCCACTGGGTTATCTGCTTTTTTTTTAATCGGCCTACAATTTTTTGTCAGTTGTAGGTGTGATAAATACAGACTCTCATTTCCTAACTTACCTTTTATATTTTATACTGTCTATCGATGCATAAATATTCCCAGCTTTATTGTAATTTGATGTCAAATTTCTCTCTATGGTTTATGTGTTTGTGTTTGTTTAAAGAAGTTTTATTTTTTTCTATTTTAAGGTATAGGTAATAACAGCCAACATTTACTGAATACTTCAGCGGTTATTGGATTCAGTTTTATTTATGTTTATTTTACATGTGTGGGTGTTCATGTATGTCTGTGCACTACTTGCATGTGTTTCCCTAGGAGACCAGAAGAGGGCATTACACAGGATTGTTAGCTGCCACGGGTGCTGGGAATTGAACCTGGGTCCTTTGGAAGAGCAGTCGGTGCTCTTAACCATTGAGCCATCTTTCCCTTTTTTGTAAAAGATTGAAAGGCTCAGAGAAATGAAGCAAACAAGCGACGTTAGGACTGGAGCACAGCCAGTCTGCCAGGCTTCTGTTTATTTTCTTCCTACGTTATTGTCACAAAATTAAAGCTCTGCCTATCTATTTAAAGTCTCCGGCCTGGGGTTCACTTGCATAAATAAAAAGTGAGTCGCTGGGACCCTCCACTTACCATTTGTGAGAAGTTTGTTGTAAAAAAAAAAAAAAAGGCAACAAAAAGCTAGTGTTAAACGAGTCTTGCTAAACGTGCTTTTAAAGTGTTATTATTTCTGCAATTAAATGATCCCAAATAAGGAGGACCAAATGGAACCCACTCTTCAAGTGCAAAGTGAAGCCCAGCTTCAAACGGGGTGGCGCCAGAATTAACAGGAAGTCAGCCTCCAGATTGGAGCCCTGAGAACAGGGAGGCTGAACATATCCGGTAAAAATGAACGGGGCTTCTGCGCCCCCCCCCCTCACCCCCACCCAGAAGCCCTGCAAGAGGCAGAGGCCATCAAAAGCAAGAACAGTCTCCGAAGCCCCACCTACACCATGGGGACCAAAATAGTTCACACATATCCCTGCCGCCTCCTATGAACCCTGTGGGAAGGAACCCTGGTCACGAATTGCTTTTCAAACACCCACACACCCTAGGACAGCCGCAGCGACGGCAGTCACATCTTGGAAACTATCGATCGACTGAACGGCATAGCGTAGGCTACACCACACATCTTTTCTCCCCCCAAGCGCTTTCTCCAAAACTGGAGGTTTTGTACAAATATAAAGAAATCGAAGCTGATTTTCTAAGTTAGGAAATAAAAAGGAATGAGGTGTGTGCCGCAGTTTTGGGGGCCTGATTATAAAGGTCTCACAGAGCGTGCATAAAACCTGTCTACGGGGGAGGCTTCCAGGCACGCTCAACAGGAAAGTCTGCTTTGCGTGTTAGAGACTGCATGCCTACTTACAATCTGGCTGGAAGAAAACATTAAGAGAGATCATGCCAGTTCTGCTAGCTCCCCTCGGCCACCCCACCCAGCCTTGTTCTTTTCTTTCTGGCAGAACTCACAGCCTACTCTCCTGGCTGGAGAAATCACTTTCTGGTAAAACCAGGCATGTGACCTATTCCTGGCCAATGGGGTCACAGGAGGAAAGATGATGGGTGTGGAGGTTGGAAATTCTGAAAAAAAACATTTTTTTCTAATAGAGGGTGGGAGGATACCAGGCAAAGCAAAGGGAATAGAAGTGACATCATAGAATCACATGACAGGCATGTGTTCCGGGGGTCTAGTGCTTGCTTAGCATGCAAAAAGCAATGGGTCCAATTCCTAGCCCCCCATACTTATGGAAATAATGGAATATAGCAAATAGGTATTTTTCCTTAAGATATTTATTTAAAATAAGTTTGTTTCTTTAAATTGAGAATAGTTGCTAGAATTATTAATTACTGACTCAACATTTTGGTTGCTCAAGCAGGAAACAACACCTGTCGAGATGACTTCCCTTGTTTCTGCAGAACCTGGACGACTTTTTCACACTTTCTTCTCTCATTTCATATTTTCCCGAAGGAGCCATCACAGCCTTCTCCCGGGTCCCAGCTAGACAGGATTCTGGAAAAATAACCCTTCCTCCCTCCCCCCCCCCCTCCCTCCCTTCCCCCCCCCCCCCCCCCCAAGCCTTCTCTCGAAGTCAAAGTTATGGAGGTTAAGTATGTTGCTTAAGCAGAATCCCAGTGCCCTATAAACAAAAATTCCAAGCGCAGACGCTTCGGGCAACAGCACAAGATCACAGAACGCTCAATGTGAGAGATGATGCAGACATCGCTTGTAGTGACAGAGTTAAAAACAGGTCAGACCAGAACAGCCTGTAGGAGCTCTTGAGGTTGTTCTTAGCGTTTCTGTCCGAACCTACATCTTTATATATAGCAGCTGGCGACTTTTCGGCAGTCTCCGCGACCCTGTCTGACAGAAAGCTCATCCAGTCACCGCACACACCTTGGGGGCCTTCATCTGCATTAGGGTATCTCTTCTCTCTCCCAGGAATAGTTCCCAAGGGTCAGTCCATTGTTGGGCTCTCTATCCCCACACTGCTCACAATACTGGAAAGAGAGAAGTCATGATTCTCTCTCCCCGCACCACCATATGTGGACCATTTTAGACCTTCTACATGCGAGAAGTGGGATTGCCAAGGGCGAGGGTCACTCTTTGAGTTAACCGATGGCTCCTTTCCTTCCTGCACAAACATTTGCTCTGCACTCAGGAGATCCTGGAGGCAAAGGAGATGACCTCATTCTTGCCCTGACAGGTGTGGACACCCGGTCGAGCAAGGAGACGCGACAGCTAGGCCGAGCCCGACCGCACCTGCGCGCCTTGGGAGCCAGGTGCCCGCGCCCTGTCGCCCGCCCTGCAGGAAGTGGCTGCGGCTGCGGGGGAGCGGCGGGCGGGGAGGCGCGGCACCGGAGCCCTAGCGCGGAGCCAGTCCCCATGGCGGCGCCGGTGCCCACGGGCCCCGAGGACGATGCCTCGGCCGTCCTGGACGAGCTGTCTCGGAACTTCACGTACTGGGTGCCGGGCCCGGGCAACGGCTCGCTGTCGAGCGCCTGGTACCGCAGAAACCAGGTAAGGCCGCCGCCCGCACCAGGGCGCAGCGATCGCCGGCCCCACGCAGGCCCCGCGGAGCCTCCAGGCCTTCCTGTCAGCTCTCCGCGCGCGCGACAGCGGCCGTGCGAGTGGGCAGAGCGACATGTGACGCCGCCACACGTTCACCTCCTCCCCTCCTCACAGCAGACCCCCTCCCCCTAGGACACTCCCGGCCTCACTCGTGGGCCTCTGGGTCCCCAGGAACCTCGCTTTCCCTCCCCTTCTGCAAGGATCTGAGGGCAATGGGAGTGGATTTCTACTTATTTTCACCCCAGGTTCCTTTCACAGTTTAAAAAAAAGAAAAGTGACACCTTTCTCAGAAGCAAAAACTCATTAAGGGCCTCCCAGTGTCAACTCTGCAGAGTCGTGTCCCCGAGGTCTCAGCATCGCCCTTCCCTAGGAGAAACACTAATATTTTCAGGCTGCAGTTCGTCATCTTGCTCTTTGGGAAAACAACATTGTCAGCCTAAACAACACGGGTTTATGCTGGAGATTATATATCCACACACACACACAAACACACACAATGTATGCATATATGAGCATCAAAGGGGATGGGGTGCTCATTTATTTTTGTGTGGCTCCTAAGGTCAGGGAGAGGAAAAAAGTTCTGCCTCTAGCAGCATTTGTATTCTATCAAGCGGGGCAAGCGAGCTTTCACGGAATGGTTTCAGACTTCCAGTTTTCCTAACCCTGTTACTTTTTCCTTGTGCATTAACAAAGCCATGAATCTTTTTTTTTTGTTACAAGAATGCGTCCATAAAATTGTGTTACTATTGTCCTAAGTGGGAGATTTTAATCACTAATCAAAGGGTTAGATTCCTTTTATGCTTGAAAATTATCTTGAATGTTAGTTTCCGAACGCAGAGGTGATTTGTATAAAGAGTAAATAAGCTTAGCCCACCTGATTAATTTTGCTTTAAGTCTGTTTTGTCAAAAAAGATAATAAAATGGGGATGGGGACTTGCTTGGAGAGCTATACTATTTCTCCTTGCTCTACCTAAAGAATTACAAAGAACAGACTTTCTTTCCATGGGGACTTCCTCAGTATGTCTTATTCTTGCAATAGACACAATCCCAATAAAAGTTTAAAAATGAATGATCTGCTCTTGGTAAAATATTAGATCATAGATGCGACCGACCATGGCATCATTCAGAACAGCAAAGCTCCGTCTTCACAGGGAGAACATATGTGGTCATCAGTTTTCTTCAACACATCCTGGAACTCTTGATTGTCTTGGCTCTCCCAATCACAGATTATCATGTGACATAAATGTTTGCAAGGCTTCACTTGCCCTTGCTAGTACACAGTTGTTCAAGTCAGAAAGGGTGTTCCAGAATATGCTAATTGGAACTGCTAAGCTGACACCTCAACCCTTGTTGGCTTCAGATAAGACTATGCCAGCTTTTCCCGTGAGCGTGCAGAGCTGGGCCCTCTTAAAAGCCAGAGTCCTTTATTCTTTTGCTTGATGCCAAATAGATAATTACTCTTGTTTCAAGGAAAAGTAAAAATTGAATGTTAAAATCCATTCAGCAAACATTTTATCGAGTGCCACTAGTCCTATGTAGGACAGTAAAAGTAATATAAAATCTAGTTTTTCCTTTTTGGCACTAGCTAAATAGAGAGATGGCTGGATATGGGAGTGAGCTCCCAAAAAAAGGAAGAGAGAGAGAGGAAAACAAGTGTGAGATCCGAGTTCCCAAGCCCCACAGTCAACATTAGCACTGGGAGCACCCAGCAGGCTAGAACTGGCTGTTGAGTGTTCGTGGGTTTGTCACCTTGGTGGCCCAGCTAGCTGTCTGCTTTCACAGCAATTGCTGTCAGGTCTTACCCACTAGCCTTCCTCTGCTGACAAGTCCTCTCGTGTGACGGTGCCCACATAAAAGTGGTAGAGAGATGTAAGAATGCCTGGAGCAAAAGTCTGGGCTGGCATCCTGAGAAGCCACCGAGAGTTTTGCATTGAGAGCCTGTCCCACTTGAAACAAACAAACAACAGACAGACAGACAGACAAACAAATAAAAACTCCCCTGTTCCGTTGTGGAAGTTTAGATGTGACAAATTCTGCTGACTTGGTTTCTGTTGTGCCCACGCATTTCCAGGACAAAAGGCTAGTGTTCCTGAGCTGTCTACTGGGCTCACTGTGAGTACAAAGCACTGTGGGAATATTCACTGTAGCCCAAGACCCAAACATTTTTTTCAGGAATGTTATTAGGTGTGTGTAACTCCAAGACAGGGGTATATGGTATCGTGTGAGTTTCAGAAAAGCCTGTGGCTGTCTCAGCTGGACACTTAAGGATGGGTGGGACTTTGAAGTAGGAATGCAAAGGTGGAGGACATTTCAGAGAGGAGAACCCTGGGAACAAGGAACAGATGTGTTTTCTAGAAAGTTCCATGCCTTGAGTCCAGTCCAAAGGATGTGGTTGTTATGGGAAATGGAGACTGTGAAGTGGGAACAGGGTTTAAGACCTTGGATCTGGTCCTGGATTGCCTTAAAGGGGAAGTAAGGAAGTTAAGGTTTTATCTAGCAGACAGTCAGGAGCCATTGAAGTTTGTTGAGCAGGCAGTGCAAAAGTCAAGGCAAATTAAATTTTAGAACATCTAAATTAGGCTAACAGGAGGTAGAGGCCTCAGACTGGCCAGATGTGGACTAAATCTGGTACGTAGATATGATGTGTCATGTTTGACCTTCAGGGAAGTTTTTAAATGTTTAATGCCTTGCCAACATTTAAGGATGAGATTAGCTGGGGCTGGAGAGATGGCTCAGCAGTTAAGAGCATTTACTGCTCTTGCAGAAGACGTGGGTGGGTCCAGTTCCCAGCACCTACAGGATGGCGCACAACCTCCTGCCTATGACTTTAGTTCCAGAAGAGTTGGCATCCTCTTCTGGCGTCCATGGGCTCCAACATGCATAAGCTGCATGGTTCATAAACATTCCTGCAGGTACACACACACACACACACACACACGTTTAAAAATGAGATTATAACTTTATCTTAGTTTGATATTTACTATCTAAAAATCATATTTAAAATGCCCTATTTACTCATACTTGTATATATGCTTTCCTTTACTTATAAAAATAAAAGCTAAAGGTTTATCAAAGGTCAAAACTGTGAACCTTAAAGAAGCCCATTTATAGCTGCGCAGTGGTGTTGCACACCTTTAATCTCAGCACTCAGAAGGCAGAGACAGGTGGATCTCTGTGAGTTCAAGGCCAGTGCTAGTTCCAGAACAGGCCCCAAAGCTACAGAGAAACCCTATCTTCAAAAACCAAAAAAGAAAAAAAAAAGCCCCATTTATCAAAATATGAGGATATGGTTCTGATTTTTTTTTATTTTAAAGGAGAATTCATCTTCATAGAAAGCACCTGGTTTTTTGCCCTTTTTAGTTAAGTTTCTTTTTAATTTATTTATTTTTATTTTATGTACACTAGTGGGGTTTTGCCATGGGTGTCAGGTCCTCTGGAATAACAGTCAGTGCTTGTAACCATTGACCCATCTCTCCAGCCCCCTTTTTAGCTAAGCTTTGAAGACATTTGTTGAATTGTCTGGACTATCATATTCCTATAAAGTCATTGATACAAAAAAATTACATTTAAATGGTGACATGTTGATATTTAAATTGGGAACTAAGGTTGTGTTTCAAGGAATAAATTTTTAAAATGAAATTAACTACAAAGTTTCAAGTTCCCACCATATCCTTAAGTGTTAGACTTTCACACTCAGGACATGTGAATGGGTAAAACACTTGCCATGTAAACAGAGGTCCCAGAATCCATGCAAATGCTAGGTGGCTATGATGGTCTTTTGTAGTCCCTGCACTCTGGAAGCTGAGATTCCCCAGAGCAAGCAAGCTAAGGAGACTAGCTAAACCAGCAAGTTCTAGGCTTGAGCAAGACATTCTGAGTCCATATATAAGGTGGAAAGTAGTCAAGAAAGACATGCAACATCAACTTCTGGCCTCTACGTGAATCTCTCTCTCTCTCTCTCTCTCTCTCTCTCTCTCTCTCTCTCTCTCTCACACACACACACACACACACACACACACACACCCCCACACCATACACACACACACTTGCACATACAATAGTACACCACATATAAAATACACATACAATCAAAAACTAACAAACGAAACTGGGTTCTAGTATTTCTTAACCCACAGGTCCCAGGGAGCTCCTACCTTGACCTCTCTTGGCCCTCCCCTTGTTTCAGTTGCTGGCGATGTAACCATGTAACCAGTGCTGACATCTGGTTTCCAGCCAGCCTTGGAGCCGGTTGCTTTGATGGTGTTAAGTAGCTGACTGCACTTGAGGGAAGCACTTCATCTCCCAGAGCCAGTTTCCTTGCTGGTATGATTAGTTTGGGATCTTCAGATCCAGTTCTACTGTATGTTGAATAAAAAACCAGCATGGAGAGAGAAAGGAGAGGACAGGAGAGAGGGAAGCTGGGAAGAGCAGCAATGAAGGGTTTTGATATTAGATCCTCACGTTCATAAATTGCTGGAATTTGTAAGGATGTGGCTAAAGGGTTACTCTGTATAGGATGAGATGAAAATTCAGAATTTTTAATGTCCTTGATTTGAACTTAGATTCTCCATGGCTAGAATTTTTAAAGTCAACATGCTTAAAGAAAATTGACACAAGTTGACAATGGAGGCAAAGTCGGAGAGGCCCACATTTGTTAAGGAATTACGGGGTGACACTTGTAACTGTTTCGTCTTTTGAGCTACACAGCAAACTTGTGAGGTGCACATTATCCTCACTGCTCATGCAAGCGAACTTGTATTGAGAAACCTGCTCCAAGATTGCACAGCGAGCAGTCAAGCTCAGGAGCACGTCTATTTTTAGTCTACACCTAAAGGCTACTGCTGCTGCTGCTGCTGCTGCTGCTGCTGCTGCTGCTGCTGCTGCTGCTGCTGCTGCTGCTGCCGGAGATGACGCTTGAGAAGAATGTGGTGTTAGGAGTGAACGTGGAGAGAGAGATGAGCGTGGCTTGTCTCGTGGTGCTGACAAAGCCCATGATGAGCCCTGCATTGCCCCTGCTGATTTAGCTCTGCTCTCATCCATCTCTTTTCTGCCCTTGGCTGCATAACTCTCCAGAAGAAAGAAAAGTGCTAAGTCTTCAAATACTCACAGGCCTGGGTAGAGACAGCTGGTCATTTCCATATCCTTCCTAAGGGAATTTTTTTTTAAAAAAAATTTTTTTTTGGTTTATACTTGATTTTTAAAAACCTATCTTATACATCTAATATGGCATTTTTCCTTTATCAGACTTTCTTAGAAGTAAATATTCAAAGCATCAAGCAATTTTATTGAAGCTTTTGTTTAGGGAAAAGGAAAAAGGAGGGAAAGACTACTTTGTTAGTCTTAATGCCCTTGTGAACTTGGCAGACCAGATGTTTGCGGTTAAATCCACCTGACACCTCCCATGCTAATTATAATATTTGCATTGCCTAACCGCCAAATCTAGACTGTAGAAAACTTGCCAAATTACAGATTTACATGGCCTCCTTTCTTCATAATTCACCTTTGCAAAAGGAGAGGGGAGAAAATGTTGATTAAAACAGGATTAAAAAATATAAAAGGGGGAGGAGAGACAGCATTCAAATGCTGAAGATACAAACTTACTTTATAGGAAGAACCAAAAAGTGATCGTCACAAAGCCAGGCCAGTGTTTTGGGTTTGTTGTTGTTTTGTTTTGTCTTGTTTTTGTTTGGGGGGGGGCCAGAAGTGGGGTTTTGCTCATTTCTTTCTAAAGCATGGAGGGTTGTTCAAGCTGGCCTCTGAGTGGGCATACTTGTAGGGGTGGCGTTCCTGAAGCGGTTCTGCAGTGGCTGTATAGATAGAGTTTGTTCTTAATGGAATAGTTTTTGAAACATCTTTACTGGTGTGGTGTGGGCTCCTCCATTTCCCTATTTCTTGGCATTCTCTACTGAAATGATAAGGACATGCCTATCCTGCATGAGCACTGTAAGAATAAAATAATACATGCCAAATAGTAAAATATCAAACACATAGCAAATACCAAATAAGCACTGCCGTTATTAGTACAAGCAACCTGTGCTGTAGGAAAGTCATAGAAATACATATTGTAGTCAGGAATTTGGAGATTCAACACAAATGAAATTATGAACCCTCACATCAGAGCTGTTTGATAAAACATCATTTTGTTTAACACGCAATCACTGTGTGTCTCTGTCTAGTGCCAACCTTACTCTTTGATGGTCCCCTCTTCATTTCCACATTCTAACTGGAGAGAGTCTAATGGGAGCCCTTGGCGTCTTGAAGGTTAAAGCAAGGATTCTCTGACGTCTTTTACTGTTTTCACTCTTTCAGGTTGGGGAGGTCAGGTGTGCAGCGCTAGGAACAGCTAATGGAGGTGTTGGTGGTAGGAACTGTGGTCACGTCTCATGCGCTCCCTGACTGGGGGAGGACCACCATGCTCAACCTGAGAAGACTCAGTCAGGGTTAACATTAAATTTTATGCTTGTTTTAGCTTAGGATTTTTAATTTTGTATGTGTGTTTGTATGCGCACATGTGTGTGCACACGTGTGTGTGCATGGCTGTGAAGGGCAGAGGTTGATGTTGGTCACTCTCAGCATCACCATCAACAGCAGCAGCAGCATTGGAGACAGGCTCTCTCACTGAATCTGGGACAGACCAATTTGGGTAGACTGGCTGACCTGTGACTCCAGGGATCCATTTGTCTCAACACTGAGTCACAGATATCTATCTGCCACATGCTTGGCTTTCTTTGTATGTTCCCATGTTCCAAACCCAGATCCTCATGCTATCATTGAAGGCATTTTATCTACTGAGTCACACACCTCTCAAGCACCCCACCCCCACTTGGATTTTTTTTACCTACTGAACCATACCTCTATTTATCCCCCCTTGGTTTTTTGCGGTTCCTATTTTGTTTTATCCTAAAGAATCAGTATTTTACCTCCTTTTGTTCCTTGTTCTAACCGACTTATGTGTTGTACAGAGTCAAGGTTCTTCATTCGGTCTGCCATAACTACCAGAGTGTTATAACCGCCCTGGGGAGGAGACAGCCAACACTCCACTCGCCTCCCGCTTGCGTTGAGGTTGTTCACACCTGTGCTCTGGCCCAGCCTCGTCACTTGGCCATATTCATTTTTAGCATGGTCTCCTGTCATCACGGCACACATCAGGAGGTGCTGGAAAATGGTCTCTAATGTCACTATCTGTGCTTACTCATGCACTCCACTTCATTTCGGGTTGTATTTAGTCGTGAGTCCTCCAAAGATGCCCTGAGTGTGTTGAGTCATACCGCCACTTTGTAAAAAGAATGTCCAGCTGCCTGCTGAGGTCCTGGCTGATTTCCCGAGTCTCCAAAACTTATGTTCTTTGCAATTATCAAACTGCTTTCTTATTTTAAGAACCTGAACTGCTGGCCTAACTTCTTTAACTTTTAATAAGAGTCAGTCTCTCTTCTGGCTTTAGAACTAGCCCTCTCTACCAAGAATGCTTTGCAAGGAAAGAGGTTCAGGCAGCAAGTCATGCAAATGTAATTGGATTAAAAAATAAAAGAAACGAATCCATTTTGATCAAGGATAAAGCTACAATCGCTCTGGATTCTCCAATGCCTAGGTGCAGGACCTCTGACAATATGGGAAGTGTTCAGTCTCTCACTCTGATTTTCAGCTTGTGTTCCTCAGTTGTTGGTCCCACTGTAGCAGACTCTCCTCTCTAGGTGACAGACTTCTGCACTCCAGGGAAGGAAGTCGTAATGATACAACAGGTGTAGCATGATTAATAAAATCCCAGAGACAGAAACTGGTGTTCAACCTGAAGGTCAGAAAAGCAAAACAGCCAGCCACTGCCTCTTCCCTCTACCTCTGTCCGAGATGGCGATTCTGCCTCCAGGAATTCTCAGAATGAGACTGTGTCTGAGAGCTGTATCCTCATGTCTTATTCTCCTCTCTAGTGCTAGGATTAAAGGCATACACCACCACTGTCTGGTTTCTATGGCAAACTAGTGTGGCTGCTGGGATTAAAGGTGTGTGTCATCACTGCCTGGTCTGTAAGACTGACCAGTGTGGCTGTTTCACTCTCTGAACTTCAGGCAAGCTTTATTTATTAAAATACAAATGAAGAATCAAACGGGAGTTTTCATCTCTCCAGACGCTATCCCTGACCTGTTTTGTATTAGTCCCCAAAGCCAGAGGTGCTGGGCCTGACATTCCTGAAGAATGTGGGTCTCCTTGGGAAGGCTAGGATCTCCATGAAACGAAGAGGACCCAAACTAAATGATTAGTCTAGCCAGAGTGCTGCGAGCCCTTCTCAACAGAGCGGTAGAGGACTGAAACAACAAAGTCAGAAGACCACAGTGTGTTCTTAAACGTTTGAACTTGTATGTGGGAGAGGGAAGGGAGGGAGACAGAAAGATAGAGAGAATGCAAGTGCTTCAGAAATACCTAAAAATTACCAAAAAAAAAAAAAAAAAAAAACCTCTAAAAATAGCATTGCCATATGATCCAGCAATCCCACGTCTTGGTATTTACGCCAAAGGTTGAAATCAGTATGTTGAAGAGATGGATACCTGCGCTGCCTCTCAAGTCCGTGGTAATATTATTCACCATAGGCAAGTCAGGGAGCCAGTGTACATGTCCTCTGACAGATGAGTGGGTAAAGAAAGTGTGGCACAGACACGTAGTGGAACACCATTAAACCTAAAAGGGAAGGAAATTCTGTCACTTCCAACAACACGGAATTAGAGAACATTAAGCTCTGCCATTGGAATAAGGCAGCCGTAGAGAGATAAAACCACATGTTCTCACTTATGTGCGGAATCTAAAACAACTGAACCCCTAACGCAGAATGGTGGCTGTGTAAGCTGGGAGGTGGAAGAGCTGGCGCGATGGTGGCCAAAGGATACAGTCTCTGGAGGAGGGGGGTTGGATTGTTGAGCTCTGCTGCACAGGGCTGAATATTAGTAATGGATTGCACACTTAAAACAGCAAAGAGACAATTTCAGATTTCCTCTCCATAAGAATGATAAGCCTGTGATCTAGGTGCTAATCTTCCTTATTTAATTATTCCACTGTCCATCCGTAAATCATAGCATCACTTGGTACAAATGGCAAATCCATAATAAAAGTGTTAAAAGCACTGACCAACACTTGAAGGAGTGTTCTTGGTTTACATTCTCTGACTGCCCCTATGAAACTTCCAGAGCGGATATGGTGCTGCATGTGACTATGAACACGTGAGCAGGAATAGAAAGAAAATATTAGACACCTTTGGCTGTGGCTATGCGAGTCATAGTGGTGGGGAAAAAAATGAACAGTTGCGGCTAAGATTCAAGCCAATACCATCTTTCGAACAACTGTCACGTTCATGAAGAGATTTACATGTAGAGCCATTTAAAAGTCTTATGATCAAGTAGCCTGGTAACCATTAATAAGTACGGGTGTCATATGCATGTTGACTATGAAGTTTGTTGCAACCTGACTACTGGACCAGTGGGATAGGACAATTTTTGCTAGAATAGAAGTTGAAGTAGGGGAAATTAGTCTAGCTTTGAGTCCTGGCCTTTTAGAGGCAGCCAAAGATCTATATCACTTTGTACAAGGCATAGAGAAAACTTAAATGATCCCTGCCTCAGCTTTATAAAGATTGGATCTGATGGATGCAAGAGCCCCAGGAGGCTTTGGCAGAGATCAGACAGTGTGAGGCAACATCCTGCCCCTTCCCCAAACTCGGGCAGAAACTCATCCAGTGGCTAGCATCTGATAGGATCAGTGGAGTTCCGTGTTCAGGGAAAGTTGTGGCCAAGGAGTGCTGTAGCTCAAGGCAGGCATTGTTCCCCCCCCCCCAAAGAACCATGGGTCTGTAAATGGAGACTGTGTTTGTTCATTTCCTGGCTACCCAGACCCAAATAATCACACAGAAACTATATTAACTACAGCACTATTTGGCCAATGATTAAAGCGTATCCCTAGCTAGTTCTTATACCTCTAACCCATTTCCATTAATCTGTGTATTGCCACGAGGCTGTGGCCTGCTGGTAAGGTTCTGGGGTCCTTCTCCTTTGGCAGCTACATGGCATCTCTTTGACTCCACCTACTGTCTCTATCTCTGTTCAGATTTCCCACCTGGTTTTATTCTGCTAAGCCATTGGCTGAAAGAGCTTCTTTATTAAGCAATGTTAATAAGACATAGTCACAGCATACAGAGGGGAATCCCACATCAGTGGTCTGAAAACCCAGGCAGGTGTAGAGGAAGACTTTGCAGCCAAAAAGGCTCACAGCATCCAGCTTTCAGACCCCCTAGCCCAGGCCTACAAAAGGCAGCCGCAGTCCTGATTCTTTACAAAGAATTAGAGGTTTTGGAACACGATTATACGAATCTAGGGGTGAACAGTAGCATTCTTTGTATTCAGTGCAGCAGTCGGGGACTTAAGAGATTCCCTTCCCAGTATTAGACAGGACTAAGTTGTTTTGTAATAGAACCCAGTTCAATATTTTCTGAACTAGAATCTTGCCTTTTCTCACCTCTCTCTCCTTTAACTACGTGTTAAAAAACCTTCTGCAGAAGAGTTACCAAATGTGTTCCTTTTCCCATGCGCTGCTGGAACTTCAGTTTCTCAGACTTGAAAGCCCGACGGCATCTTGGCAAACCAAGTTTACTGCTGGTTTTAATGGGGAATGTACAATAGTGGAAATAAATGTGTTCTCTAATAAAAGATAAAATATAATAGTTCTTAATTGTATGGGAAGGCCATATGTTGGGGTTGTCTGCCGAGGTTTTAAGGTTGATTAGAAACTGGCACAGAACCGTGTGTAGAGTCGCGATGATACACAGCGTTACGTAACCCCGACCTTTTCCTGGTGGTTTTTATAATCACCAGATGGATCTAACGTCATGAGACTCACCAGAATAGGAATGTGATAACCCTATAGCACGTAGCAAATGGCTGTAGCGTGCCACAATAAGATAAGAGATTAAAAAATCTACTCTTCCCTGCAGTTTTCTCCTTCTTCACATGAGATTATGGTTTTATCTCTATTTGGATCAGTAATACTGACAACTCTATTGTCTACAAGAGTCAAGGAGGTTAATAGTAAGAACCGCCTAACCCACCCAGTAATCTAAGCTGGATCACAGATTCCGGGTTGTACCTGGTATTTACTGCTGTGGATAGTATTTCTGCATGACTGTCTTGCAGTTACTCTCATTGCTCCTCTTTCTTGCTTAACCCCCTGAATGCCATCTCGTAATTAGTCTTCTGCTCCCTGGTCTCCTCCCCACTGTCTATCCTCTACACTTGTAAGAGTTTGAATTTCCAAAGTCCCCAAAGGCTGTGTGTTGAAGGTTTGGTCCCTTGCCTGTGGCTCAAAGGGGAACTGCTGGCACCTACAGGAGTAGGTACCCAGTGCAAAAATGTCAAGTTGTTTGGGGCATGCCCTTGATTGGGATATCGGGACCCAGGTTGCTCCTCTTTTTGCTTCATAGCAACCGGGAAGTAAACAGTTTTCTTCTGCCACATGCTCCTGCCATACTGCAACAAGCCCCCAAACAAGGTGTCGTGTGACCATGGGTCTGGACTCCTGAAACTTCTTTTGAGTCAGTGGTCTGGACGTTTCCACAGAGATGGAAAGGGGAGTGAACCTGCTAAACCTGGGCATGTTCCCATCCAGGGTCTTTCCTGGGATATAGAGACTCTTGCCGGCCTCTCCCATCAACCATGCTGGTATTCTCTGTTGCAAGTCCCTTTGGTACACTCTGTGGCGCTGTACCTGCTCGCCATACATGGGCAAGGCTGAACAATAACCCCTTAAAATGGACCTACACCCAAATCCCTAAATCAGCCATGAATGTTGCTTCTTTGCATAACATAAAGACTTGGCAAATGCAATTAATTAAGGGCAAAGCTCTCGAGATGGGGAGACTATCCCAGATCAGTCAGTTGGTCCCCAAATGTCACTGCTCATGTCCTTAAAACAGGAAGGCACAGGAAAATGGACACAGGAGAAAACAATACGAACATAGAGCCAGCCCCTCGGTGGTATAGCCACAGCCCAGGACTCCAGCAGCCTGAAGCAGCCAGATGAGATGATGGATGGATTCTCCTCTAGAGACTCCAGGGGGAGCAGAGCTCTCCCAGCTCCCTGGTTTCATCTCAACAAGATTGAATTTTGTCTTCTGGACTCTGAAACCATGAAAGGGTAAATTTTATAGTCTTAGTCACCACGCGGAGCAGCCTAGGCAGAGCTGCACTGTGCGCTCTCTGCTCTGCGGACTGTAAGGAACACACGCCATTCGCTCGCTCTTCACAGGTGTGCTCTGTCTGGGACTGTTGCTTTCTCTGCTTCCTCTGAACATCTTGAGGGACTTTTCATCCTTGAGTCCTGACACGGGGCCTAATATTTAGCAGTTGCCGAGTAAATCCCAAATAGATGTCTGACCGAATGAGTAACACCTGACGCCGGCTTCCTCGCGCTTTCTGTCTCCCGTATCTCTGATCTTCTGTCGGATCGTTTTCGCTCCACATCCTCTCCCGTCACGTCCTGTGTTTTCCTCAAGCTGCGTCTACATGTGGTTTGAAGTTGGGCCATGGTTTTATTTTTCTCCTTAACATCTTTTCCTGGTTCGACCAGCTTCCTTTTTGTTTCTTCTCTTGTTATCTCCCCTTTAAACTCATATTTTTAAGTGAACCCATATTCTTAATTTCATTGCGCCTGCAAAGCAGCTTTTTTTAAAAAAAAAAAAATAGTTTCAAATTTTTCAAACGGATAAAACAGTAAAAATAGTGCAATAAACACTGTTGATCCCTCGCCCAGAGATCGTTAACAATGTGAAGTACTAATTAGTCCTCTCTGTGTGCAGATACAGATAATCTGAAACTCAGCAGCACGTACAGTTGTGCGTCTTTACCGCCTAGATGCTCACAGGTGTAGACATAGCTCTGAGAATCTGGACGGCCTCCTTTCCCTTCCAGGAATGTTGGAGCTGGGCTGGGTGCCTACCTAGTTACCAGGCAAAACACAAATCCAGTTCATAGAGTTTACTGTGGCCTAAGGAAAGTGGAAAGTGCATTTCTCAGCCACACCCCTACTGCACAGGCCTTTACATCATCCCTGCAGTATTTTGTTGGCCTAAATCACTGAGTGTGGCTTATCATTGATATCGAAAGTACATCACATGTCCAGGTCAGGCATGTTTTACTGCTTAGAATGGGAGACAGCGTTATTACAATCAGGAGGCGACTATAATTCTTACTGTGTTCAAAATCAGCTCTGGATCTGTGGTCCTTTTCAACCACACACTGGCTCCATATTGGTCTGATTCTGAGTATGTTTTGAAGGCAGAGCCAAGAATATGGCTGAGTTCAAAGTCAGGGCTGGGACAGACTTTAATTCTACACATTCCTGTGTTATCACATCCCCTCTCCATCTGGACAGACCGGCCCACTCAGGGAGTACAGGTCAGTAACACGAGAATGCGGGTCACTGTTAAATATTTAAAAAACATTCTGGCGCCAAAATACAAAAAAAAAAAAAAGAAAGAAAGAAAAGAGTAGGATTGTTACTTCAAATAAAATTAAAACCCAGTAATAGTTATTAGTGCTGATATTCTGAACTTCATTCTTGATGAGTTGTTTGCTATGGCTGCCACCATCTGTTTGCCGAAACACGCTGGAAATGCCAGAAATGAAGCCTCAACAGCAACAGCACCACGCCGTTAAAAGTTGGGGCTTCCTCTTGTGTTTCCGGCCTGTGCTTGTAACTCCATTACTAAGACATGAAATAACCTTTTCACCTAAGATTGTCTTTGCTTTTATTTCATTTTCCCTGAGATAAAGAAACAAAATTTCTGCTAATGTAAAAGAAAATGCTGAGTGCTGATTTCAGCAGCCAAAAGGTCACCTGTGTGAGTCCATTGAAAATGACTCAGACATTGTTTATTTGAAACATCATCTACTTTCTAATATTAGAATAGTGGCGGCCAAGGCTCCCACCCACTCCCTCCCATCCTGCTTTGCCCTTGCTAGTTTACTGAAAGTCATTATAAAAACAGAGAATTAGCAAAGGAAAGTGGTTCATGCCTCGCCACACAGCTTAATTCTCCTTGGCCTAAGGAGCCCAGGTGTGAATAATGATGTAGACATATTAATAATTGAATAAATTTTATCAGGGCCCGCTCACTCACAATAAGAAAATGAAGTTCCTGGTTGCACCTAAGGATTTTATAGTTATTAAATCACATTTCTCAGGATTAACCTACTCAGAATTAAAGGCATTTACAGGTGGTTGTTATAAGTTATCTCTTGATCTTGATGGTCACTAAACCAGGTTCTTCTACATGGTTTTCAGTGTGAATCCCCTCCCAAACAACTCAGTGTGAGTGAGTGTTGGTAAGCCTGTAACTATTAACAAAATACCCGAGGTAACTAACTAATGGAAGAAAAGGTGTAGTCTTGCTCGTGGTCTTAAAGCCCCAGTCGGGGTCTGGCAAACCCATTGCTTTTCCACAGGGCAATGGTGGGGTATATGCAGAGGCTGCTTGTTCAGAGTCTGCTTATTCATCCCTGGCATCCCAGGCCTGAAATAATTACACAGAAACTATATTAACTGCATCACTGCTTGGCCCATTAGCTTATGGTTCTTATACCTAAGTCTTACATCTTAAATTAACCCATTTCTATTATTCTATATTTTACCACGAGGCTCATGGTTTACCAGTAAGGTTTCCGGGGCATCTGTCTCCTTTGGTGGCTACATGGCGTCTCTCTGACTCTGCCTACTCTCTCTTTATATCTCTGTTCAGATTTGCCACCTGACTTTATTCTACTAAGCCATAGGCTGAAACTTTCTTTAATAACGAATGGTAATAAAATATATTCCTAGCATAGAGAGGGTAGCCCCACATCAGAGGTGCACATGGTGAACAAACTGATCACTACATAACTAGAGAATGAGAGAGATGAGTGCAGGAACTGTGGCCCTATGGTCCTTTTCAGGGAATCCCCTCAATGACCAAAGACCTTCCCATAAGGCCCCTCCTTCCAAAGGCCCATAGCACCCCCAGAAGAGTCCACACTGAGAACCAAAAACTTTGGCTTAAGTCCTTTGGGAGACAATAAGCATCAAACCAAGGTAGCCATTAGCGGGGAGTTACTCTACATTATGGTTCAAATGTGAAGAGCTCCTCCACAGGCTCCAGTGTCCCCAGCTGGCAGCACCATTTGGAGAGGTCTTAGGACCTTTGGGATGTGGAGCCTGACTAGGGGATAAAGGCCATGGGGGTAGCTCTTAGACTGCCCTGTCTGCCTCCAGTTCTGGCTGGGTGTGTGCTTCCTACTCTGGTTGTGCTCCTTGTGAGGGACTCTGCCACACACTCTCCGCACGATGGGGTCCCCTCTCCATCCCCAGCATGATGAGCTGACTCACTAACCTGAGGTTACTTATAGACTGTGGATGATCCAAAAACATCTACATCAGTGCAGAGTCCCGCCATCAACGACATCCCATGGAAGCTAAGCCGTGGAATCCCACTTTCAATTCACTTTTGCTTCTTATAGACTCTGGCGTGTACCTCTCAATATGGAGAAAGAAAGGCAAGACGGAGTGGGGCAGTGGCTGAAGTCCAACGGGAAGGTCCTGTGACACTTCGCAATGTCCACAGCTCTATTATCACTGACCTATTGAAGCTAGCTATCACTAGCTGTTCTGCTTATTCTGTTGCCATGGCTACTGAGTCTAAGTAACCTCCATTCCAAGATGGCAATGGGATTCTTAGGGTATCCTGAAGAAAAAAGCCATCCGAGAACAACATTATAAGTGAAGTAGACATTGTTCAAAGTGAACAGGAAGATGTATGTGTTCCACTCAAATGCTACATGTAAGGTACTTGAGAAGCTGTGGAAAATATTCGCCCACAGATACCGAATTCTCATCACCTCGACAAAATCCCTGACAAGTGCCGTAAGAGAAGAGAATGTTTATTTTGGCTGTCAGATCAGGGGATTGGTTCCATCCTCAGGGGTCAGCTGCTGTCCACAGCGGCAGGAGGCTACTCACTCGTAGTTCAGCAGATCAAGAAGCAGAGAGGAGAGAACGCCAGTTCTCAGTTGGCTTTCTCCCTTTCTCTGTTTTATTTGGTTCAGATCCCCATCCCACAAGATGGTACCATGTATGTTCAACACAGGTCTTTCCCCTTATGTAATTCTCTTTGGAGACATCCTCACAGACACTTGGATGGATGTCTCATTAATGCCCTGGGTCTGCCTGTCTTCCTTCCTTCCTTCCTTCCTTCCTTCCTTCCTTCCTTCCTTCCTTCCTTCTTTTCTTCCTTCTTCCTTCCTTCCTTCCTTCCTTCCTTCCTTCTTTTCTTCCTTCTTCCTTCCTTCCTCCCTTCATTCCTTTCTTCCTTCCTCAATATGTATGAATATGTATGGATGTTTTGCACACACACACACACACACACACACGTCCTAGCACATGCATATATGATGCCCACAGAGGCCCTTTTGGATCCCCTGTAAGTGGAGTTACAGATACCTCTGGGCTGCCAAGTTGATGCAAGTGCTTTTGACCCCTGAGCCATTTCTCCAATCCCTTTAGGCTTGTCTTAATATAATTCAGTTGCCAATCAAAATTAACCATCACAAATCCATCTCTTAACACCATAACTTTAAACCATAACGTTCCACTTCTGGTCCCTAAAGTCTTATGTTCATTCCGTAATGCAAAAAGCATTTAGTTTAGGTCTAAAAGTTCCCCAGGTCTTAATAGTTGTAACAAGGCTCAAAAGCTCACATTTAAGGTTTGCTCTGAGACTCAGGATAATCTGTGCACTGCGAGCCCCTGCAAAAATGAAAATACAGCTTACATACTTCCAACATACAGTGGCACTGAGTGAGCATCTCCCTCCCCAGAGAGAGGAATGAGTGGGACCAAAGCAAGACTGAAACCCAGCAGAGAGGGAAGGATTTCAGGCTAGCGAAACTACCCAGTAGATTATAATGGCGGACGTGTATTGTTATTGAAAGTGGCGTGGTTGTTGGTGCACAATTATCATTCTGGAAGTAGCTTTGACCGGTGGAGGAGTGCAGACCAATGTCAGGCCCTGAGTCAGAAAAGCATTGCAAAAGGGCACAGTATCTATCGGAAACAGCACAGCTGGCCTTAAAGAGAAGAGGCTCCCTTTGAAAACGAAGAGGGGCTTCATTAAAGGAATGGCTTAAAGCATCATAAATAAGTAGAGTGAGCAGCATCGTGGGCAGGGTGGTGGGGGAGAGGGAACAGAGAAAGGAGCCATTTGGGGCCTGTCTGACTTGTGTAAGTTGGTAGAGGGAACTGGCAGGATGCTTTATACCATGCAGTTAGGTTAGAGATGACATACCTCACGAGGAGGACGGAGGAGCTGGGTACCTGTTAAGGGCATAAATCATGAGCATAAAATCCACAGCACAGAACAGCTCATAGTATCTCAGGGAGAGAGCTGCAGGGTGGAGGCCTAATTTCTTCAGGCTGTGGTATCTGGCCCCTTAGGGTGAGTTTAAAAAGACAGTAGTATGATCTAACACATTTGCTGAATCCCATGAAAGGTTAGCAACACCAAAAAATCACCACCACAACAACAAAAACATAAACTGTGAATTTGGATGATAATGTGTTAGATTCATGAAATATAACAGATGTACCATTTGGGTTTGTAGAGGATGATGTTGATGACGGGAGAAATATACATTTTATTGGAGTAGGGGGCCCTTCCGAGAGCTTTGTGGCTTCTGCTCAATTTTCTTTGTGTACCCAAAGCTTCTAAAAATAAATTTTATTTAAAAAGTAATTGCCATGGCTAATTGAAGGATACACAAGCCAAGCAGAACTAGACAATATCGTCGTAGTAACCAGCAGCATATAAGATAGCAGAGAACAGATTGCAGCTAAACTAAGTGCAAGCTTCAGTGATGCTACATAGCTGAGAATATTGATGAAGTTCAGAATGTGTGTCAGGAGCACATGAGGGCTTTGAGGAGAAACTGGATTACTCAGACACTGCCACTCTGCAAAGCAGTCTGACAGTTCCTGGCCAAGCTAAAAATGGACTCACCACACAACCCAGCAATTACATTTTTGGGCATTTATCCCAGAAAAATTAAGGCTTATTTTTGAGAAGAATTTATACATGAACATTCATAGCAGCTTTATTTATAACAGCTCTAAACTGGAAGCTATACACACGTCGTTCAACAAGTGAACGGTTAAACAAACTGTGATGCACACATGCCATCGCACGCTACTCTGGGAGTACACAGGGAGTATACTGGGAGGAGCAAGCTATTGACACACGTCCTTGGGCAAAGCTTGACATTATATGCTCAGTGAACAAAAGCCAATTTCAAAAGTGTACATACTTCGTGACTCCGCTTGCATAACACTTGTGAAATATTATTAAAATGGGGGAATGGATTCATGGTTGCTGTGGGGGAGGCACAGGCAGGAGAAAGGCTTGTTTCTCTGCAAAGGGTAACAGAAGGGTCTGATGGTGAGTTTTCCTTGTGGGGTTGCAGAACCCACACGTACGTGCATGCATAGCTGATAAAAGGCCAATTCATTGGCTATTTTATTCTAGTTGTGTAAGCGGTTGCATGAGGATGCATTGGTCTTACCTGTAGAATTCTTTGCAGCCTACTATATGAATCTACAATCACTTCAGGATGAATATTTAACTAATTATAATTGCTAAAGGAATAACATACGACTGGGACGTGAGCATGGTGAGCGCTGGTCGTGACCGACCTGCACGAAGCCCTGGGTTCCGTCCTCACATCACGTAA
This sequence comes from Alexandromys fortis, assembly GCF_014885135.2. NCBI lineage: Eukaryota > Metazoa > Chordata > Mammalia > Rodentia > Cricetidae > Alexandromys > Alexandromys fortis. The sequence continues at coordinate 1,307,337 of NW_026067896.1, read as the reverse complement.
GCTGAGCTGGTGGAGCCCTGCTGTTTTACCAGTGCCCAGGAGGTGGAGGAAGGTGAACCAAGAGTATCATCAGCTGTGTAGTGCGTAGTGCGTTCAAGGGCAGCCTGGTTTCCATGAGACCCTATCTCAAAAGGGGAGGTAGCGAGAAGAATTAGTAACTTCCTGAGCAGGAGAGTAAGGAGAAAAGAGGGAAAAAAAACTCAGCCAAAATATAATTTCAGTTACATGAAAGGAATAAGCTCCAGAGAGCTACTGTATAACATGGTGACTATTGCAAGTCATAGTGTGTAAAATACTAAAAGAATGGATGTAAACTGTCCTCACACCAAGGTGTATGTATGTTTTTCATATGTCAATTAAGTAGGTTTGGTGATTTTATAATTTAGCTCAGATTTATTATTTACTAGCTCTTACAACTTAAATTAACCCATAATTCTTGTCTATGTTTAGCCATGTGTCTTGGTAACCTTACTCAGCGAGGCATTCTCATCTTGTTTCCTCTCTGTCTGGGTGGCAACTGCAGACTGAGCCTTTCCTCTTCCCAGAATTCTCCTAGTCTGGTCACCCCACCTCTACTTCCTGCCTGGCTACTGGCCAATCAGCGTTTTATGAACCCATTATGAATGACAAATCTTTACAGGGTACAAAAGCATTATCCCTCAGCACTTCCCCTTTTATCTTTTCAAACCAAGAACTCTGACTCTAATATCCTTTATTTCTTTTCAGAGTAGATTCAATCATCTACCCTTTACTGTAACAAATAGAAATTCCCTGTGTTTGAAAAGCTGTCAGAGTGATTGCATCACTTTGCCTTCCTACCAGGGATATGTAAAAGTCTTCATCTATCTCCTCCTTGCCAACACTCATTGTCTCATTTTTGTTTGTGGTCCATCTTACTTGGTGTGCAGCAGTATAGCATTGTGGTTTTGATATGTTGTCTTCTTTGGAAAGACCTGCTCCAACCTTGTGCATTTTTGTCTTATTGTTGGATTGTGGGCGTTTTTAAGCAATTTCCTGAATATCGAGCCCTACTTACATAAGGATTTATAAATACTTCCTCCTATTCTGTTTGTCTCTTCAATGTGTTGATAGAGTTACCTTCAGGTTTTGATTTGAGGGCTGGGCTTATAGCTCTGAGTGTTTGCCTAGCAGATGAAAGGAAACAGGAATGGTCACCAGCACCAAAATAAACAACAAAAACAACAAAGTTTCTCTCTTGATGAAGTCCAACCTGTTTATATTTTGTATTATATTGTAGGAGTTCTTGGTGTCATATCCAAGAAACCCTTGCCAAATCTGGTCACCAATTTTAAAACTCCCAGCCTGATGTCTTTTGAATGGCTTATTGAATGATTTAAAGGATTTTGGAGTTGGTTATTTCTCTTCAGCAATTTATTTTTATAGCTATGGAAGATTTTCATAATTATACATTCAATGCCAACTTGCTTTTGATTCTCCGTTTTCCTAATTATTGCCAAATGCATTCAATTGTAAGTAAAAAGCATGGAAATAGTACATTGTATTGTGATATAAGCATTCCCCATGAACAATGGTGAGCAAAATCACTGCCAAGTGCCTTTATTAGGAACAAAATCTTAACTGATTAGAGACCATATTATATATCAACTTTAAAATGAGTTTTCAACTTTTCTGCTTCATTTTTTAAATACAAAATTTTACTTTGGCTTGGCTAACAGAGCTCTGAAACTTCAAAGACACTTTGTGTCTCAAAAGGAGGTCTTGTGATTGTGATGCTCTCTTGAAATTCAAGTAGTTCTTCGGGGAATCTGAGGCTCGCTGGAAGTTAGATTCTGTAGACTAAGAGAAGCTCTCTGTACCATTGCTAGTTTATACTTACGAATTTTACACATGTTCCCAGATGACAGTATCAAGTACATCTGTGTGTATGTGAGTTTGTGTGTAGTGTATGCATGTTTGCATGCTTGTGTGCAAATACACATGTATATCATGTATATGTGTACATGCCACATGGAAGCCAGACGCGGACCTCAATGTCTTCCTCAATGGTTCTCTCTCTCTTTCTCTGTGTGTGTGTGTGTGTGTGTGCATGAATGCCCATGCCACTATGAACGTTTGGAAGACAAAGGACAACTCTGGGGGGGGGGGTTGTCTTGCCTTCTACCTTCCTAAAGCGGGATCCCTCCTGTTGATTCTGCCTTGTGGTTCACTCCTGACTAGCTGGCCCACAAGCTTCTGGTCAATTCTCCTGCCTCCACCTCTCAGCTCAGGGTAGGAGCGCTGGAAACACAAACACAAATCACTGCATCTGTTTTTTTACGTGAATTTTTTTTTTCCAGAAATTGCACTCTAGTCACAGGGTGTGAATTGTTAGCAGTTACATTCACCGAGCCCACACCTGATCTTCCCCACCTTATTTTTCGTGAGAGGGTCTCTTACTTAACCTGGGGTTTACGTGATTTGGCTGGACTGGCTGGCCAGTGAGTTCCAGGACTCACTATCTCTACCCTGCAGTGTGGGGGTTAAAGACGTGCACCACTACCCTAGCTTGTATGTGGGTGCTGGGGTCAGAACGCAAGTCCTCATGTTGCATGGCAGTTACTCCACCCACTGAGCCATCTCCAACAGCCCACATAGAATCGTTTTAAAGAAATCATTTTAAAGTTATTAAATAATTCTTAATCTATCTGTGATAAATATTTGAGCAATATGAGGAACTTCTTTTTTTAACCTTTATGGTTCTTATTTAAACTGTTATCTACTTTTCAAGTGTTTACTAATCCCCCAACTTTGAGGAGTAGATTCTTTAGAATACTCAGTGGAAACCTGAGACTTGGTTCTCCTACCTCGGAGAATTTGCCCTCTCTTTGTAGAGTCAATGGCACACATGATGATATTAAAGAAGAAATAGCATTTACCCTGAAGGGTCTGAGTTAAGGTGGTCTGAGAGGCTCTAGACTGCCACAGGCCAGGAGAGTAAAGTCTAGTTGGAGAGAGCTGATGGAGAACAGCACCTCAGTGAATCCAGTGTTCCACCCGGGTGGGGTGTGCCACTTACCAGAGGCAGAGAAGTGTGTTTCGAGCAGCTGTATGGTTCAGGTGAGGACAGCTGTGTGGGCTGGTAGAGCTGGCATCAGTGACGTAGTCAACTGCCGAGAAACACTGTAGACGGTGACCAGAGGAGAAGTGGGAGATGCGTTCTGTCTAGTGGGACACTTTCGAGGTGAAGGGTTCCTGAGAACACCTTCCCTCCTTTTCACTAGGCCAGGAAAGTGAACCAACTTGTCAAGACCACCCAATCAGAGAATAGCAGACCTGAGCCCCTAGTTTTCCTTTGACTTTGCATCCTATGATCTTCTTCCTACCACAGTTCTTCTGGGTGTATCAAGACAAAACAAAATGAACAGAACAGTTAAGTCAGAAGCATCTCTATAGGCAGCAAGACCTTGAGGCTGTTTACTGAATGAGGCAGACAAATGCCTAGAAAATCTAATAAAGGACTCACTTCTTTCTTTTCCAAGATCGTATCTCACTGTGTAGCTCAGGCGAGCCTTAGGACCCTCTTGTGTATACCTCCCATGTCTGCCTCCTTAGTGCTCAGATTATGGGCATGAGCTGCCACACTTGCTATGACCTAATGGGTATTTGTAATTTTATTCATTATTGTGGGGGGAGGGGGGTATATGTGTGTGTGGTGTGTGTGTGTGTGGTATATGTGTGTGTGGTATATGTGTGTGTGATGTGAGCATGCATGGGCCGCACGTGTGTGGAGGTCAGAGGACGACTTTCAGGAGTTGGGTCTCTCTTTTCACTGTGGGTTCTCTGGTTCAAAGCCAGGTTATTGAATTGTGCAACACATGTTCCTACCCACTGAGCCATCTCATTGGTCCTGACCAAGCTATTTTCAAAAACCAGCATTTGGTAACGTTCTCACTTTAATCAAATATTATTCCCAGGGCAGATTTGGCAAATGTAAGGGAAGCAAAACTGAGCAGATGAGTACATCAATTAATATAAAAGCAAACCCTGCAGCGCCACCAAATATCTTTCAAGTACCATTTCTAAAAGCCATTTAAAGAAAATGATTCCTTTTACAGGTTCACCTTTTTGGAGTGTTGCTGGCTATTTTAGGAAACCTGGTTATCAGCATTTCCCTAAATATCCAGGTAAGAAAAACTCAACTTTTCTGACTGTAGCTAGATCTGGGAATGTAGTGTTCCTGTCACAGGTAGAGTAGTTCAGCTCTTCCAGCCATTAAAAAAAAAGAAGAAAAATAATGAAACATTATATGTTGTGATCTCACTGTGCAGACCAAAGGCCTTGCAGAACGGAGGACATACAGTAAGAACTTCAACTAAATTAGAGACCTGAGAGAACCCCTGCTGCTAAACTAAAAACTGAATGAAATCTGAATTTTAAGCCAAACTGCGAATTCAATCTAAATTTTAAATCATTTAGTAAGTCAGTTTGAAATAGAATCAAACCAATCTAGTTTCTAAAGCTACTGAACTAAAATAGGTCTTAATATCAAAATACCTCCCTGAATGTTATATAATTTCATGTAAAAATTTAGTAGACTGTAGCCTAATATAATTGTTACTAATTTCCAAGGGATATATTTATTCCTAAAAAATACGGAAATAAATCATGTTTTACTTTGCTGAGACCCATCATTGTGACAAAACACCCAAGAAAAATGTACTAGCAAAGGAAAAGATTTTTTCTGGCACTCTGTCCCTTTCTGCTTGACTTGTGGCAGTCAGTACATTATGGCTAGAACACAAGGCAGAAGAGACCTATTCACCTACTGTGGCCAGGAAGCAGGGTCAGGTGGAGGGGTCATCAGGAAAGGTTACAGTGCTCCCGTTGGCAGAGGTTTCTGTCCTGCCCAGTTCCACAGGTGTTCAGTCCCAAAGAAAAACACAGAGGCTTACATTAATTATAAACTGATTGGCCTTTTAGCTCTAGCTTCTTATTAATTAGCTCTTATATCTTACATTAACCCATAGTTCTTGTCTGTGTTAGCCACGTGACTTGTTACCTTTTATCAGGGAGGTGTTCTCATCTTGCTTCCTCTGCGTCTGGGTGACAACTGCAGACTGAGACTTTCCTCTTCCCACAATTCTGTTCTGGTCACCCCACCTGTACTTTCTACCTGGCTACTGAGCAATCAGCATTTTATTAAAGCAATACAACTGACAAATCTTTACAGGGTAAAGACATTGTCCCACAATACTTTCGTTTTTTGCCTTTTCCAAACAAGAGCTCTGAATATAATCTCCTCTGTTTAGCTTTCTTCCTGTCTATTATCCAAAACAACTTGTAACTGACATTCCAAACAAAGACAAACATCCATAATCCATTTTGGGGGTGAATATGGTCCTAGTTTTCTAGGCTACTTCCTGCTGGTTGGGGGCACTAATAATCTTATGGAAACCCAAAGAAAATTTAGAATTATAGTCAAATTCTGACTGGAATATTCTGTGAGGCTTGATCATCTCAGCCAGCAGTCTTGCGGCTGTTCTGGATGTTGAACTCAGAAGAAATTCCAACAGAGATTCTCTAAAATGTTGGATCATCTGGGGCATCCACTCCTATCATAAATTTTTAAGGGGGTCTTCCTTGATCAAACCTGATTTCTCTTAACCCAAAATGAATCCACAGCCTCTTATTTCCTATGGAAACAAAAGCAAAAACCTCTTCTCCAAAGTAATGTATCTTTTGACTTAAATTTTGAAGTCAAGGCATTTTCAAAATATATATGTTGGATTAATCCAGCAGCATTTATAATCAAATTTCTTTTAGCAGCTGTTGCTCCTTCCTCAGCAGTCAAACAATTCAAAGACAACACAATAACATACAGTATCCAGATTCTCTGTGTGTTTTCCATTTTTATGTGGCTTTATTTTAAAAACTATTTCTTTCATTTTTATTTTTTAATTTTTGTTGTTTTAAGACAGGGTTTCTCTGTGTATCTTTGGCTATCCTGGAACTCACTCTGTAGACCAGTCTGGCCTCAAACTCACAGAGATCTGCCTGCCTCTGCCTCCCAAGTATTGGGATCAAAGGTGTGTCCCACCACACCCAACTACACTATTTCTTTTTTTTTTTTAAGGACTTTCTCTATCATTTTTCTTTTCTCTCCCAAGATTATGCATATTTTTAAACACACTGTAAACCATTTAGAGGTTTTTCTGTCTGAATCTATCTTTACTGTATATCTCTCTTTTTCTGACCACATGAGGCTTTAATTTGCTAAGTGATACGGATAGGATTAAAGTCGTGGCTTTAACAGCTGGATCCACTCAATTCCTTAGCTTTCTGAGAGTCTAGCTTCAAGGCAGAGGTACTAGCCAGAGCTGTGTTTATTGCCACAACACTATGGAGTTTCAGGGTCCCTGATACCACCGTACTGTTGGCTATTCATAAACATAGTTTAAGTGTTTGGTGGTGGGGTTTCTTAAAAGAGCTGCAAGGTTTTTGCAGCTAAAGCTGAGTCAGAAAGCCTCTCTTAAACAAAACGCACTTGCCTCTTGAAAAAAGAGCCCACCCGAGAAAATGCTGCTACCAAGAAGCCATGCTTAACTCTGTTCTTTTGTGTCTAGAATTACTTCCCAAGCCCTCTTGGGTTTAAGTGGATGTAGTTTCCCCAAGTTGGGCACCAGATGTAGGCAATTACATTAAAGTAGTCCCTCACTAGCTCAGAATGGAGTATAATAAATGGTTCTTTTTTTAGGGGCAGACTCATAGATCAACAGTCCTCTGCATGATCAGGGAACATGAACAGAACCCAGCAGCCAAGAGAGGTCATACAAGCTTTATGTCTGTATTTACAGTACAAGAGACCACGTTCAAATGGACTGGTATCTTAAAGGCTTTTGACTGAAGGAGTTCCTACAGCATGCCCTTATCAAGAACATGCCCTTAGTGCCTAACTTCCTTTAAGTAGGTGCTATCTCTTTAATGATCCCCATCCCCCAGTGATGGAGCCAAGTCTTTAACACAGATCATTGTGGGACATATCAGACACAAACTATAGCATTTAAACAAAAGAACTTTAATGCCAGTAAGATGGCTCCATGGGTGATGGCATTTGCCTCTAAGCCCAATGGCCCGATTTCAACCCCTGGGACCCACATGGGAAAGGGAGGACCAATCCCCAAACTGTTCTCTAACCTCAGCATGTACTCTGTGGACTGCTAATTCACAATGAGCTTTTTTTTCTTTTAAATGTTCCGTGTTTTCTTCTAAATCTCTAATTACTTTTTAAGATGATCTGGACCAGTCCACTAGTCTGTTGTTCAGTTATCATACAATCTAGGGAAAACATGTTTAATGAGTTCCTCGGGATTCATAGGTTTGCTTCATTTTGCAGTGCTGGGGATGACACTCATGGCCTTGTGCAGGCTCATGAAGTGCACTACCACTGGGCTGTACCTCCAGCAAAGAACTATTCAAATCAGATACTAATGAATCCACCTGCCCAATGCCCAGCAACTTGCATCCTGCCCGGCTATATTAATTGTGGTAGATGCTTCAACCCATACATCTGAATCCCTTCTAAATACACTCTCCCTAATACTTCACTGCTTTTATCTTGTTAATGTTTCTTTTGGGATCTGGAACTACTTTAAATTCTAAAAAAAAAAAAAAAAAAAAAAAAAAAAAAAAAAAAAAAAAAACTATCTCAGCCTAGTGCTCTAAGATGCTCCTCACGTCCATACTTATCTTCAGATAGTGATGAAGAGACACATTTTACAGAGTTGTGAGGGGGGAAAAACAGTGTGCATACACAAAAGACCCCTAGACTACAAAATGCAATAGAAATATGATTCTTCTTGGGACAAACAGAAAGCCTTAAGAGTCAGCAAATAAATTAGAAAACTTGGATGTAAAATGAGATCTAAACTTCCCAAGCAAGTGGGACTTGATAGTACACACCTTTAGTCCTAGCACTTAGGAGGCAGAGGCAGAGGGATCACTGAGAGTTTGAGGCCAGCCTGCTCTACCAGCGATTACCAGGCCAACCAGGGATACACAGTGAGAACCTGCCTCAAAAAAGTAAAATAAAAATTGACAGCAAGTTTTACTTGGGTAGAAATGTTTTCTATTTACATCCTGTTTTGCTTCCAGAAATACTCTCATCTTCATTTGGCCCAGAAGGAGCACTCGAAGCCGTACTTTAGGAGTGCGCTCTGGTGGAGTGGCGTCCTGCTGATGGCCGTAGGAGAGACAGGCAATTTTGCAGCCTACGGCATTGCCCCCATCACTCTGATTGCGCCATTGGGATGTGTGTCGGTCACAGGTAGGCCACTTACCCCTGTCTTACAATGAACATGTTCACATATTAGAGTTGGTGAAAGATGTAACACAGAGAAATGTCTTATTCCCGCATTTCTGAGTATGTCAACATAGGATCGCAGCTGTAGTCTCTGTTACGCCTTTCCATGCTACACGCTAGCCACACGGAAACATGGATTCTATAGCTGTCCATTTACACGGAAGGCCATGTTCTCAACGTCTGAGTCTGAAGAAGTTAAAGGTCATTTGAGAAGTTATACTGTGTTTTGGATCACTAATGGATTATAGAAACATTCATAGGCAACTGTATTTTATTTTTATGCTAAACTGATAATACATATAATTGAGTCACTGTTGTCTGATCCTGAATCATAGTTTTGTCTCTCTTTGGCATTAAAAAATTAATGATGAGTTATTTTGCATTACCATAAGAATGTACAGTTTTATAATAATGTCACAATTATCCACTCACAACTAAGTACATTTAGAGATGAGTAAAATGACATATTTTAAAGAGCAAAAATCACTGCTAACAAGGATAAATTCTATAACAAGCCTTGTTTAAAATTAGTTTAAAAAAATCTTTTTATTCTTTATCTGCTGCTATGGGAACATCATATTTCTAAACTTCTGTGAATGCAGAATCTTCATTGAAGTAAAAACGACCTGAAAGTTGTTGAGAATGACTGGATCAAGGGCATCATGTGGTCATTTAGCCCAATTTTAATATTTCTCCAAAATGTGATGTTGTCCTCTCAGGGAAGTACAGCTTAAACTGAAAGAATATATGTGCAGACAGAATTCCATTTTATTTTGGAAGCCTCTCCTTTAACTTTTCAAAATTTTAAGATTGTATTACAACAGATATTTTATAAGAAATACTTATTTCATTTTCTTGAAATTTTTGAAGCCCCATATTGAGGCCTGGGGAGATGGCTGCGTTGGAGAGGTTGCATGCCTGCTTCACAAACATGAGAGCTGAGTCTGGATTCCCAGCACCCGTGTAACAGCCGGGAAAACTGGTGCTTGCCTGTAAGCTCAAAACAGCAGTGGGACAGAGGTAGAGCCCAGGGATTCACCAGCCAAACCATGAGCTCCAGGTCCAGTGAGGGACTTTGTCACTAAAAATACGGTGGGCAGCAATAGAGAAAGAAAGAAGCCCGGCACTATCCTCAGGCCTCTCCATATATACACACAGGGTGGCACTCACACACATGTGCAAACACATGCATACAACGTATCTGCACACACATACAAAAAAATCCACATACTGATACCACCCCGAGGAGACAAAATGTATACAGTTCGTTTACCATTTTTAACATCCCAATAAAGTAAGTTGGGTATGCGTTCTATTTTATTGTATATAATACATCCTCAGATGTTCTAGACGTTTTCCTTCTCAATATCTGAGAAATAACAGCTAAGAGTTTTTATTGGGTTGTCAAGGTGGGACAGAGGGGCTTTCTGGCTTTCTGTTCTCTTCAGATTGTGCATCTTGTCGGCTTTGCTCTTGTTTCTGCTTTATGCTCTTTCCATGAAATGTCTGAGGAAAGTGTGTGGGCAGCGTCAGTGGCTACCCGGAAGAGGGCCGTGTGCACCGTACCACACTGTATTGGCTCTGCTTACCTCATGTTCTCCCAGCTCTTGGGAAAACGTAGTAGTAGAGACTAGGTAAGATACGAATTGCCATGTTGCCGGAAGCGGACAGTGATGCCCTGTGAAGACGGTTCACGAAGCTGTGACTCTGCTGTCATCGCGTTTGCCCAAAATTCTTATTAATAACTAGGAACTCACGTTTTCTGTCCTGCCTCTTAGCGCGTCCCCCTCCCCAAGTCCCCCGCTGTACTTTGATCGCTCTGCCTGCACATGAGCTTTTCACACGGATGTAAGCACTTGTTCTTAGTAGGCTCTTAGCCTCAGTTAATGCTCCTTCTGCTCACCCGGTGCTGTCTGCTCTCCCGACGCAGATCGGCCCTGGCCGGTGAAGAACACCCACAGGCCCACAGGGTACCTTGCAGGCATCGTTATGACGAACAAATATTTGGTGAAGAAAAGGAGAGAAAGAAAAGTAGAACAGTTCGTGTGCTGTGGAAAGAGGCAGAACTGAAGAAGCAAAGGCAATGAGAAACAGGCTAATGTAGGTGGTTGGCCTGCACTGCCATCCAGGGCCATGGTGACGTTCTGGCCCAGACTGCTGCTAAGAGCCATCTCTGGGTTCGTGATCTGCTTTCAATTGAGGTCTGTGTTGATATCCATGGCTTATGTTACCACTGGGGGCCATGAGGAACATGCATGGTGAAGTCAGAGGGCTATGCTGACTGGCTCCGCTCCTTGCTCCTCGCTGGCCCTGGAAGAACTGGTCCGGCCCTACTCAGGAGAGCCAGCCCAGTGGCCTACGCACTGGAGAGCTGCCCCTGCAGTCAGGATAGCTATCCCCTCCCCTCACCTTGAACCCTGTTGACTTGGCACAGGAGAGCTGGCTCTGCCCATCACTGAGGGGGTTGGTCCCAGCTCAGCTACCATTGAGGGCCCGTACCCAGAGCTTTGAGTTGGCTCAACATCTATCCATCTATGATCTGTGGGGCACATGGAAAGACTGGTCCTGTGGAACCCCAGCCACAGGATCGCCATGGCTCAGGGCAAAGGCAAATTATCTGAGAGAGTTTCAGTGAGGGTCCAGTAATGATGTACCAGAAGCCAGAAGCCCTGAACCAGACCAACAACTCAGTGCAATGAACATTTGCAAGTAAAGCTCTTTGGACAAAAGGGTCCACTGTGCCACACACCACAGCTCCCAAGGCCACTATGACAAATGAGCATGTGATGAAGAGGCAGGAAAAACAGAGGGGTGAAGTGGGGTTTTTGTTTGTTTTGTTTTCCTTTGGGAGGGAACCCCTAAAGGTGGAGGCACTGGGAAATGAGTGGGGATGGAGAGGGTGATATGAATTCTTTAGGAATTCCCAAAGAATCAACCAAAAAATACATGTTAAGAAAAACACTATCCAAAGAAATGAGTTCATACACAATGAATAAATCATGTGAAATCAGCAAATGAAATGAGGAAAGCATTTACACACACACACACACACACACACACACACACACACAACCTCTACCACCACCATAACAAGTGAGCTTACAGCCTCAGATACAAATCATCTCCTCCTGCAAGCAATGCATGCTCATAAATGTTCCACAGCTCTCTGGAGCTGCAGGGAAGTGTGTGGATGGTGGGGTCCAGGATGCTAAAGCCTTCCGGTGCAGTGCGGGAGGAAAACGATTCTGAAAACAAATTGCTGTGTCTTTAGACAGGCAAGAAGGCACTCTACACTACTCTCTGTTGACATTTTCTCACCTTCTCTCGTTGGAAACTTTAAAAAATGAAACTTCCCTTTGAATTTGAAAAAAATACAACATATGCTATAATTTTGCATGGATATTACATATTTTACTATTTTTCTTCTGTCTCTTGCTTTTAAGTGTGTGTGTGTGTGTGTGTGTGTGTGTGTTTGACATTTGGTGCATTTATAACCACATCCCTGGAAGGCAAGAACTGACTCCTGCAGGCTGTTCTCTGACTGCCACACTTATACATACATATATATATATACATATATATATATATACACACACGTATAGAAAGTTCTATAAAAAAAAAGTCCATAGTCCTAGAGGTATCTGAGTTTGGAGGTAGAATGTTCCATGGGGCCTGAGCAATTGTATATCTTCAGAGGATGACCAGTGAACACATCTCCAGAACCCAGTGGCCAGAGGCACTTTTATGAGGAGAACCTTAGATACAATAGTTTCTGCAGAACACCCCCAAGCCTTCTGCTAAGCGGCAGAGATTAGCAGTGGGAAAAGCGGGGAGCTCTGGTGGGCTCTGTAGCTGCAGCAATGAGCGTTGGATTCTTTGTATCATTTTCACTCTCCATAGACAATGGTGCCTAAAGCTTATTCTGACTGAAAGTGTGGCTGTGCTGCAGTGTAATTAATTCTAGATGGTGATTCCTTTTGTGTTTCTCTTAGGAAGCTCATGGGCTTCTAATTTCCTCAGAGCTAGGCTGACTAGTGTTCCAGGACACCAGCCAGTAGGACGGTCATGAGAACAGCTCTGGGTCACACTGCCTGGTCGGATCCCACGCCTGCCCCTGGCCAGCTCTGCCCAGCACTGCATCCTCATGCACGCAGTTTAAACCATTTTTATGCCTCAGATCACTAATCTGTAAATGGCGGTAAAAAATAGTTGCTGTTTCAGGGGTGACTGTGAAGACCCGCATAAGCTCAACGGTGCAGACTGTTTGACATGCAGCCCTGGCTATTGTCACTGTGCACATAATGATTGTTATCGTTCCACAGAGACAAAGTACAGTATTCTTTATAATGGAGCGTGTTCCTTGCTCTAAAACGGATGAGCCAATTTGGGAAGGCTTTGCTTTGTTCTTACCCATGCAGTGGTTAATTTGCATGGAGCGGAAAGTAGAATCGTTCATCCATGAAGCAGCAATTGCTCTCCAACTCCTCCACATTGTCCTTATGAACATTTCCAAATAAACCAAGGCAAAGCTCAGTTTATAAAACAGGTACAGGGCCCTGTGTGGCAGTGCACACTTCTAATACAGCACCCTGGAGGCTGAGGCAGGAGGACTGCCACTAGCTCAAGGCCAGCCTGAGTCATGTAGTAAGAACCAGGCCAGCCATGACTACACATAAAGACCCTGTCTTTAAAAGCCACCCCTTCCCAAGACTCAGGAACCATCCTGGAAGAGGGAGCAGAAGAATGTTAAGAGCCAACTGTTAGGGAGAACTAGAGTAAACCCGTGTAAAATGGCATGTTTCAGATATGATAGCACTGTCCACTGGTGAAGTCACAGCAGCTGTGGCTGCCTTCCTAAAATCAAGCCAGTCAACACGCCAGTGTTGCAGGGAGGGTAGGGAGGAGGGCTCATAGCTCCCACCCCTAACTGAGGCCCTGTTGATAGCTGATAGTGGAGTCAGTTTGCTTTAAGAATGTGGCCTCTGGTAGGTCCACGATCTTCTCTGGATGGCCCCACACCCAGTAGTATATGGGCAGCACAGACTGGACCTGATGGGCTATTTAGAAAGAAAAGATTACACAAAGTTGTCAGGGGCAGTGAGGAGGTGGGGCGGGTCTGGGATGGCATGGGGAATAAATATAATCTCACTATGTTGTAAGAAATCCTCAACTCATAAAGTAAAAATATATTTAAAAAAAAACAAAAAAGCAAAGCAAAAAAACATGGTGGGAAGAAAAGAGGGAGGGAGGATGGGAGGGAGGGAGGGAGGGAGGGAATTTATCTGCGTAAAGAAGACATTGCCCTCTAAGTGTGTGGTCTACCCCCTCCTGCTCTCTCATGAGTTCTGCTTCCTGTACGTTAACTCGGGCTGAAGGACACACTCATCTTCATCTCCAACTATGACTGGACTGTGTATTTTTTATAAGCTATTGTTTACCAGAAACCCATTAAAAAGACATGCTAGATAGTAGCTGGTACAATAGCTCAATCAGGAGATGAGCTCAATATCCTGAGCCCCACTTAGAAAGGAATGGAGAGCAAGAGGGAAGGAGAGAGGCAGACAGGCAGGCAGGTAGGCAAGCTTGCTTAGCAGGGCGGTGCCTTTGTTATGTCTGGAGGAAGAGACAGGTTGATCCCTGGGGCCAGCGGGCCAGCCTAGCCTACTTGGTGACTTCCAGGCTGGTGAGGAACCCTGACTCAAGGAAAAGGTGGGAGGTGCCTAAAATATGACACCTGAGGGAGGGAAGGAATAAGAAGGGAGGGAGGGAGGGAAGGAAGGAGGGTAGAAGGAAGGAAGGAAGGAAGGAAGGAAGGAAGGAAGGAAGGAAGGAAGGAAGGAAGAGGAAGACAAAGGAAAGAGAAGGGAAGGGGAGGGAAGGGGAGGGGAGGGAAGGGAAGGGAAGGGAAGGGAAGAGAAGAGAAGAGAAGAGAAGAGAAGAGAAGAGAAGAGAAGAGAAGAGAAGAGAAGAGAAGAGAAGAGAAGAGAAGAGAAGAGAAGAGATATACTGTGGAATTTTAATGGTTTTGACATGCCAATCCTTTCAGTCTGGGTAGTCCTTCATCCTCGGGAGGCCTTTCCTGTCTCCTAGACTGAGTTAAGCAATCTTCACATTCCACACAAAGCCACTTCCCATTTGCACGATGGAATTTTGTGAATTAGAAAAAGATGACCCCTTCGTGTGATATTTTATTTCTGTCCATCTGTGAATTTTCATGGGCATCCTGAGAAATACATCTGGAGTCTCAGTGTGCTGATCAGCGTATACAACTGCACAGTTGTGCACAATGGCCTGACCTATACTTGCCCTTCAACACTACTCCACATGCTCACAATGACCCAAGTGTCTGATTCACCATCCAACATGAGACCCTGGGGACTGTGTGTCTCATTGCTTACCATCCAAGAGAGCCTGACACAAGAAACTTTTACAACACAGCCTGCAGAACTGGTCTGGGTTTGAATACTGATGAAAAGGGCATACATGCTTTAAAAAAAATCAATTCCTATTTTTTAATTTTAAGGTTTAATTTATAAGGGGGAGGGGTACAGATATGTGCATGCGAGTACCTACAGAGGTATAGACATCAGACCCTTGAAATTGGAGTTACAGGTGATTGTGAAGACATACCCCCCCAACACACGCACGGATACACCCAAACGGGTTCTAAGAACAGAGCTCAGGTCTTCTGTAAGAACATCATATACTCTTACCTGCCATTCTCCACCTGAAGATTTCAGTTTCCGATGTTGTACAATGACTAGTCACTTCACTGCAAGACACTCAAGACTATTCACTCCCGTGAAGGCTAGGAAGTTCCTAAGCTTATCCCAGAGGATGAGTTAGACCATTCATGCATCTACAAAATATGTCCTCACTCTTCATTGTTGTTCACTTTATGCCTCCATGACTAAGTTCTATGCTATATGTAAACATTTAGACATAGTTAAAAATAAGGAAGTTACCTACAATCCGGAAGTTGAGGTTATATGGAATTGGGGAGATTCATAGGGAACCTCACACAGTATAGTCAACTTCTTGTAGGGGGATAAGCAACAGAGTTCGGAAGGAGACTGATTCCGGGCTCCAGAGAGGGAGTGGGTAGGAGGCACCAACGCTACTTTTCAGTTCCATGCTTAGAGCACACTGACTTCAAGCCTAGAAGACAGATCTTTTCACAATGTACATATTGAAGATGCTTCCAGTGATACACTGTTAAAGGTGAGAAATGGATACTGAGTGAGTGTCCGCCATGTCAAGTGCTGTGTGAGATACACAAACAGACCACCGCTCTCAGTCACGGCTAAGGTGAACGGAAGGAAGAGATGGATTGAATTCAGAAGGAATTAAATGAGAGCAAATACTCAGAGTTTCATACTGAACAAGCGTTTAGTAGCAGCAAGCTCTCACTGGCCACAGAATAATTTCCTCAGAAATTAAAACCAATCATCACCCAGGTGCCCGGCTAATTTGGGTTAAGGCTGGGAGCTGATAAACTACTGAGAGGGTAGCGAGCGTCAGACCTGAGCCTGTGCTCTTTCTGACTCCCCTAATCAGATAGCTGTCATAACTCATCGAAGCCCTTGACCTGTGTGGGAGTCTCTTTTGTTTCATGTGTTTCCCTGGTTCTGTCGAGAAACCCTCAGGGAACTGTCTGCAGTCAGAGTGCAACACGTAAGCCCTACCGGGGTCTTGAAATTCCACAGCAGTCAAGTCAAGCAGGAACTTCAGTCTCCAAGATTTTTATTAGAAACAAACGAGAGGAAACACAGGCAGACCAATGAGCAAGTGACATGTAGTGTTGTATAAGCCTCGATGGCACAGAGTCTCTGTCCTTGGGAGCAACAAGCTTAGCGCCAACGTGATCAGCTCTCCACAGCCCTAAGCCCTCATGGATGCCGTGACATCATTCCACATGAATATTGGTTCTAGTGCTTGAAATATACAGAAAATATCTCCTTTCCACCTGGCTTGTATTTTTCCTCAGTACATTTCTCCCCAGCCCAGCTTATATAAACTGTGTGGACTAAGGCTCTGACGTTTTAATTTTATGTCTGCTCACACACTCAAAATGCATTGCTGAGTCTAAAGCTTTATTTGAAACCTCTTTTCACCCATCCTTTTTATTTTTTGAGAATGCCACAAACTATTTCTAGACAAATTGCTCATGATGAAGTAATAGGCTATTAAATTTATAATACAGAATTAACATTGTCAGTGATGGTATTTTTACCTTTTTATTTTTTTATTTTTAGAGTCTTTTCAGGTCTAATGCATGCCAAGAACAATGTGGCAAAGAAAGGATTACTGTTCTTAATCCAGGTAATTTCCTCATCTAGAATTATGCAAATCACCATCTGAGCAATTGTTAGTTAGTCTTTGTTATAAAGTATAACATTTTTCATCAAAATGGGTTTCTCTACACGTTCAGCCCCGCCAGCGTAGATGACAGGACAACCTTGCTCTGCACAGGAAAACGCTTCTCAGATTGTCGCATGCTCAGAGCCTCCCATCGACTTACTTTTCCCCCAAGTTCTACAGCTGGAGGTGATGATTACAGAAGAGAGCCCCGGTGTGGCTCGAGCGGCCGAGCCCGTGAGCACGCTCACTGTGTCCACAGGAGTGAGGCCTGACTGTGGCTGACAGGGAAGTGTTCGGTGGTTTGTTTTCCATCAGTGCAATGAAGCCGCCATTTAGTGGCCAGAAACCACAAGCCAGACATTTACTTGCTAGGTTCTGTTTGTAGCATCATCATGTAAATACATTCTTTTGTTGCAGACTTTGAGGTATTTTTAACAAAGAATTTTTTTTTTACTGTTCTTGCCTTCTGCTTCCCATATTATCAACATACAGTATTCCCTAAGATCATAGAAGTGAAAACAATAAGTTGAATGTCCTGGAAATGAAAATTGATGAAATTCTTTCTCACTCTTAGACTAGGCCGGAGGTCACACACCAGTATTTCCTACGCTGGTGCCTGTTACTAGAACTGGCCAGTGCTTTGTATTGTTGGAGTCGATCAGTGTTTTTAAGGGACATGAATTGATGTCCCTATGTCTAAAAATTAGACCGTGTCACACAAATTATTCCTTAAAAACCTAATTTGGGCCTTTTGGTGGTTGTGCGTGCCGTTAATCCTGGCATTTGGGGACTGGGCAGAAGCAAGTGGAGCTCTGTGAGTTCAAGGCCAGCCTGGTCTACAAAACAAGTTCCAGGACAGCCAGAGCTGTTGCACAGAAAAAACCTGTCAAAAAAAAGCCAAAAATAAAAAAAAAAAGTCCAATTTTGTAGCACTAGACTTGCAGTTAGCTAGGTTGAATCATGACTGGAATTTTTCACAGATCTTATGTAGTTTCTGATAACCACTACTCCTCATCATCACCACAGCGCCCCAAAACCCACAGCCCCCCACTCCCCTCACCACAGCCCCCCACTCCCCTCACCACAGCCTCCCACCCCCTCACCACAACCCCCCACCCTCCTCACCACAGCCCCCCACCCCCTCAACACAGCCCTTGTTTTTTTCTCCTTTAGACATCACATAATTGGCTCCTATAAGTACTAGGATTTATACCTTTCACCAAAGTGTGTAAGAGTGTGCTTGTGTGCATGTTTGTGAGTGTGTTAACCTTAGATTAAATTTATCTTTTCAAAACAGTGGATATAGGTTGTGGCGTGGTACTAGTTTTCCTGGCACCACCAAAGGAAAACTGGAAATAAGGGGTTAAAAATGGAGCAGAGTAAGTAAAGGTGACCAAAATTATTTTTCAAAAAAGCATAGCCCTCTGCACATTTGAATAGTTTTTGAAGTTTCTTACTGCTAACCTTTTAATTAAAAGGTATTGTTTAGGGGAACAGTTTAACAGGAAGAACACCAAAAAATGTTACAAATTTAAAATGGAACAATTGTTTTATCTATTCCTTTTTATTTTCTTAAAAGATGTCTTCATTTTTATTTCATGTATATGAGTGTTTGCCTGCATATATGTCTGTATACCACAAAGGAACCATGAGGCTGAGAGGTCAGAGTTCATAACAGGAGTGACAGATGTTGTAAGCCACCAGGTGGGAGCTGGGAACTGCACCCAGGTCCTCTGCAAGAGCAGCAAGTGCTCTCAACCACTGAGCCATCTCCCCAGCCTCTCATTTATCTATTATTACAAAAACACAAAGATCTGACTCTGCCTTTGAGGCTAACTGTTAATGAAGGTTTGTTCTTAATTGCAGAAATAAACCCAATTCAGACATTGTATAACTGTCCCTCTCTGCCTCTGTCTCTCTTCCTCCCTCCACTCCCGCTCCTGACTTTTTATGAACCTCAGAACACAACTCTTGACCACATTTCAGGAAGTAACTCTTCCGTAGGAACAGCCCGTCTTGTGCTGAGCCTTGTGTGCTGAGTGATGTCAGAGAAGCGAACACGGGCAAAGGTAGGGGCTGATTTCTCCATAAATCAGAAAGAACAGGGAAGCCAGCAGCGGTTCAGGGTGCAACCTACTTCTGAGCCTGGCTGAAGCCACAAAAAATGTGCTTGGCACTTATCTGTTTTTATTAGAACTGTAAATCAGAATGTGTGTGTGTGTGTGTGTGTGTGTGTGTGTGTGTGTGTATCTCAGTTGTCTCATGTCAACCTTGGGCAGAATGAATCTCTATTCTGATTGCTAACCTAAGTGACTCATGATGGTCAGAAGAAAACAAATGACTCACAGACAAATTTTAAATTTGTTAATTTGTTAATTATTGCCTGCCCAAAGAACACTGGAATTTCAAGGTTAAGGAAATTATAATAAACTGCCCTTGGATATGCAATTTTGATTATTAGAAGTTTTTGTGTCTTTCCTCCTTATGGACAATACCCTTGATCAAGATTTTTGCCCCACCATAGCTCCTATAAAAAGTTCATATTTTGGTACAGTTTCTCATTTTAAAGTTAATTTTTATAATTAAATTACATTTTTAATTAATGAACAATAATTGTATATTTTGCATAAAGTACAAAGTGATGTTTTGTAGAAAGACCAAGTCAGATAGTTAACATATCTGTCAGTTCACCAATCTATTTTGTTAAGAACATTTAAAATCTAACCATTTAAAATTACGCACTAATATTATTAATTGTGATCACTACATTATGCAAAAGAGTGTTGAAGTATATTCCTCCTGGCTCGGAACATTGTGCCTTTGGTGTGACCTCTGATGGATTTTAAACAGACGCCGTGACTACTGTGATTCTAGCCTGTCTCCGCAGTCTCCCTATGACACTGGGTAGTGAGCTTACCCTCTTTGGCTCCATGCGTCTTCACTTATAAAGTACAGCAATGCCTGTCTCCCGGGAGTAACTGTTCCATGCAGATTCTCCATAGCATAGATGCCGCTGGGCTGGAGAAACGGCTCAGGTCCTCTCGCAGAGGACCTAGGTTTCCAAAACCCACTCTGGGCAAGTCACAACCGTTACCTGTAATTCCAGCTCCAGGGGAATCCAATAACTCTGGTGTCCAGGGGCACCTTTACCCATATGCACATACCCACACACAGACACATGTATACACATGTACATGTTTACATAATTTAAAACATTAAAAATAAATCTTTACTAAGAATAATAATCAACATTGTTGACTGCATATTTTACATCATAATCATGTAAAGAACAATTTTCTATTTTTAAAATATTACACTATGAATACTTTTTTCTTATCATTTTAACTTTCCAACATAATTTTTACTGACTGTGATACTTAGACTATTCTAGTCTTCTACGATGGAATAGTAATTTTGTAATGATAGGTTTGACTCTCCGTTTTTTTTAATTGCTACCTTAAGACAGATTCCCAGATACAGATCAAAGAATGTGAGCAGTTCACTGTTCAGGAGATGATCATGAGATCACCCTCCACACACATGCCATCAATCCCAACAGCAGCCACTACGCAGAAGGGTAACGAATCCACTGCTTCCGGTGAGCAGTGAGTCTCATGGCCTCGCCTCTGTTCTCACTGCTGAAGCTGGACGTTGCTTTGTGCTTTGTGGCCATCCATTTACTGCCACATGGTTGAGTTTCTTTTCCCCCCGGTGAGTGCTCCTGAACTGTCTGTTAGTAAGGAAAGGATGGTGTGTGCAGATTTCTGCTCCTGGTACTCTCCAACCTGCCTTCACTCACAGAAAACAGATCCCTGTCTCTTGGCTCATATCTGTGGAGCCACCTTTAAAACTCGCAAAATGCCTGGCTTCATCCACGTGCTCTTAAAGCCCTGGGCAATTGCATGTGCAGAGTGGGCCCCTGGCAACCATGTGCTTCGTCTCAGCAGCCTGAGAAATGAGAGGTCATGCTGGCTTGGGTGCTGCTCCAAGCTTGTCCCACCCTCCCTCCTCGGCACAGCACCCTTCTACCCTCGAGTTCCCCAAGGGGACTTCTAGTTTTCACCTTCAGTGACATTTTGAAAGTCATTCTGGCCAATTCTGGTTGTCTTTACAGACCTTCATGAAGCAGCCTCGCTCCAACTTCCTAACTGAGAATTTCCTTACGGGTAATGAAGACCGCTCAGTTCAGCTCAGGCCCCCCAAGATGAGAGGAGCCTCTGAGCAACTGCAGTAGCATCATCCACTATCAGTAGCTGATCTGCTTGGAGGAAAGAGGTGTCAGATTCTGCAAACATTTCCCACTGGCCAAGAATAGCAGTTCATTGGCTTTATTTAAACTGTGAACTCTACCTGGGAAAAACACCTGTCTGAATGGTGGGGCGTTGTTAACTCTCTGACACTACTGAGTTCCTAGAAAGTATATAGTCTCCTCCTGGTTTTCCTTACACACACACACACACACACACACACACACACACACACACACACACCGTAAAGGTACCTAGCAATTAAACAGCCACCTCAATGAGCATTCTCCGTGTCCAGAACAGCCAAGAACTTCTGGCCTAGTGTGCCGAACAGCCAAGAACTTCTGGCCTAGTGTGCCTCCACCCCAGAATAAACTTGCTGAAGGAAAGCCCCAAGCTGTGGTTTAATTACCCATGGTGCAAACCTGCAGCTGTGCTGTTTAGATGCATTTTAAGATTATTGATGTTTAAATGCTCTTCCAAATTTTGAATGTTAAATTATACAGTGGGAATAAAAATATCGTGATCAGCCCTGCTCTGGTTTATTAGGCAATGGTTATAGGTTGAGCTGGGCAGGTCTCTGGTTGCAAGGATGTATGGGAGTACTTTGATCTATTTTTGCTCATTTTAAAAATTCACTACTCTACTAAGAAATCATGCCATTAGCTGTTGTTCAGATACTGTTGGTTTGCTCGGTACAGCTCATATCTCACCCATAGCTGCATACATATGAGTTAAAAATATATTTATCATGGTAGCACGTTATTTTTATTACTTTTCTAAATATATGTCTTATCCTATGTAAAAACCTAGCAGAGGGGCTGGGGAGATGGTTCCCATCACGAGCACCCACTAAAACAACGTTCGGGTATAGGCTGCACATCCGGAACCCCTGCATAAGGGGTGAGGCGAGGGGACGGATCCCAGGGGCTCCCTGACAGCTAGTCTAGCTGAAACAATGAGATCTAGGTTCAGTTAGAGAGTTTATCTCAACAACTATGGCAGAGGGCTTGAGAAATGGCTCAGCAGTTCAGAGCATACACCGCTTTTGCACAGCCCTGAGCCAGTTTTCCACCACCTACATCAGGCAGCTCACAGCTGCCTGTGACTCTGGACGGCTTCAAGTGAGCTGACACCACTGCTCTCTGCAGGCATCTGCCCTCGTGTGCGCACACACACACACACACATAATTTAAAATAAAATGAATATATTTTTTTAAACATGGTGGAAAATGATAGCGGAAAGAACCCAACATCAGCCCCTCTGGTCTCTATGTGCACAGACAAGAGTAACACCACACACGCACACACACACACACACACACACACACACACCCTTTCTAGAAAAATTTCATGTTTCCTTAAAACAGGTAAATGGATAAGTATAGAAGGGCATTCAAATCTAAATTCCTTTAGTGAGGAAAAAGAGCACATTGGTTTCATAAAGCATAACCGTTCTGTGGCAGTTGATACAGCTCAATGCATGCCACATATTCTAAGTTTTTATTACAGTCATATCCTTTTGGCTAGAAGCAATAAAATTATCTCCCACATGCCACTTCCCTATGAAAGTTAGATTATTTATGAAGCTGTGGTTTAGCAACAAAGGAAAAGGGAATCTGTCCTTTCTGACCTCCAGGGATGCAGCGTACAAGAGCGAGCCTTGGGCAGGGGAGGAAGTGCTGGTGTCTACAATTGCTCAGCTGCAACACCGGTGTTTCTCAGATGGCTAAATCAGAGAGGAAAGGCTCAGCCTCCTTGTAACTTAGTTTCACATTCACAGCGTTTAGACTAAGTAGCTATCCCTACTGTTCTGTGGAAGCAGAGTTTCACACCTAAATGCAACTCCTGGCTGTGAAATCGCCATCTCCAGGATTGTCGCATGGGATGCACCACTATATTTTAGTGAGGTCACATAGTGCTTGTTTTTCATTGTTAATCTATCTCTTTCCAGATAGAGACATTCTTTGCCCAGGTTTGTAAGAAGCCAGTGAACGGATGCAGCTTGTAAAGGCGTTGGTCCTCACGCCTTTCTAAGGCTCCGAACACAGGATGCTGGTGGTTTCCTAGAATTATTTCTATCTTGGGATAGAAATTCATATACATGCAAGAGCGAAGATCAACTCAAGTGAGCATCAGGATGGGCAGCGTATGAGCGTCTCAGCTTATTTAAAGAGAAAACATGGTGGTTTTGCTTTAAACAAGTCACCAGAACACCAGGCATAATCATATTCAAAATGTGACAGTGACATCCACACAATGGGTCATTATACAGACATTAAAATTATCTCTATGAAGAATTTTTAGTGACATAGCAAACTGCTGCTTCCATAGTAGCTGAGAAAACAGTGTTCTACAGTTTGTTCTCAAGTGAGAGGGTTAAAAACATCGACATATCAACTGCACTTTTCTCTAAATAATAGTACTTTTTTGAAACATAATTTTTATTGATTCTTAGGGAATTTCACATCGTGCACCCCAATCCCACCCATCCCCCAGTACTTCCATATCTGCCCCTCACCCCTACAGTGTTTCCCACAAAGGGAAACCCACAAAGAAATAATAAAAGTAAAATAAAAAAGACAAAAAATACAAACAAGAATATCAACTAAAAAAACAAACAATAACAATTAAAAATCCTCTTCCCTCTTCTGTCTTTCCTGCCTGTCATCACCTCCTCGTTCATCTTAGCGGCACTGGGAACTGCAGGGTACCGTGCAGTGGAGTGTTCTGTTCAAACTGCTTCGCTTGCAAACACCCTTTGTGTAACATGTTGGTCAGGTTCGCGGCCTCTGAACAGTACGCCATCAGTTCTGACCCTCACCGAAACTTCTGGAGATCCTGTAAATATGGTTCCACAGGATCAGTCGCGTCACGTGCTCCAGCAGGTCATAGATGGGGTAGATGTTGGGTGAGCCAACTCAAAGCCCTGGATGTAGGCCTGCAGTTTTTTGGGGTTTTTTGTTTTGTTTTGTTTTACTTTTATCATTTCTTTTCGGGTTTCCCTTTGTGGATGTCACCATGGTCCCAGGTGGCAGGCCACTCAGATCAGCATCGCCTTACCTGCAGGGTGATCCTAGAACACCAACATGGCCCCAGTGGCGGGCCAGATCCCAGGTGGCCACTCAGCCTGGAAGCAGGCGCCCTCGTTTCCCTTGCTCAGCCCTGTGTGTCTTCTTCCACCATGGAATTTACAGCCACAACTGCTAACGGTGAAGCAAAGACGTTAAATGCTTAACTTCTTTCATATTGCACTGAATAATACTTTTTTATATATATTGGAATTACTACTAATGGCCATTTTCTTTGCAGGTAGTGCCATAATTTCCGTTGTATTTCTAAAAGAAAATTTGAGAGCCTCGGATTTACTAGGTGAGTAACCAGTTAATTCATCTTATTATAGCCCCGCTTGATCAATAAATAAATACTACCTATAAAATCACGTACTTAAAAACAGAAAATTTAACGAAATGGTTTCACATCTCCTTTGGGGTTGGCGCTCTGTACGGGGGACGCTGCCTCTTCTCATGTGAAGCTTTCATTTTCATTAGGCTACCGCTAGCTATTGGCCACGGCAAACTGTTATTTGGCAATATTGCTGTTGCTTATGTTGTGATACTTTTATGAACATAATAAAATTCAGGGAAAACATCTGTGTTGCCTATTAGACTATTATAACTGAAAGCTCGTATTTGCCATAGTATTCTATTTATACTGCCTAGAAATAAGTCACAAAGTATTAGTTCCCCCAAATGAGCACCTGTTTTATTTAGCACCCTCCAGAAATAGTAGAGAAATTCTCTCTTTTGTTTAGAGGGGCTGGGAAGATGGCTTAGTGGGTGAAACATTTTCTTTGCAAGCATTAGAACCTGAGTTGGATCCCAGCTCTCAGAAAAGCCTGGCTCGGTGGCATGTGTCTGAAATCTAAGTGTCAAGGAGGCTGGGGAAGCAGAGAGGCTCTTGGGGGCTTCCCAGCCAGCCAGTCTAGCTGGAAGGATACCCTCAAGTTCAGCAAGAACCTACCTTGAAAAGTAAAGGACTTCATACCTGAGGCTTAGGGAACATCAGAGGAAGAAGCAGAAAGATTGTAAGAGCCAGACAAGAGTTTGCTGTGAGGTTGTGTCTCCTAGTAATGTGAGAAGCTACACACATAAAGTCTCACCAACATGACTGCCCTAACACGAGCTGAACAAGGACAACATCAACAGACATGTCAAAGTAGTCGGGGAAAGCCCGCCCACAAGGCCTCAACCCTCCATGAAGAACTGCAGGCAAAGAAGGCGTGCTGAGAGCAGTTCCCCAGGGAAGAGCACACCAACTGCTTATCCCATGCTCGATAATCGGTCCTGAAAGCATACATATGCGTGACATTATACAGATTGAGCAGGCTATAGTTAGGAAAACATATGTGTGTATTTACACATACATGCATGCAATAACAGGTAATGAAAAAAGAGGCCATACATTTGAAAGGGAGCAAGGGAGCGCTGTGTGGAAGGGTTTGGAGGGAGGAATGTTGTGATTATATTATAATCTCAAAAATAAAAAATAGAGGAGGAGGCCCTAGAGGAAGACAACAAGAGTTGACCTTTGGTCCCCTACCATGAGCCACCACAAGTATACACCACGTATAAACAAACATTCTAAAAGTAAAGACAGAGTAAGTCTCTTTGGGGGGACTATGGTTCCTAATGGAAATTAGCAGTGACCTTCCTGGCTATAATGGAGATTTCTATTACATAGCAAGGCTCTCTCATAAGCATTGTCTCTTCTCATTTCGTGGAAAGATCATTCATGAGAATTATGGATGTTTGCGTCTTCTTCCTTGATAAAAGCCTGCTTTATTTCTGCTGACATATGGTAATGAATACAGATACTCTAGTCACTTCAACCAAAACAATGCCCACCCTCTTCCAGGGAGCTTTGTTTTGTCTTTTTAATGTGAGCTCTGAATTTGACACCAGTGTTGGTATGTTTAGCATTTCTCTCCCAGCCCCTGATCCTGTTTCTCTTGAGCTTAACGTCTTGAAAGTGTCTTCACTTTTTCCTTCCCTCTTTGGTTTGATTCTGCTGGTAGAGTTTTTAGTCAACATTGTCACATTTGTCACGGTTAAAATGTTTTTCCAAATGCATTCATATGTGATTGTATCTCTTCCAACATATTATTTTTATGCATCCTTTTTTATATGTTGTGGTTTATGGGGTCATTTGGAAAAGTCATATGAAATCAGAAATAAGAACAGCCAATGCCTGGGTTTTAAAAGTTAGGTTTCATATTATCTTTCATATTTATCAAATGTCACAAGGAAACTTCAAATCCTTTTATCTAACACCTTCCATCTTTTTGTAGTTTGGGTGGCTAATACTGGGCTAATGACTAAATTCTCCCAGTTTAATAAGGTCATATTGATGGGTAATGGGGACTTTCCTGTCTCGGCTATTACTGGTAAAATTATCTTGACTAGTAGAAATAAAGAGATAATTATGACTGAGTTCTTGTTCCAGTTTTTCTTCTGTTGCTTTGATTAAGATATATATCCCAATGGGGGCAACTTTAAGGGAGAAAATAGTTTCCTTGGATCACGAGTCCAGGCCACAGTCCATCATGCAGGGAGCCACAGAGGAGCAACTTGAAGTAGCTGGTCACTTCCGCAGCCAAGAGCGGAGAGTAATGAATACATGCCTGAGTGTGCCCCCTGCTCACATTCTCCCCTCTCATACAGTTCAGGACCTAAGCCCAAAGAGTGGTGTTGCCCACTTTCAGGCTGCATCTTTCCAGTAGTTAATAGTTAAGACAGTCCTCCACAGACTAGCCCATGGGCTAACCTGATCTAGACAGTCCTCCACAGACTAGCCCATGGGCTAATCTGATCTAGACAGTCCTCCACAGACTAGCCCATGGGCTAACCTGATCTAGACAGTCCTCCACAGACTAGCCCATGGGCTAACCTGATCTAGACAGTCCTCCACAGACTAGCCCATGAGCTAACCTGATCTAGACAGTCCTCCACAGACTAGCCCATGAGCTAACCTGATCTAGACAGTCCTCCACAGACTAGCCCATGAGCTAACCTGATCTAGACAGTCCTCCACAGACTAGCCCATGAGCTAACCTGATCTAGACAGTCCTCCACAGACATGCCCATGAGCTAACCTGATCTAGACAGTCCTCCACAGACTAGCCCATGAGCTAACCTGATCTAGACAGTCCTCCACAGACATGCCCATGAGCTAACATGATCTAGATAGTCCTCCACAGACTAGCCCATGGGCTAACCTGATCTAGATAGTCCTCCACAGACATGTCCATAAACTAACCTGAGCTAGGCAGTCCTCCACAGACTTGCCCACAGGTTAATTTGATCTAGAAAGTCCCTTATTGAGATGCTCTTCTTGGGTGACTCTATATGGTGTCAAGTTGACAGTTAAAACTAAGTATCTCCATCCCTAACTACAAATAATTTACCTTCCATGATAAAATATATATATTATTGTTGGGTTTTTTTACTCTTTACTCTTTTGGGGGCCCATCACCCAGCTTCCAAAAAAATACACATGGAGACTTAATATTACTTATAAATGCCCAGCCTTAGCTTGAATTGTTTCTTGTCAGCTTTTCTTAACTTAAACTATTCCATCTACCTTTTGCCTCTGAACTTTTATCTTTCTCTATTTCTATATATCTTTTCTTTCTTTCTTATTCCTTTTCATACTGTGTAGCTGGGTGTCTGGCCCCTTCTTTTCTCGTTCCTTGATCTTCTCCTCCCAGATTTATTCTCTCTGCCTTCCAACCCCGCCTATTCTTTCTCCTGCCTTGCTATGGCCATTCAGTTCTTTAATAGACCATCAGGTGTTTTAGACAGGCAAAGTATCACAGTTTCACAGAGTTAAATCAAACGCAACATAAAAGAATACAACACATCTTTGCATAATTAAACAAATGTTCCACAGCATAAACAAATGTAACACATCTTTAACTAATATTCTACAACATTTCCCCCTTTTATCTAAATAAAAATGTAAAGTTTTAAATTGAATATAGTAAAACTATATAAAACAAAAACAGTTACAAGTAAGAATCACATTTACAATACTCAGTCCATTTGTATTTAGTGAATTCAGAGAAAATACTGCCCATCCATCCCATCTTAGTGACTCCAAAGTTTTATGCCTAATTTACTTTCTATCATAATTAAGGAAAACTGTAACTATAACTATCTAGTCGTCAACTCCATCAAAGACCCAGAAGGATATAATATTACCTAACAACAAAGATATCTTGCTTCCTGGACAGTCATCCAAAGTTCCTCTGCAACACTGTAGCATCCATCTTCAGTTCAAGGACTTTGAATATCTAGCAGACTGCCCACCTTGTACTGGCAAAATTCAACAGTATCTTTCCTGCAGAATATCCAGCAGACTCTTCTGTGAAGCAGGAACCCTGAAGGATTATCCCACCTTGTTTTGGCAGTCACTTTCTGTGCATCCTACATGTCCAGTTTATATAGTATTCTGTCAGAAGTCAAGGCGGAGCAGTTTCTTGCTCAAATGGTTGCCTTAACACATTGAACAAAACCCCATAAGGAGTTTCTTTGATGTCCATCATCTCTAAAGTAAATTAGTGCTACCAAGAGCAGATGTGTATCATTGTCATGAAAATCCCTATGTTAACAAAACATTTTAAATGTCATATTCCATGGGTCTTTGATGGATCTGTCTATCTATCTAAATATATATCTATGTGATCTTGAAAACATACCTAACATACCCATATATTTGATTGTTATAAATGACTACTAACCTGTATTTCTTGATTACCCTAAATAGCTTATAATTTACTCTACATTTTATTTATTTATTTATTAAAGATTTCTGTCTCTTCCCCACCGC
>NW_026067896.1:1255390-1277672 GCF_014885135.2 Alexandromys fortis | reverse complement strand
TTCTGGCTATTACAAACAATGCTGCTATGAACATAGTAGAGCATATATTTTTGTTGCATGATAAGGCCTCTCTTGGGTATATTCCCAAGAGTGGTATTGCTGGGTCCATGGGTAGGTTGATCCCAAATTTTCTGAGAAACCGCCACACTGCTTTCCAGAGTGGTTGTACAAGTTTGCATTCCCACCAGCAATGGATAAGTGTACCCCTTTCTCCACAACCTCTCCAGCATAGGCTATCATTGGTGTTTTTGATTTTAGCCATTCTGACAGGTGTAAGATGGTATCTTAAAGTTGTCTTGATTTGCATTTCCCTGATCGCTAAGGAAGTTGAGCATGACCTTAGGTGTCTTTTGGCCATTTGAACTTCTTCTGTTGAGAGATCTCTGTTCAGCTCAGTGCCCCATTTTATAATTGGGTTGATTAGCCTTTTACGGTCTAGTTTCTTGAGTTCTTTATATATTTTGGAGATCAGACCTTTGTCAGTTGTGGGGTTGGTGAAGATTTTCTCCCAGTCAGTGGGTTGCCTTTTTGTCTTAGCAACAGTGTCCTTTGCTTTACAGAAGCTTCTCAGTCTTAGGAGGTCCCATTTATTCAATGAGGCCCTTACTATCTGTGCTGCTGGGGTTATACGTTTGCCCTACATTTTTAAATGAAGTGTATAAGTACAAAACTGTAAACAAGAGTAGAAATATACATACAGTATAACAAAAGTAACTTTAAATTTATATCAATAGACCATATCCCCCTAAATGATAACAAATATCCATAACCCACCAAAGAACCAAAGACCACCAACCCCATCTCTTGGGATTGTGAGAGTCATGTTCTCAGACTGCTTCCTATTGTCTGTGGGCAAAGACATCTTTTTAGGGGTCCCTGAGAATAATTTTAGATAATGACCAAGTCCTGGGAAGACCAGCTATAACCTTGGTTGATAGACATCACCTGTCAGGGAGGCCTCCCTTGATCAAACCAGATCCATATTAACTTCCTCTTGTTTCCTGTGGAGGAAGCAAAAGCAAAACCTCCTCTCCAAGGCATTTTTGACTTCCAATTGACAAATACATTTCTTGACTTCCATTTTAAAGTTAAGGCATTCTTAAAATATCTGGACTAGTTTATTTCAGGAGTCCATTCAATCCCATGTCTCTTAGCAGCTGTCACTTGCTATTAACAATCAAAAAATTCAATACAGCAACATACAGGATCCAAATTCCCCGTGTATTTCCCATCTCTGTGTGGCTTCTTATTTTTATATATATTATTTTACTTCTCTCTTTAAATACTTTATTACTTTTAAACTATTTTTTTCTATGACTATATCATTTTCTTAAGCTTACACACATTGGTAAACACACTGAATCCTGTTTAGAGGTTTTTTTTCTATCTGGCTCTGTCTTTACTGCGGCTCTTAGACAGTTTTGACCTGATAAAAAAAACTTTAAACTGCTACAGCTGGGTCCTCCACATGGCTCTTTCTGCTGGCTCTACCGGCTTCTAGGTTGGTGAAAACCAAACCTAAAGCTTGCAACCCAGTCAGAGGTTGATGACTGAGAACTGCATTCAGCCTTCCGAGAGCTCTAGAATGTCAGTGCTTTGTGCTGTGGCGGGCAGCTTTTTACTTAGCTTTTTTTAGCTTAATATACTAGCTGCCCAAGGGCTTGCCTTAAGGCAGAAAATCTTAAAGGAGCTGTGTTCCTTTTTTTTCTTTTCCTTTTTTTTCCCTCTTTCCTCTTTGCTCTCTTAGAGGTCTGCCACCCAGCTCCCAAATAATTATACACATGAATCTTATTCTTACTTATGACTGCCTGGTCTTAGCTTGGCTTGCTTCTTGCCAGCTTTTTTTTTTTTTTCAACTTGAATTATCCCATTGATCTTTTGGCCCTGAACTTTTACCTCTCTTTATTTCTGTATATCTTCCTCACACTGATGCTGGGATCCTACAGCCTCACACTGATATTTGGGACCCTTTGATGAGTGTGTGAACAGCAGCTAGCATGTCTTAAACTTCCTTTTCCTCGTTCTATGCTGTGTTTTACATGGACTATCTTGCTTAAGTGTAGGAATAACCCATTTCTAGTAGCAAAATCTGGTTCTCAGAGAGGTTACCTAACTTTCCCAGGGTCACAGAATTGGCTATAGAGCAGCTTTCTAATCATGGCAACTTGACAAAGTGGGGGTTTGGGCCTAGGAGATGTCTCTAGATCCCTGTGACATGAGGTTACTTAAATAAACTCCCTAAGCCTCAGTTTCCTCATTTTTTAAAGGAAGATTCTACTACCTATCCCAAGATTAAATGAATGAATGTATTGAAGTTCTTTTATTTTATTTATTTATTTATTTATTTATTTATTTATTTATTTATTTTGATTTTTCGAGACAGGGTTTCTCCATAGCTTTTTGGTTCCTGTCCTGGAACTAGCTCTTGTAGACCAGGCTGGCCTCGAACTCACAGAGATCCGCCTGCCTCTGCCTCCCGAGTGCTGGGATTAAAGGCGTGCACCACCACTGCCCGGCTTGAAGGTCTATTTATTTATTTATTTATTTATTTATTTATTTATTTATTTATTATGTATACAATATTCTGTCTATGTATATGCCTGCAGGCCAGAAGAGGGCACCAGACCCCATTACAGATGGTTGTGAGCCACCATGTGGTTGCCGGGAATTGAACTCAAGACCTTTGGAAGAGCAGGCAATGCTCTGAACCTCTGAACCATCTCTCCAGCCCCTGTATTGAAGTTCTTAGATCAGGGCTTGTCACACAATGATTACTCAAAGCATTAGCCACTGCCTTCCTAACCACTACAGTCACTAGCACACACTCAAGAGGAGACAAAGTTCCCACAGTTCTAGTTTGTGGCTTGGTGTGGTTTGGTTGCCTTTCTAACGGAGTGCTCTTTGACGGAGGATGTCACTGTTAAGAAAGTGATCAGTTTTTGCCTTTAATGTGGTGTTATAGAGGGGAGGGGGTCATCCATTGAACACCCTTCCCTCCAACAAACACCATCACAGGCTATGTTCTCTGAGATGCAGTAACTAGCTTTGAACCGGGGAAGTCCAGGGAGGGCTTTCTGCGGCCTCGTGCAGTGGCATGTCAGCCGTGTGGGTACCTCCCTTACACCTTCATCGCTTTCGCCTGGAGAAAATGTGGCTCTTTCTGTTAAAAACGAAGAATGCGGGTTTTTTATTTTGTTTTGTTTTGTTCCTTTTCAGGGACTAAAACCAAACAGAGGGGAAGAGTAGCTAGTGGTGTTTTCTTAAAGATTAACATATGTGCGTGCGAAAAATTAAATTGTCAAAATGTGAGAAGGAATATCATTTGTTTTCCCCTGCTTCAAACAAATGAAAGTTTGTTTTTCCTGATGGAACAAATGGAGATTTGAGGCCATGTGGAAACAAGCTGAACTAATTTGTTGCCAAATGTTGCTCTCTGGCCCTGAAGCTTTTCAGCACTGGCCTCAAAAAAATGACCTCACAAAAGCCTTGTCTGAAGAGTCACCCTCGTTACTGACTCACTGACAGGCTTTGGCCCCTGCTCTGATTCTTAACGGATTAAGAATTTAAAATTATTTTAATGATTATTTTGCCTTTAAAAAGCCTCCTCTCTTCCTTCACCCAGCCCAAAGCTGCAGCGTTTTCCTCTTCTCCATCATCATAAAAACACCACGGCTAATAGTCTGCAAACACCTGCTGATTTAGGCTCACATAATGGTATCATCAAAATACAAATGACAGTAAACTCCCCACACTCCCCAGAGACCAGTAACCTGATTACTTCAAGTCACCTACAAACGGTTTCCCGAGATTGATAGTGAGACCACGGCCATTTATTTTCCTGCTTCTCCGCCCCTGCTCCAAGATCAGCAGGGTTGGGTTCATTTGTTGAGAACGGGACCCAGGCAAGCGCAGTACCATTCGAGTTGAGAGGACAGAGTGTCCATTTTGACTTCTGAGCAGCCTCGAGATTGGAGCTTTCTGACGTCGGGTCCAGGACTACCTGAGACTTCCCAGCTAGGACTCCTTTGAGGGCATCTGCCATTGAGCCTGAGGAATCTGGGCTGGATTGCTCGCCTCGTACTAACGAATCTAGTTCATTGTGTGACTTCTGGTATTCTAAGGAAGTAACACCTGGATTCTCATCAATCAAGAGATAATGCAGTGCCCCAAAGAATTGTTTAGAGTCAAGGTAGCTGAAAATTTTAAAACCGAAGACTCCCGGAAGTCAGAAAATTTAGAAAACTAAAGTTTAGAGTTTTAATTAAGTTGTCCAGCAGACGGCCATCTCTGAAGAACTGTCAGGGAACCGGGGGACAGGAGCTTCTGGGTTCCAGGCTCAGGTCCTTCCGTTCCGTTCATGTCTCATTCTTTTCCACAGTGTGTCCAGGAGACTGGTAGCCAACCAGTAGCCTCCTGAGACAAAGACTGAGTTCACAGCCAGACCATTAAATGTCAAGCATTTCCCAAGTATAAAACACTCCTCAAAACACCACTTCCGAGCGGTGGAAATGGCCCAGCATGTTTAGAGTCTAAGATAACTTGGTCATCTGCGGGGTGAGTCAACAAACGTCAGCATATTGGGGCACCTGCGAGGGCTTCCAGGGGAAGAACTGCCCAAGCTTCTTTAACTCACCTCTTCCCAAAGAGACTTGATGTCTCACAAGTGTTTCCAATGGTGCGGAAGTCTCTTTAAACCCGTTCTGGGGAGCACCCACTTGGAATGCTCAACTAAAGGAAATTCCAGGTCAAAATAACCTGAAACCTGTCAGGTCCTCTGCCAGGAGCCTTCTGTCTGTCTCCGCCTGTGTCCTGTGCAGCATGCGGGCTCCCCCCAGGTGGACTGACTTGTAAATGCTTGCCACCCAGGGACCCTACCTCATGCAGTCACTAGGCATCTGAAGGAGTCAAGGAAACAGATGGCCTGGGTTCCAAACCAAGCTGCCCACTTACCACTAGCTGGAAAACACCAGGCGGAGTAGTTACGCCCTCTCTAATCATCTTCTTCATCTGTCAGGTGTAGGTAGTAGTAAAGATTATACATTATACACTGTATAATACGCTATAGGATTGATTTATAATATATGCTATAATAATACAATTACGTAATAGTAAACATGTATTTGCTGTGTGGATTTTGTGATTCATGGTCAACAACAGTCCAAAAATGTTTAATGGAAATTGTAGAAATAAGCAATTTGTAAGGTTTAAATAGCTTGTTAAAGTATAATGCATTTGTTGTTCTGTTTTGCTGTTGTTATTCATCATTTATTGTGCCTGTTTGTAAGTTAAGCTTTATCATAGGTAAATAAATGGGATAAATGGAAGTTTCTATTCTCTGAGACTTTAGGCACAGGCTCTTTGGGACGTATTCCCACAGACAGAGGAGGGCTGTTCTAATCATTTCTCATGGATTTGTTATAAACATTGTTAATCACGTGTAAAGCATTTAGAGTTGGTTTATTCCACTTGTGTGTACAAGGCGGGTGGTGTGGGTGGTGTGCGTGTGTGGTCTGTGCACATGTGTGTAAATGCATGAGTGCAGAAGCCTCAGGAGGATGACTGCCAGCAAGCCCCAGTAATCCTCCTGTCTGCGGCCCCCACAGACGGGGGTTATGGGTGTGAATGCTCTGCTTTTCATGTGGGTGCTGGGAATTTGAATTCAGCTCTCACCCTTGAGCAACGGGCACTCAACCCACTGCACCATCTCCTTAGCCCCTTTTATCGTTTTTTTTTCTTTTTGTTTTTATTGAACTATATTTTTTTCTCTGCTCCACTCCCTTCCTCTCCCCTCACCTTCTATCCTCTCCCATGATCCCTATGTTCCCAATATTTACTCAGGAGAGCCTGTCTTTTTCTACTTCCCAAGTAGATTAGACCCATGTATGTCTTTGTTAGGGCTCTCTTTGTTGTCTAGGTTCTCTGGGATTGTGATTTGTAGGCTGGTTTTCTTTGCTTTATGTTTAAAAGCCACTTATGAGTGAGTACATATGATAATTTCTGGGTCTGCGTTATCTCACTCAATATGATGTTTTCTAGATCCAACCATTTGCCTACAAATTTCAAGATGTCATTATCTTTTTCTGCTGTGTAGTACTCCATTGTGTAAATGTACCACATTTTTCTTATCCATTCAGCCCCTTTTTATTAAACTACATTGCTTTTAGTATTATCACATTTTAATATTGATCACAGTATTGTTTTCATGTTAGCTATTCTTGTCTATAAAATAAGTAGTTTGGAATTTATAAAGAGTATCTTCCTCCCTTCCAGGACAGCTGGTCTCCCTATTGTAAAGAGCATAGATTAGCTATGCACCTGCTTCATACATTGTACATGTTTATAAGAAGAGACCTCATTATTTGTATCAAGTTACCTGGGAAACAGCACCTGTGAGTTTGTAAGAGAACCAAATTGTTTATTGTTGTTGTTTGTTTATTTTTTTGTTTTTGTCAATGAAGAAAGGCTGTTCTTAGGGATGAGAAAATGCACACACACAGTAAGCACACAGAGAGAAGGACCCTCTACAAAACGGACAAAGACCTGAGGGTCCAAAAATCCAGTCTCCCCTCAGGGGCTGGGTTTGATGTTTTGCGGGAGCAGGGGTGTTTTATTTCACTTTTTAGGTCTTTGAAGGGTATCCTCCCCAGACCACACTGTTATAAATGCTGCAGGCAGGCCAGCCAGTCCATCAGCTGAGTTTCCTACAGGCACAGGAAAAGGCCCATAAAGGCCTTTGTTTTAAACCACCAGGCTTTTGTCTCAGATCAGGAAAGTGATCTGCCTATCCAGAGAACTGACTTTCATTTAATGAGAAAATAGAATAACTGTAGACTAGGGCATGAGGGAGGAGGATGGGCCACACCCCCAAACATCCAGACACATCTGCCCAGTGGTTTTTTATGTCATCTCTGATACCCAGATCTCGGTGCTGGTCCACAGTTCTCAGGGCCGCTGTGACTAGAAGGCCCAGGACTGCTGTGTGCAACTCTGTTCTGTTTATTGGGTTATTTCCTTCTTTCTGTTTTGTTTTAAAAATCAATGGGGGAGGTCTTCCCTAAACATCAAAAGTTCAGCCAATTCCTTCCTGCCTGTACCTCCCATTGTCAAGTTGGATTAGAGGCTCCTTATAGACAGCCCCATTCTCTCTGGGCTATCCTAACAGGAATACAATTCTAAATGACTTTTTAGGGTGAGCTCAGATGGTGCATGGTAGGCAGTCAATATCCCGAAATGCATCCATCCCAGGTTGTCTGGGTTTCTAGCGCATGCAGTTGCCTCGCCTGGCCTCTTGGGGCACACTTCCCAGGTCTAAAGGATGGGACGGCTTTGTGGAGATGAGAGTTCCAAAGAATGCAGAATCTGCCTGCTCTTCTGTCCAGGAAGTAACAGTGAAATCTGACTTGACTGGGGATGCAGCCGAGAGACCATCCGTGCAGCCGGCTCCCTCGGGCTCCATTGCATGACTCCTAACAAGACCACGGAAGGTCAACAACAAGTTTCCTGAGTCAGAGATCTGCATCTTTCAAAAGAGATAGTGCAACAATGAAGTAAAATGTTTCAGGAACGGACAGCCTGGAGAGAAAAGAGGTGTCACAAACACATCAGCTGTCAGGAACTGACAGCAACACTTTCAACCCCTTATGAAAATATGAATAACCCCGAAAGGAGACAGGCAGTCACGTTTAAAAACCACAAATAAGTTAGTCATGAGACCACAGATTATCCTCCCTGCATTGAAGAGGCTAAGGCAGAAGGGTCAGAAGTTCAAGGTCAGGCAGGCCTGCAGTCTCTGCCCCTAGCAAGAGCCTGTCTCACAAACAAACAAACAACAACAAAACTACAGAGGGCATAAAGCAAGCAAGCACACACCTACCAGACGCAAAGCTATCCTGAGGTGTCCAAATCTGAAATGATCAAGCAGAAAGATCGAATAAAGTGCTATGGGGCCACCCTCTTGACTCACAACGGTTTGAGGCACAGATGAAGAAATAAAATTAAAAGAGATCGTGAAGGGCTTGTCGTAAATCCTCAGCCATCCTATTTGGATTCTGTCTTGAAATGCAACAAAGATTTTAGATACAGAAATGCAGAAGCAGATGTGAACCAGTGCTGAAAATCAAGTCAAACAAGCAAGACTTCCTCAAATAATGAAATACTGAGAAGATTCAAAAGAAAGAGTTTACCTTGCGTCTTCTGCAGTGTTCTGTGGGTGAGAGAAAAATCAGTGCAAAGCAGTGTCTATAACATGAGCTTGTTTATAAAAAAAAAACTCACGTACTCACACACATACACTCACACTCACTTGCACACACGCTCACACACACTCACACACTCACACTCCCTCACACATACACTCACTCACACTCACACTCCCTCACACATACACTCACTCACACATACTCACACACACTCACACACACTCACACATATACTCACTCACACACTCACTTGCACACACACTGACACACATACACACAACACTCTTACACTCACACACATACACACAATCTCACACACACATACACATACTCACAAACATACATGCACACACTCACACACACACACACCTCTGGAAAGGAAACTTAGGAAGGCTCCTTGGTGGCAGACTCTAGGCAGGACGCCTGGTGGGCCATCAGCAAGTGAGAGACACGTGGCTTTTAGCTGGTTAGTCCTACGGAACTCTCTGGAATTTTGTTCTGCACGCACGTGTCACCAACTCCAGA
Source organism: Alexandromys fortis (assembly GCF_014885135.2). Taxonomy (NCBI): domain Eukaryota; kingdom Metazoa; phylum Chordata; class Mammalia; order Rodentia; family Cricetidae; genus Alexandromys; species Alexandromys fortis. The sequence continues at coordinate 1,268,949 of NW_026067896.1, read as the reverse complement.
TTACATCACAACACAGGAAGTTTAGTGGGTGCTGGGTCATGTAAGGTGAGGAGAGAAACTTAGGCAAAGGGACTTAAAAGCCAATAAAAATTGGACTCCACAAAAGGAAACTTGGAAGTTCTGAAACATTTTAGAGTGTGCCCAGTGAATTTATGCTACTTTATCATATCGGGTTCAGAAAACTCATCTTTTAAAAACCCCTTCCTTCTAGAAACCTAATTTGAAATAATCTTCTTGTTTTCTAAAGGAAGAACGTGACTGGCCAGTATTTCCCCAAGTTTATGTGTGTGCTTTTATTATTTTGCTTTTACTGAAGTCTTTAATAATGTATATTGTTTTTCATTTTAAAAGTTCTTATTAGAACGAGCTCTAAAAACTATGTGTATAATCTTGTCTTCACAATGTATTCTAACGTGTATTTATCAGTGACAGGAAACTTGTAGGCCCTGCATAGGTTGTTGTCAAGCGTTTGTAACATTAAACACTGTTCAAAACTGAGTTCAAAACCTAGACCATGTGGTCAGGAGGGCTAGGAAATCATTCCTCAAGCTGCCAGATTTCACAGACAGACCGGGCTCTTCCAGTTGGATTCAAGGCCGTTTGTAAGTTATATCCACAACAAAGATGTGTTCAGTAGTGAAAGAAGGTGTGTTTTCAAGTGCAGTATCTGAAAAGGGCTACTTAGATAAGTTCTCTCTGGCTGCTAATCATGTATAAACAGGCAGTTTTTAGTACCTCTCAGAAGGCCGCGGCTCCTTGGCTGTCCTCCCCACGTGCCTCTTGTCTCCATGGTCCTAAGCAGCGCTGAAGAGATGAGTTCAGATAAGTTCATGGTGTGATCTGTCTTTACAATGCTACCCCTGTGGTTCCAGATCCTAGCAGATTATTAGAATTCTACAGAGGGGTCCCTCTCGCCCCAGTTACTTCTGGAAGACTGCCATCCATGAAACTGATTAAAGTGCCCATTGCCGAGTTTCAAAGTCTAGATCACCCGAGCTCACAGGCCCCAGGAATGAGTGAGCGAGAGCTGGTCATCATGAGACGGACTGGCTGCCCTATCCTCCAGTCCAGGCACGTCCATCTCAATCGAAATGACCGAGGTTTAGGTAAACTGATTTGTACACAGTGTGGGAACAGTCAGACAAGCTGTCCTTACCTCTCCAGCTGTGCTTGCTTTGATCTTCTCTGTGTTTGGGGAAAACCCTGGGGAGGGTAGAACTCACATGGGACAACAGAGTCTGGAGTCAAGTCCTGCCTTGTCTATTGTTAGGTTTTCATCTCCTTTAAAGATGTGGTGCTCTTTAGGAATGGCGTGGAAATTGCATTTTAATGGGACCAGTTGGGATGGAGGGTCAAGAACTGCCTGAATTTTAACAAACAATACTCCCTCTAGGTAATGTTTGTGTCAAAAAAAGAGTTTTAAGGTAGCTATGCTGATAATACGCACCTGTAATCTCAGTATTTGAGAGACTGGGATAGGAGGGATTGTGAGTTCAAGGTTAGCCTGTATGGTAGAATGAGTTCCAAACCAACTGAGACTACATAGCAAGACCCTGCCCCAATGGGAAAGAGGGGAATAAATCTTTAGTATTTTTTTTTCAATTTGGTTTGTCTTTCCTTTTTTATTCAAAGGTATGACCCTGGCATTTGCAGGAATGTATTTATTGGTGAATTTTGCTCCAAACATGACCCAGGCGATCTCAGCAAGGACAGTACAGTATTATTTTGTTGGCTGGCAGTTCCTGGTCTACGTGGTAAGGGTTCTGCATCTTTTACTGCTTCTGATGTCTATTCTCTAGACCACAGGGGGCTACAGTCTTAGGAAACTCACGCAGCCCTTTCTTCTCAGCACAGTGATTAAAGTGTAAGTGCATGTTACCAGTACTGAGAGATTTGAGATGCTAAGTCACTGTTGAAGCATCTGCCAAAATGTGCTTATTGAGATCAAAGCAGCAGCAATGACACAGTCCCGAGGGATGTGTGGAGAGGGGGAGGGACAGAGGAGGAGGGAGGAGGAGGGGAGGAAGGAGCTGGTAAATAGGCCGCTGAAGACATTGATTGAGATGTTTTATGTGATACAATGGCAGTTTTCAGTAAGTATAAAGAAGGAATTGGATCAACAGTAGATATATAACTCACTACAGATTGCAGCTGAGATTGGGAAAAAAGAGGAATCTAGAAAGAACAAGTATTAGAAAGAAATGGAATTGTCTAAGTGAGCTTTTACTTGTTTGACAAAATACTTGTAAATTCAATAACAAGAATTGAAGCCTATGGACTCATACATTTTTAGGATTAGAAGTGACCTTAAAAAGGTATCAGATCTAGTTCTCTGATGCAGAAAAAGGTTATCTTGCTTTACCAACTTAGTATTAAAAGCTGTTGACATTTACGGGTTTTACAGGTAAACTTTGCCCCCTGGGTATACATTAGGCTCATGTCACAGCTGTCAACGTGACAAGAGGTCTGTCTCACTATCTCTGACGTGACCCTGACCACTGGAGCACAGACGTCCACAAATGTTCTCCACTGTTACCCTCTTTGCTCCTTCCTCGTACCCCACAGAAAAATAACGTCTGTGCTTTTAATTGTTCAGATACTACACACCATGAATAAACTATACCGTAGCCTTCCAAGCCACCATTTCCTCAGCTCCCATCTACTCCTTTTTCATTACAATTAGTGTGTGCGTGTGTGTGTGTGTGTATTACTGAGAGGAAAGGAAAGAGAGAGAGAGAAGGAATTCTTGGACTTTGTGCAGTGTTTACTCCATGTGGGCATCTTGAATGTCTCTCTTCCTTGACTTTCTTGGTATATTTTACATTTCTTTCTTCCTCTGACTGCTCCATTTTGGGTTCTTCACGGGCCCCTCTTCATCTGCCAACCACATATGTCTCCTTACACAATATATGCTACCGAGACCTTCTAAAACAATTCTGTTCTAGTTTGTGTTTCTATTGCTATGATAAACACCAAGACCAAAAGCTAGTGGGGTGGGGGGAAGGTGTATGTGGTTTACAGTTTGCAGTACATGATCAAGGGAAGTTAAGGCTAGAGCTTCAAAGCAAAAACCTAGAGGTAAGAAGTGAAGAAGAAAGCCCGAAGAAAGGAATGCTTCCCATGGCTCTCTAGACTTTTTACTCAACCCAGGGTCACCTGCCCAGGGGTGGGATTGCCCACACTTGGAGGAGTCCTCCCCTGTCAGTCATTCATCAGGAAGACGCCTCCGCAGACACGCCCACGGGCCAGTCTGATGGAGGTAACTCTTCAGTTGAGTTTTCCTCCCAGGCACCTCTCGTTTGTTTCAAGTTCAGCACAGACGCCATTGTTCACACGGCATCGTGTTCTTGCAATCCATACCTACCTCTTCCCAGGCCTCTCCTGACTCTTCACAGCCTGCATTCGCTCCCTGCTCAGTCATTACTCACCCCTTTGTGAATGTTCTATGGTTCCTCAAATGCAAATTCTCAGAATCTAAACTCAGTGTTGTGCCCCCAAACTTTCTCATCTCCTGTCTTTTCTGTGCCGGTCTGCCATGCTGGAAACCTGAGCGACATATGACTCCTCACATCTTGATTCCCCAGTCTCCACCCTCACATGTTTTAAAGTCTCTTGAACCTGACCTCTCTCTTGTATTCCCATTGCCACTGCATCCATTCAAGCTTCCATCATCTCAGGCCATGCCAGCAGTGTCTTAAGAAGCCTGTCCTCCTTGCTGGTCAACATCATGCTGATAACTACGGGCATCACCCTGTCAGCCGCATAACTCAGTGCCATTTTGCCTATGGTTCTTTTGCCAGGGAAGTACCCTGCTTCCTCTAACCTAGAACTCCATCATCTTTTAGCTCCCTGCAAACTCAGCCTCATGGACACAACTCTGATGCAGCCTCTTCTGTGGAAAAATTACAAAGCTAGTTTCTCTATTTGCTATGCTTTTTTTACAGCCCACATTATGACATAACTACTCTACATTATGACATCACTACTCCACATTATGACATAACTCCCTGTTTACCTGTCCTCTACTCCAGCAAAGCACTGCCATGGGAGAATTATTGGTTAGTCAGCCAATCAGCTAGCCCATTACTCAACAATGCCCTGCCTAAAGAAATGCCTGTTTGTGATATGTTACTAGCCAGGCTGTTAATCTCTTAGATTTCATTTTCACCCTGCCCATCACTTAGCAGCTCTTCCTTAGCCCCTGCCCTTAGTTTTGGGCTTTTGGCTTCCCAACTCAAGTTAGTCTTCGTAGGGCTCTTCATACCCTGCCTTCACCCCACCCTGTTCATTTTCTTACTTGTCCGTCATCATAGTCTTTTAACTACCATGGCTTTCATCAATCAACTCTAAGCACTAGACGGAGTTTTAATCGCTGATTTACTTCTGTTCTTTATACTTTATTAAATATTGCATGGTAGTGCAGGCTTGAAATCTGACCAACACATTACAACTTTTTGCCTACAGGCAAAACAAATGCTTCATCCAGTAACAAAAAAGTGACATAGCCTATGAGCAGAAAATTAATAGCCTGAGTTGAATCCTTGGGAGATTAAAGATGCATCAAGCCTTCTTTTCTGGAATAAACTACATGGTTTAATGATGACGTATCTTGTATTGTTTTTAGTACCCGAGAATACATCTAAAAAGGACAAAACTTCCTTTTTAAATCTTTGCTTTTCTTTTTTTCCTCATAGTACTGAGGATTAAAACCAGACCCATCACACCCTAGGCAAGAATTCTACTACTGAGGTGCATACCCAGTTCATGAACTTCTTCTTAAACCTTACAGATGGACAAAAATACTCCAAATTTAATTACATTTTGATATTTTTCTAAAGCTAATTGTTTTATATCATTTTTTTAATCTTTGAGAATTACATTCTTGTATGCAACGTATTTTGACCGTAGCCCCCAGTCCTCCCCCTAACTCCTCCCAGTTTCATCCCCCATCCCCACACCTCACAGCTAAATGTCCTCAAAGTTAACTCTTAAATTCATTAATATACTCACCCATTCAACATAGCGCAGTGTATATTGTAACCTAGGTAATAGAGAGGAAAGTAAAGACCTTTAGTTGAAAAACCATATTATAAAATAATGAAAACTACCTCAAAATAAATTCCACACAGGAAAGTGTAACTACTTTTAGATATTTATATGATAGCATAAAATAAGTCTTTTTTTAATATTTATTTATTTATTTATTATGTATACAATATTATGTCTGTGTGTATGTCTGCAGGCCAGAAGAGGGCACCAGACCTCATTCCAGATGGTTGTGAGCCACCATGTGGTTGCTGGGAATTGAACTCAGGACCTTTAGAAGAGCAGGCAATGCTCTTAACCACTGAGCCATCTCTCCAGCCCCCCATAAAATAAGTCTTTAATAAGTTACAGTTGAGTGGCACTGTTGCGTTAGGGGAATGATCAATTTTATATTAGTTTAGAATCTTGTCCCCGCATCACCAGGAGCTCTAGGAGTGATGGGTCTCATGCTAAGACCTTTGTGATTAATTTTTGGCTAAATCTGTTGAACATCTAAGTAATCAAAGTTCAATTTTCAGATGTAGTAGATTAGGTGCTTTTTTTCTTGGTTGTTGTGTTCTTTTCTTTAGTTTTTACAAAGGTTATGATTATATTATTTGAGCTGGGTGTGGCGGCACATGGCTGTAATCACAGCACTCAGAAAGATAGTAGAAAGATCACATGCTCAGGACCGTGCTGGGGTACATGGACCCTGTCTCAACACCACCCCCCAAAACCCTAGCTTTAGACAAGCCGTTCATCGTTTCTGTATCACACCAAGGATAATGACAGCGTCTGAATTGCTTCTCAGGATTGATCAGACTAATATACCAAATGAATAAAAATATCCAAAAGTCTCCATCAGTTCCACATTTTCCACAAAGGAATTGTAGAGTTACATTCCAGGCCCGCTCATCTCTCACCCTTCACGTACGTGTTGACGTGGATATCTGTGATATCTCCAGCTCTCTGTTAAATGAAAGCCTCACCACAAACCAGGAGCCTGTCCCCTGCTAGGTGTCCTTGTGCAGAAAAGGGATCTGAGAAGCCTGGTGTCTGCCAACGGGGCAGAATCAGTCACTCACCCTCTGCCCCAGCATTCCCAGGCCCATCTGCCACAGAAGAACAATTCGCTTCCTCACACCTGCCAAAAGTCGAGGCTGAATGGGTCTCAAGGTCAGAGTAATTTGGAAAGACACTACCCAGCACAATCCCTCCGAGAAACCTGTGTCAGTGGGCTAAAAGGTAGTAGAGGAGCTTACGTTCCCTTGGTCCCATGTGTCTTGCTTGACCAAGGAGTTATAGAGCCATTCCTTGCGCAACCCACCTGTTAATGTATTCTTCGCAGCCCACACAGGAGTGCAGCCCTAAGCCTCACTTACATCATGCTCCTTGGCAGGCTTGGTGGTGGCTGTTTTGCCCACCCAGACTTTCCAATAAACTACTCAAATTGAAACCTCTGTTCGGAACATAAAATCCCTCACACGATAATCTACACAGTGCTCATTTTCTCTCCTCAAATCAGCAGTGGCGGGGGCCCAAACCTATCATTTGAAGTAATTCTGTGCCCAATGCTGATTATTAAGTCTGCAGTTCTGACAAAGCTGATTCAACACCCACCATCTGGCGCTGTGAACCTGGAGGAAGAAAGCTGTGTTTTTATTAAACATTTCTCTTGTGAGATTCCTTTGCGCTCTTGTCTAGATGCAAACAACACTGCATGCCTGCAGCAGGGGGCGCTCTGTAGGGGGCTCTGACAGCAGGCAAGGCCTGTGCACAGCCTTGCAATTCTGCACCTCACCCCTGCAGCAGGGGGGCGCTCTGTAGGGGGCTCTGACAGAGCAGGCAAAGCCCATGCACAGCAGTGCAATTCTGCACCTCACCCCTGCAGCAGGGGGCGCTCCATAGGGGGCTCTGACAGAGCAGGCAAAGCCCGTGCACAGCCGTGCACATTCTGCACCTCATCCCTGCAGCAGCAGCCCCATGAGTAGGCACCGTTGTCTCCTTTGCCTCCCAGAAAAGGAAACTGAGGCAGAGAGAGAGGTTCACTAACTTGGCTAAAGTCAATATATATATACATATACATACATTCAGAGAGGCAGGACTCAAAGCCAAGGTTGTCTTTCTCTGGAGGGCACACTCCAACACTTCACAGAAATGCAAGATCAGGGCAACTGTCTACCAAGGATCAAAGTGTCTACAGAGAACATTGACGGACCCTATTTCTGTGAGACTCCCCCCCTCCAAAAAAAAAAAAAGTCTTCTGAATGGCTCAGCTTTCAAGAAAGAAAAAGGGTGGGGCTGGAAAAATGGCTCAGTGGTTTTGAGCATGTACTGCTCTTGCTAGGACTTCAGTTCCTAGCACCTGCATCAGCTGATTAAACAATCACCAGTAATTACAGCTCAGGAACCCAGTGCCCTTTCCTGACCTCCATAGGAACCCACACTCAAGTATACACACAGGGGTGGGGCAGAGAGAGAGAAAGAGGTTAAAATTAAAGTAAGTCATTTTGACAAAGAGAAAAAGGAGATAAACTCAGATTGGTGAAATTCATCCGTTTCGACATGCCATCTCCTAGGCAGACACTGACCCCTTATTACTAAACCAACAGGATAACTAGTACCATTCATTCTAATTAGATTCAAGAACCAATTAAGAAACCCCCAAGTGCCAAGCATGATGGCCCACACCTTTAATCCCAGCACTCTGGAGGCAGAGGCAGGTGGATCTCTGTGAGTTCAAGACCAGCCTGGTCTATATGAGTCCTAGGCCAGTTAGGGTAATGGAGAGAAAGAGGGAGGGAAGAAAGAAGGGAGAGAGAAAGAGACAACCAGAAACTCCAAAACCAACTGTCTTAAGGTTTCTATTGCTGTGAAGAGACACCATGACCATGGCAACTCTTATAAAGGAAAACATTTAACTGGGGCTGGCTTCCAGCTCAGAGGTTTCACCTCTTATTGTCACAGCAAGAAACATGACAGCAGGCAGGCAGGCATGGTGCTGGAGAAGGAGTTGAGGGCTCTATGTCCTAATCCACAGGCAGCAGACAGAGACTGTGTGCCACAGTGGGCATAGCTTGAGCATAGGAGACCTCAAAGCCCACCTCCACAGTGACACACTTCCTCCAACAAGGCCACACTTCCTAATAGTGCCACTCCTTATGGGCCAAGCATTCAAACACATGAGTCTATGAGGACCATTGCTATTCAAACCACCACATTAACTCAGCAAATTTATCTTGAAGACAATACCTTTGAAAAGACTTTAGGAACTGAAACCTGAATCAAATTCCTATGAATTCCATAACAATTTTTTACAAATTCAGCAACAGGGAACAATGGAAACGGATTACCGTGCTGGACCCTGAACTAGAGTCAAGACACTGGCAGGCTCTGCTCCTTCCTTAGCCTCCAGGGAGGACCCTGACTCTTCCCCTTCCTACAGGTCTTTAGCAGGGTTTGCCTCAGCCTCTCCTAAACTGCCCATCTTTGTGACTTCAGCGTTTCTGCTTTCAAGGGCTCACGGGCTCAAATCACCCAGGATCATCTCCCATTTCAGGTCCAAAACCTTAACCCCAGCTGCAGAGCCCCAGGGCAATATGCCATGATGTGAACAAAGGTTCTGGGCATTTAGAACATGTCCTCTTGGATGGGGTGGCATTATTCTGCATTCTGGGGACGGTGTTCTTCAACACACCCCGCATACACAACAGGCCCCAGTTTGCTTACTCACAGAATGAAGATAGTCATAGAACCCGCTTCCTTGGGTGGCTGGAAGGTTTGGTGAGTTGATGTAAGGAGAGCCCTGAGAACAGTGCACACTGGGCTCCCAGGGGCAGTCAGCAATGAGGCTTCTCCATGGGGTGCAGGAGCCCATGAAACCACAGCTGCCTGCCTAATTCAGAGAGGAGTGTAGAAAAGAACGGACATTCTTCATGGGGCTTGAATATTTTATCCCTGGGAGCTGTGCGACCTCTTGACACGAGGCAGAACCCAGTGCCACCATGTCCTTCTGTAGATAATGAGAGCTCATGTTTTATTTATCTGAAGCCACAGAGATGGAATGTGAGGAGGGGAAAGAATCTGCATGATTTTCAGAACTACAACTCTCTATATCCTGCCTCACCAAAATTTAAAGTGGGCACGAAGCAGATGTTCTCTGCTCTGCTCTTGAGGAAGGGCCCTCTGTCCCCTGGTCATGAATCCAGTGTGACAGTGACATTAGGTGAGAACTGGATGCCTGCACTGAGGGACGCTCAGCCAAGAAGGCCTTTCTGTTAAAGGTGGAAGGAGACAGAAACACTCAAGGCCTCAAAGGGACGACGTAGGGAGCTGTAGGGAGGACAGAGAGAGCTCTGGGGAGGACAAAGGAGCTCTAGGGAGGACAGGGGAGCTGTAGGGAGGACATAGGGAGCTCTAGGGAGGACATAGGAGCTCTAGGGAGGACACAGGGAGCTCTAGAGAGGACACAGGGAGCTCTAGGGAGGACAGAGGAGCTGTAGGGAGGACATAGGGAGCTCTACGGAGGACAGAGGAGCTGTAGGGAAGACATATGAGCTGTAGGAAGGACAGAGAAAAAGCTCTTGGACAGCTTTTGTAGAGCATCATACTTAATGACCTTGCAAATATTTCCTATACAGAAAAGTGGTAATAATTGGCCTCATTTACCAGGGGAAAGTTGGAAGGATAATTCAGTCTTTCATATTATATGGAAAGCTTCCTAATTGAGAGAGATCTAGCCAGTGGCAGGATCCGGAGCCCAAACAGGAAATACAGTATTTAGAGAAGGTTCTATATGTAAAACTCAGCTCTGGAAATAGTGAGGAACTTAACTCAGTGATTTCTTCAGCTTATTGGATATTAGGTCTGTTTGGCAGGTAAGCTGTTTGAAATAGATTTGTGAATTCCATAAATACTCATTGAGTGACCAACTGTGCACTGGACACAGAGAGAGTGACAAACAGAACAGAAAGAATTCCCGCTTTCATTGAACTGACTTGGTCTGTCTGTAGTTGGGAAGACAGAGAAGCAACAGCCAGAAATACAGTCGCTGTTGATAAAGAGGCCACAGTGACCTGATGCTGGGCTGTGCAGGATGACAGGGTGGCTCTTATACATCAAGTCATCAGGGAAACCTCAGAGGTGGTGACATCTCAGCTGAGAGCTGAATGACCAGAAGGAGCCATTGTGTGATCGGGGAAGAGACGTCTGAGAATAGGGAAGACCTAGAGCAGTGGCTGTCAGCCTTCCTAATGCCGTGACCCCTGTGAAAGTGCAGTTCAACCCCAAGGGCTTGAGAACCACTGCGCTAGAGTGAGGGAGGGAGGCCAGGGAAGGAGGAAGAGAGAGAACAAGGAAGAATAAGAGAACACAGGCCACCATGACTGGCACAGACTGGACCAGCTATGAGGTCTGTAGCAGAAGCTAAACTCTGTTACCCGGGAGAAAATTTGGTGTTTAATATACAAGGGATGAAAAGCCATAAGAAATTCCAGCCAAAGAATGACTGGATCTAATTTCTATTTTCATTCCCAGTATCGATCTGCATGAATCCCGTGCACAGCTGTTTCTTTTATTTTGTTTTTTCTGAGTCTGATTTACTTATTTCTCTTAATGTAATATGATTTCTACCCATTGTCCTGCTCTCCCATTATAGCTAAATAAGATGGTTTAATATACCACATTTCATTTATTAATCCACAGCTTTAAATAATTCTGGACTGCCAAATGGTAGGAGTGTTGAAAGACAAGGGTAGAGCCAGGCAAAGTGGAAGATGGCCGCAGCCTTGCAAGGAGACTGGCAGAGAGTAAAGGGGGTGAAGCTGGGGGGCCCTGCAGCGGTGCATGGCTGCAGAAAGACCTGGCAAGACGTGTGGAATCAAGACTTAAGCGGTTCCCCGATTTAACACAGCATGGCTGCTCAGCGCACACAGGGACAAGTAACAGTTGGGCCAATGAGACCAGAATGGCAGTGGGGCTGGAGCTGGAGAGCTGGGCTTGGCGTGGCTGGTAGGTGGGCAGCATTCTAGCTCTTTGGGAGGCCGGACTGAGGGTGTTGGTGCCACCCTGCATTTACAGTCAGCCCTGGGAACCGCAGCCACCCCAGCCGGCAAGAGAACCATGGCAAATCCAAGCAGATGTTTGGGCATCTTGTGGGCTATATAGAGTAACTTACACTTTTTTTTTAATCTGTTTCATTTTTAGATTTTGGAAATCCTAGTTTTCTGCATCCTTCTGTATTTTCATAAGAGAAAAGGATTGAAGCACCTTGTGATTCTGCTCACCCTCGTGGCACTCCTTGGTAAGGACCTGCTTCCTGGTGTGAGTCTCGCCCTGGTGGCACTCCTTGCTTGGCAAAGCCCTGATTTGTGGTCTGAGTCTCTGTGCTATGCCAAGTCAGGCCGTCAAAGGAAAACACCCGGACATGCCATTCCCTCTCTCACTGTTTCTGTTTTCAACCTCTGACCCTCAAAAAGAAAATCCCAATTATACTTTGCACTTCATATCTCAATTTATACATATTTAATTCTTTTTAAAATATACTTAAGTTTTTCATCTGTTAGTAATGTTTTCCTCCCTGAAAAAGCTGAAGATTTTTAAGAGGATCGTTGAAACTATTAAAAGGAAGAAACCAGCCGGGCGGTGGTGGCGCACGCCTTTAATCCCAGCACTCGGGAGGCAGAGGCAGGCGGATCTCTGTGAGTTCGAGACCAGCCTGGTCTACAAGAGCTAGTTCCAGGACAGGCTCCAAAACCACAGAGAAACCCTGTCTCGAAAAACCAAAAAAAAAAAAAAAAAAAAAAAGGAAGAAACCAAGGGACTCAATTTGGCACAGAACTTGCTTAACCAGTCTGTCCTGCTTATATTTTTAACTATAGTTAATATGGAACATAAGCATGAACAGCACGGTTTTCTCAAACACTATATTTCTTTCATTCTTCATTGACTTCTTGTCCCAGTGGCTCCTGGAAAAGTTTGGAACCTAATACTTAGATAACAACTGTATTTTCTGTACTTTTTCCTCCCTTCCATCTCCTCTCTCTCCTGATCTTTCTCATATACTTAAACGCCAACACGAAGATCGCTCACAGCCCGTTTTGAGTAATTTCCTCTTAATACTTTATTTAAAACTCTTCCTTCTTTGCCAGAAGATGGACCAAACTTGATGGGCTGTACTGGCCTCGCTGGGGCAGGTGCGACTCACTCCACTAACGAGATGCTGGGCCCTCACCTCGCTACCATGCTGGGGCAGGTGCGACTCACCCCACTAACGAGATGCTGGGCCCTCATCTCTCCACCTTGTCAGTTAATCCTCTTCCCTGCATCTGAGGATTTGTGTTTATAACACTTTTAGAAACAAATATACCTACACAAAACACCATCTGCAGGTGTTTTAGAGATCAAGGAAACAGAGGGAACTTTGAATTATTTTCAGAAGTAAATAAGAAGAGAGAAAACATACACCTTATAGAAAATGAATGAAAATAAAAGAGACGTTGAAATAGGAGCATAACAGAATTAAGGTCAGGTTGCGAACATAAATGTAGATGAAACCAGTTTTTCAAAAGGAGGATTTTTCAAATTGGACTTCAGAGAAACTCTCAGAGTAATCTTCAAAATGGTTCTGAATTGGATTCAGTCCGTGCGCCTGGGAACAGCTCTGTGTGGATTACTGAAATAGCCACACAATACCTGCTATCTTCTAGAATGAGTCCTTCCCAAACCCCTCCTTCTCAGGTGTCTACACCTGCCATGATTAGCACTCAGTACTAGAGCAAGAACCTCCTTCAGGACCAGCTTCCTGTCTGATCAGCCGCGCTAGATGTGAAATGAGAAATGAGCGTATAAACATACATACTTTGTCTAGAACTGTGTAACATATGCCTGAACTAGAAGAAAGCAGGTGTTGTGTTTTGCTAAGTTAAAAATCAGGCAGAGAACATTAAATATGACAAGCAGAAGTGTTCTGATAAGAGTCTAGTCTAGCTGGGCGCAGGGACGCCACCTTTAATCCTAGCACTTGGGAGGCTAGAGGATTTGAAGCAAGCTTGGTGTGTATCATAAGTTCAAAACCAGCTGAGACTTTATAGTGAGACCCTGTGTAGAAGAAAAAGAAGGAAGAGGAGGAAGAGGGGTGGGGAGGAGGAAGAGGAGGAGGAGGAGGAGGAGGAGGAGGAGGAGGAGGAGGAGGAGGAGGAGGAGGAGGAGGAGGAGGAGGAGGAGGAGGAGGAGGAGGAGGAGGAGGAGGAGGAGGAGGAGGAGGAGGAGGAGGAGGAGGAGGAGGAGGAGGAGGAGGAGGAGGAGGAGGAGGAGGAGGAGGAGGAGGAGGAGGAGGAGGAGGAGGAGGAGGAGGAGGAGGAGGAGGAGGAGGAGGAGGAGGAGGAGGAGGAGGAGGAGGAGGAGGAGGAGGAGGAGGAGGAGGAGGAGGAGGAGGAGGAGGAGGAGGAGGAGGAGGAGGAGGAGGAGGAGGAGGAGGAGGAGGAGGAGGAGGAGGAGGAGGAGGAGGAGGAGGAGGAGGAGGAGGAGGAGGAGGA
>NW_026067896.1:1202255-1255024 GCF_014885135.2 Alexandromys fortis | reverse complement strand
GGCTGCAGAGATGGCTCAGTGGTTAGGAACATCGGCTGCTCTTCCAGAGGACCTGGACTTGAGTCCCAGCACCCACATGGGCGCTTACAACCACCTGTAACTCCATTTTCAGGGGATGGAATGCCATCTTCCGGCATTTGCAGGCATCAGGCATCCAAGTGGGACACAGACATGCATGCAGACAAAATACCCATACTCATAAAATTAAAATAAAAATAAACAAGAAAGCACACACGAGGCAAATTGAAGGCAGGTGAGAGGGAGTGGATTGTGTGGGAAGTTTTGCTGATCTAATAATATTGATCGTGTGGCAGATCAAAACATCTGCAATCCTAGTACTTTAGATATACATGCAGGAGAATCAGGAGTTCAAGGCCAGATTCAGCTACCTCCTTGAGCTTGAGGTCAAATAGGAGCTACACAAGACACTATCTCAAAAAAAAAATATTTAAGGAAAAAAGGAGGAAAGGAAAGGAGAGAGGGAGGGGGAAAGAAGAGAAGGGAAACAAAGGGGCTTCCAATGAGTAGCTGTCTTGCCTATATCTTGTGACATCATTTCTTTACACACACACACACACTTTTAATGTTTTTTCCTTTCAGTGAAAATAGATTTTTTTAACACAATATATCCTGACTGCAGTTTCCCCTCCCCTCTATGCCTCCCAGTTCCTCCCCACCTCCCTTTCCATCTGAATCATCTCCCTTTCTGTCTCTCATTAGAAAACAAACAGGCTTTAAGGAATAATAATACAATAAGATTAATAAAGTAAGATATAATAAACAAATACAAAACTAACACTTCAGAATTGGACAAAACAAGCAGAAGGAAAGGAGCCTGGTGGAAGGTACAATAAAGCAAGACTCACTCATTCCGGAATCCCATAAGACACTAAACTGGAAAGTTTATATGCAGAAGACCTGGTGCCGAGCTATGTAGACTCTGTGGGCGCTGCCTCAGTCTCTGTGAGTTCTAAAGTGCTGTGATCATGTTGACTGTCCCCCATCCCCTCTGACTCTCACTCTCTTCCTGCCTCCTCTTATACAGGGTTCTCTGAGCCCTGAGGGGAGGGATTTGGTGGAGACATCCATTTAGGGTTTAGTGTTCCTAGGTCTCTTTTTCTCTGCATAATGTCTGGCTGTGGGTCTCTGTATTTGTTCATCTGCTGCAGGAGGAAGCTTCTCTGATGAAGGCTGAGCAAGGCACTGATCTATGAGTAGAAAAGAATGTCATTAGGAGTCATTTTGTTGCTACTTTTATTTTAGACCAGTAGCATTTGGTTTTACCCTTGTGACCGCAAGCTACCTATCCTCAGGCTCAGTCACCCAAGCAGTGTTGGGTACGGATTCCATCTTGTGGAGTGGGCCTCAAGTCAAATCAGATATCGGCTGGTTACTCACACTGTTGTTGATTGGTTGGTTACCATCACCCTACCATACCTTGCCGACAGGACTATCATACTAGATCAGAGGGTCTGTGGCTGGCTTGGTGTTTACGTTTCTTTTGGTAATGTGCAGAGTCCCTGTGCCAACGAAGCTAGCATGTAGGGGTGACAGCTCTATACAGGCTCCAACTCAGCTTCTCCATGTTCAACTCGTTGTGTAGGTGTTGTCTTCAGCAATGTCACTTGTGGAGAGAAACCTGTAGCCTTGGTAACAGCCTGGGTTGTTCAGGGACTCCTATGGGATCCCTCTGGCCAATAACTCAACTAGGTGTAACCCAATCCCAAGACTGGAAGCTTCATTTGATGACAATAGATGGGCAGTTGGGGCTCTGCCTCCCCCATTATTCGATGATTTCATTTAGGTCATCTTCACATGTATTTATTTTTAGGAAGCTTCTACTGTACTAAATTTCCATCCTACCCCTCAAGTGCCCCTAATTTTAGGTACTTTAATTAGAAATTGACGATGTATAGCCATATAAATTTATGGGGTAAAGGAGCATCATGGTTTATGAACACTGTTGTAACGATCACACCCATAGTTAATATGCCCATCACCACAAACATTGACCGTTTGTGCATGTGTGTGTTGACAGCATTTAAATTGTATTTTCCTAGAAATTTTTGAATGCAAATGAAATCTCAGGATATATCTAGTGGGTTTTTTGTTGTTTTGGCATGGTTTAGGTTTTGAGTTCTGTTGTGCAACATGTGAGTTTTGTTAATGACAATCTATGACCTCCTTCCTTAAAAAAAAAAAAAAAAAACATCTGAAGCCTCTGTGCACCATCCTCCCAAGGGTCAGACTGCTGGAGGATCCAGAAAGCTCACCCTATTTTTAGCACACTCCAGTTGTCAAAGCACAACTGAAATATTGAAGGCTTCGATTAGGAGACGTTAATCTAGTATCTAGTCACCCAGGAATCCTTAGAAAGGGATAAAGAACTAAGTGTTAAACAAAGAGAGACAGACATCAAATCAGGGATGAGCAGGGAGCTGGAGAATGTGTTGTAGCAATGACAGGAGTATGTGTTTACAGTTGACAATTAAGAAAATAGAGGGAAGTAGAAAGGCAACAATGAAACGTGTGTCGTGAAGACTGACACCATGCGACAGCGTGTCTCCGTCCTCCGAGTCTGTCTGTGAGGCTTGTGTCAGAATCCTCACACAACAGCTGTCAATGGTGATTCCCTCCAGGTGGTTTCCCCAGAAATAGGCAGAGTGATGGACAGATCTGTGTTCAGGAAAACTCACTGCAGCCTCATTTTAATGAAAGAGAAATAAAGGATGCAGTCTAAATATCCAAAAATAGGAAATTGTCAAAATAAATTATACACCTCATACAAAGGCATTCTTGACAGCTGATAAAAGTCTTTAGAATACTTCATGGCATGGAAAATACTTAATGGTGGTGGGAAACGGTTCCTACATAAACTGTCTGAGTCTCAGGCTGTGAGCCATTCTTCCTTGGAGAAAGGAAAATAATGGTGTGCCCAAATGTTAGAAATGTCTTGAGGATGAGTCCTGAGATGATGGTTGAGGGCTAGAGAGATATTTTAGCAGTTAAGAGCATGGCTGCCCTTCCAGAGGACCCCGGTTCAATTCTCAGCACCCACAGGGCAGCTCACACCTGTCTGTAACTCCTGTTCCGGGGATTCTGACACCCTCACAAAGACACATATCCAGGCAAAACACCAATGAACATTAAAATAAAAAAGTAAATTATAAAAAAGATGACAATTGATTTTGGTTTTTTTTTTTTTAAGACAGACTTTCTCTGTGTATCCTTGGCTGTCCTGGAACTCGCTCTGTAGACCAGGCTGGCTTCAAACTCACAGAGACCTTCCTGCCTCTGCCTCCAGAGTGCTGGGATCAAAGATATGGCATTTGATTTTTATTTTTCTTTCAAAGCTTTTCCGCATTTTTCTAATTTTTAAATGAGCATGGATGCTTTTATAGATATTTTAATTCAAGTTAATATCATACTCCCAGTATTACAGATCACAACTGATGGTATCGTCATGATGTTTCCACTCCTCTTTCCTTGCACGCGTAGGTCTCTAATGTACGTTACACTGATACCCTGTCACAATTTTTAATTTCAAAGTGTCAGAATTTGGAATTTCAACCTATTCTCACTAGTCCCCTGTGCTTGCCCTCCCAAAATAGCGAAAACATGTAATTTGTAGTGCTTGGTACCAACCTAGAAATAACATAAAAAATTACAAAGGTAATAGTTATTCATACTTCCAAAATATAATTAATTCTGAATGGAGATAGAGTTGCATCCAGGGTATAAGACCTCCTGGCTCGGATTGGGGATTCATTTTAGAATCTGCCTCCTAATCTCTGATAATTATGACTTAATTGAATGAAACTGCTTAGCTTGGAAGTGTGCCCTTGTACTCTTCAAATTATAGCGAGTCTTCAGATTTTGGAAGATGAAATTATGGAGGGTCATTACCTCCTTTTAAACATATGTTTTGTATGTCTTATATGGTCTTTTTAAAAGCTTAAAAGGAAAACATTCTGATACATTGTGACCATGTAGATCAACAGTAATACAGTATTGCTTCTCTTTCATATGCCTTTGGGCTTGTAATTACTTGATTTCATGTAAAAAAAAATGTGAATTTTCTTTTTTACGTGTGATGTATCTGTGTGCGTGTGCCTTGCTCCTCTAGACATGTGTGACAGCCTGAAAGTGACTTTGAAAAAAAATCTTTCTCGGCTGCTTTTCCACCTTTTTAAGACAGAGTCTCACTGAACTTGAAGCCTGCTGTTTCAGCCAGGCTGGCTGGCCAGAAAGCTCCCAGGCTCCACTGTCTCTGCGTCTACCCCAACCCCCGGCAGTGTGGGTTACAGATGCGCACAACCACAATACTGACATTTGTTCTGGGGAGTCCAGCTCAGGTCCTGTGTTTGCACTTTACCCGCTGAGCCATCTCCTCACCCCCTGCTGGAGAATTTTCTGTGGGTTTCAGCTAAAGTATGAAATTGTTCAAAGGATCTGAGACAGATAAAAGGCTCTGGATTCTACAGAAACGTGAGAAGAAAATACACACTGTGCTGGCAATCCATTTTGTAGCCTGTTTTCCTTCACTGGTCTCTGGAGCCTATGAGAAGTCTGTTCCCCCAGAGTCTCCTCCTCGGTGCAGAGAATCAGAAGATGCCACTTATGTAAGCGTCACGTTTAGGGGTTAGTCTGAGAAATGAGCACTTGGTTCTGGTCCTGGTTCTCCTTATTGTTCTTGTCAGAACGTTCAGGGCCTCCACTAACAAACCCTCAGTAAAGTCGGGCTGCTCCGTGAGTGGCTTTTGCTTCTTCTCGCCTCTTCAGCTTTGATCTCTCCACACAGTCTGACATTTTCCCTTGACGGCTGCACTGGCACCCTGACCTGCTGCTTCCTTTCACTGCTTTCGCCTTTCACATCCTTTAGTGCTTCCTGTCATCTCCATGGCCGTCTCCCATGGGGCTGGAAAGTGAGCACCTTGCTGCAGAAGTAGACGGCCCCGTCCCATGGCAGACACAGCAGTGTGTACCGCGGAGTCCTGCATGTGTCCACCCCGCCACACACCCTTCCGAACATCATCCTGAAAGCACCGTCGGCACGTTCGCCACTCCAACAAGTAGACTTAAGACGTGTACCTGTACATGTGTCTCAGATACGTGTTTTATATTTGTGTTTTTGTCTTCCAGCCTCATTGACTGTGATTTCGGTGAAAGCCGTCTCGGGCATGATCACTCTTTCTGTGACGGGGAAAATGCAGCTGACTTACGCCATCTTCTATGTCATGCTTGTCATCATGATAGCCTCTTGTGTTTTCCAAGTCAAGTAAGTCAGCGCCTACAAACTCAACAACCTCTCCTCGTTCCTGCGCTTCTCCGTGCACTGGCTTAGCTGATAATTAAAATGAAATACAGCAGTCTCCCAAGAGACAGGACCTCCAGCTTATCCACAGCCAGCCTCCGGCCTGGCATGCCTCACTTTCTTCTTCCACCAGTGATTACTTTGTACTGAGCTGCCTCCGCGGCTTGCACATTCTAAAGTGAGGGCCCCGATCCAGCTGAGTGCGCCTGATGCTTCCCTGATGCTCTTCTGCTTGTAATTAATACCGACCGTACACAGGTTGTCATTAGCAATAAATCAAAGGGGCAGGTCCACATCCAGGGTTTCATTCTAAATATAGGAAATACATGAACCCTTCACCTCCGTCTCTTAGCTCACGCTCGTTAATTGCCCAGAGATGGACAAAACCAGACGTTTGGCCCGGAGGAAAACCCTTTCCCCAGA
The DNA here is from genome assembly GCF_014885135.2 of Alexandromys fortis. Classification (NCBI taxonomy): domain Eukaryota; kingdom Metazoa; phylum Chordata; class Mammalia; order Rodentia; family Cricetidae; genus Alexandromys; species Alexandromys fortis. Next base: position 1,249,287 of record NW_026067896.1, on the reverse strand, counting down.
ACTTTGCATCTTTGGCCAGAATTTCCTCCATCCCCATGGGATTTAGGAATGGTTGTTTCGTGTTTCTCTTGGGTCCCAGTACTGGTGACATGGAACAGTTTTAATTCCTGTCCCCCGCTCTTCCATCTGCTTTAATCACCCTCCCCACTTTTCATGTTGTGATTATACCTCTGCCTGCCGGGCTCTTTTGAGTCAGCCGGAGAGTTCACCCCAAAACACTGTGCAGAAGCATCTCCCAGTGCCCAGAAGGAAACCAGATCTCAAACTGCTGATGGGAGGAGGGGCTTGTTCTGCAGATGGCAGCAGTCTGTCCTGTGGGTTGTAAGTAGGTCCTGGGCCTGTGTCAGGAGAGAGACAGGAGAAGTCCATGTCCTAAGACTGGGTGTGTTTGTTATGTTAATACTGCTATCTCTCCACTTCTGTCTTCTGAGGTAACTGGTACTGCCACAGCGCCTGTGGGGACTTAGTGACCAGTGTCATTCCTTGACACCGCCCCTCGGGAATTTAGAGGCAAACACAGCTGAGGGAAGGCTGCCTCCAGTCCACCTTATTTCACTCTCTCACGATGTGAAAATGTAGTCTTCCACCTTGATGTCCGTTAAAATTACCCGAGGAGGTTTGTTTGTACGAGTATATTCACATATGTGCACACACACGCACGCGCGCACACACACAGAGACACACACACACACACTAGCTTTACCGACAAACCCCCTTTTTTCCAGTTATTCTTGACATCTGTTGTCCCTTGCTGGAGAACAGGCAAATCACTCTCCCGACCTAACAGCCGTGCTTCCCGGAACCTCCCAGGTGATGCCCTTGCAAGGCACAGATCTGTGGCCACCTGAGCAGCACGGCCAGTGTGGGAACTTGCGTTCCTGGTGGCGGTGGCTGGAGCAGAAGCTCAGCTCCCACATGTGTTCTGCAGCTGGAGCTCCAAACGTTGCTTTTGAAACATTAAACATTCCTTTGCTTCTCCGTCTGCTTTCTTGGCACGTGGCATGTCAGTGGATAGCTATATGTTCCCCACATATGATATTTAGCAGATTCTAAGGTCTATCCTAATGAATCAACCCCAGTGTGATACTGGTCCAGCAGCTTGAATCACTTCCAACTCAAACTTCTGTGGCCTCGGAATATGATTAATTGCTTTTCATTGTTACTGTTGTTGGTTTAAACAGACCATAAAACCTGACATCTGATCTCATACATCAGATGCATCTAAGCTACGGCCGCTGATTGGAAGTGCCCTTCCTCTGCACTTCCTTTCCCTTTGTAGTTGAGCTACAGAACATACATTTCTTGAAGTTATTGTTAGCGTATTGCTGAGCGCTGCTGGACTGGAGTTTCAGTGATTGCCATCTTCTACAGGTTCCTGAACCAAGCCACAAAACTCTACACGACCACCACAGTGGTCCCAGTCAACCATGTTTTCTTCACAACCAGCGCCATCATTGCAGGTGAGTCCTGGCTTCCCATGGCAGGTTAAACCACCCCGCCACAAGCACAAGATTCTCTCAGACTCCAAGGAGAAATGAGGCAGCCTTGGGAGCCCATGTCCCCTGCCTCCAGCCAGTATCTAATTTCCTCCGTGGTCCTCTCCTCTGTGAGAATGCTCCCCAGTGCACTCTGCTTCCTGAGGCAGCTCAGTCATTAACTCGAGAGTTCTAATAACTAGAAAATGTTTCCCTACACTGGAGCTCAAATTAGTTTCCTTATGAATTCAAGACTCTTGCCTTTGCTGTACTTTCTCAGTCTTCTGCTTGCAGCGCCTGTGAATCAGTGACGGAAAAAATGCTCTTGAGTTTTCCCTGCGGGCCAAACACCCCCAGTTCCTTGAGCTCATCATCCTTGCGTCCTCGTCACCTTAATGAGAGAATGGGGCTCCTGACCTAATTCACCGTTGCACGGAAGGGCTGACAAACTTCCACATTTGCTATTTCCTCTCTTACAGCTCTTGTATCTTAATGAATACTTTTATATTGCATAAATAATAATGCTAAAAAGTACAAAGTTAAAACTTGGTCCAAACCGGAATACAATAGATTCCAGTAAATCATCTATAAATGCAATAATGATGGGCCCTGGCTCAAATCAATAAGCTCAAGCTCATTGATGTATTCGCCGTTTCCTATCAGGCTGCTATATAGTCCACAGTGGACTTGCTTTGTAGCATAGGCTGGTCTCTAACTCATGGTCCTTCCGCCTCTGCATCCTGAGTGCTGGCATCACAGATGTGTGCCACCAGGCCCAGCCCAGTTGGTAGGTTCTTGAGTTATTTATACAGCCTTCTGTTTCCCAAGGAAATCGAACCTCGAAGAAATATAACAGAAAAGATTATATCCCAAGGTATCCATCGTTTTTAGTGTCTAGTGCTTTCTGCTGAAAGTGAGAAATGATTGAGTGTTGGTATACCCTAGAATTATCAGAAAATTAAAATAAAGCAAAAAGAAGTGTAGGCATGACATACACCCTAGTAATCAATATACAGAAGATGTAAAAAGAAATGTAGTTCCCTGAGCAAAGGTTTTTCAGCCAATAGAGCTGAATTTAATGCCCAGGACATTGGGCAATTGATGGATAAGGAGTGCTGGAACTTTCTGGAAATGATAACTGTCCATCTGATGTTGTGTGTGGAATGACAGTAAAGCTTTCTAGTGGCCACTCCCCCAAACAACAGAGGGATAGCTGAAAGATAAAACGACATTAGAATATTAACTCCTGTGCCACTGGCGAGTGGAAATATGAAATTGTATGGCCATTATGGAAAACAGGATACAGTTAATCAAATTTTTAAAATTATTCCATAATCCAGCAATTCTCCTCTTGTGTATGTCCCCCAAAAATGAACACAAATTTGTGGCATTTACCATAGTAACCAAAAGATGAAAACAATCCCAATACCCATTGACAGACGAGTGGACAGAAACTTATGAGTGCCTACAATAGAATACTGTCCCCCTTACACAGGAAGGAGTCCTGCCACCTGCTCCAATGCTGACGAAACATGAGGACATGATTAAGAGAATCAAGTCAATGTCAGAAAGCAAAGGAAAATAGTGAGCTCACGAACTTGAGTCTAATTCACAGAAATGGGAAGAAACACGGTAGTTACCAGAGAAGGGCAGAGGAAATGCTTGACCAGAATACAGTTTCAGGTTTTCATAATGAAGCTGTTGTCAGACTGGGGTGTGCAGCAATGCCAACACATTTAACATCACCGAACTTCATACGTAAAAGCCGTCAAGATGGGAAATGTTACAATTTTAATATAGTTTTAAAATTCAAAAAAAAAAGTCTCTGCTCTCTAAAACAGAAATCCCATTTCCGGAAACGCATTCTGATAACATGAAAATCTCAAAACACTGGGGAGGGTGTGCACTAACTAGCTCATCCCCGCGGTACTAAAGAGTGGGCATGCAGGTACCCCTTACCCGCCCTTGGGGAACCGATTGAAGAGCGGTATGTCACAGAACAGGAAGTGCTCATCCGTATGGAAATATTATGCAGGAGTGGGCGTGGCTTGTTCTTTAGGTGAAGAGGAGAAACTGAGACTGAGCAAGCTTCTCCTAAGGGCAGGGTTAGCTCTGCTCACTGTGGCGTCTCCAGCACCTACCACGGTACCTTCCAAAAACACTAAATATTCTCTGCCCAACCAGCAAAACTAACACCCCCACACAGCTAGTTTCAGATGATTCGTGATTGAAAGATTCCCCATTCAATAAAAGCTCTACAAAGTCTTTGGGGCCTTAAATGAAGAAATCATTGAGACTTGCTGGGAGAGGAGAGAAGTTCATTAAAGCAGACGATGCATGCTTTTTCTCCCCATGGCCTACAGGGGGAACCAGAGGAAGGATGTGGTAGGGAGTTCCATGGAGAAAAATGGAGCTAGGGCAGCACCCAGTTGCCAGAGATCCCTCCAGTGCTCATGGCCAGATTTACAGAACGTAGGATGTAGCCAAAGGGGTCCGTGGTTGCAGCCTGATGCCAGTGGCCTCAGGATCCACCCGGGTTCTCAGGGTAGGTTCACTGACTCCTGATGAAAAACATAGGGTGGAAAATATAAGATATTTCTCTTTACAGTGCTGGGAAAACATCTCAGTACAGGGCTTTCCACACATGCGCAAACCCACATTAAGGGGAAGAGAAAGAGAGAGAGAGAGAGAGAGAGAGAGAGAGAGAGAGAGAGAGAGAGAGAGAGAGAGGGAGGGGGGAAGGAAGAAAGAGAGGTGGAGAGGCAGAGTCTACAAAAGAAGACNGAGAGGGAGGGGGGAAGGAAATGAAAGGAAAAAAAGAAAAGGAAAGAAGAAAAGAAAGGAAGGAAGGAAGGAAGGAAGGAAGGAAGGAAGGAAGGAAGGAAGGAAGGAAAATAAGGATGGAAGGAAGGAAGGACAGAAGGAAGGATGGACGGACAAAGTTGTATCTGTGACCCGAGAGTCTGAACTAACTAGCCAACCAAGCCACATTGATAACCTCCAGGTTGGTGAGAGACTCTGCCTCTAAAAACATAGTGTCCGTATGTTTCATGAGAAATGGCACAGGTTGTGCTCTGGCTTTTGGCATGTGCACATATATGACTAAGCATGCATATATAGGCAAAAATGAAATTTCTGCTTAAAATATAAGACTATCACACAGAGTCTTTGAAATTAAAATACTGAATGTGCATTTTAAGGGAAGCCACATATAGAAAATATATATTTATACATTTTTAAAAAAAATAATGTGCTGCTATCGTGAATGCCCCTACCCTGAAATTAACTCTGTCCTCTTCTTATACAGGCATTGTATTTTACAAGGAATTCCTTGGTGCTGCTTTTCTTACTGTATTTATATATATTTTTGGGTGAGTAAAAGTCTCAGAGGTCAGGCATGTGAAGTTCTATTAATTTTGTATAGGATTTTTGGCATCGTACCTGAAGTATAGAAAATTGGAACATACTATGAGAAACATATTTTTCAACTTAACACTCTATGCGGGGCTTTGTGTCCTCCCTTGGCTTGTGGCTTGTGTCCCCCTTTGAGAGTCCTGAAACCTTGGGGATTTTCTGTTCCAACCAAAATCATGATAAATTCATGGGTGTCTGTGGTTACTCCATTGCCTTTTCGTTCTCGTCAGGCCCACCTCTCCCTCAGAACCCTTAGGTTGGATCACCCAAGCAAATGGCCAAGGCTGGTAGATTCTAGCCCGAGATTTAGCAGCTTGGGGTTGGTAGCTGCCCTTTCTATCATAAAGCACCCAGTTGGGCCCCTTCTAGAGACTCGGTGAATGTTACTGCTAACATCGCTGGCAGACAGAGCCAAGCCTCGGTGATGTGTTGCCAATAATAGCTGCTTCCATCGGCTCCAAGCACTCCCCATTAATGCTCGGCTGCCTCTTGATCTGCTATTCAGCATGGCCATTGTTATGCAAACTTGAGCCTAGTCTATTTTCAACATAGGAAACCATCTATCTTGAAAATTCAATTTCATAAGACATTTGGGCGCGGCCAAACTTCTGGGGTCTGGAAACCATGAGTGCTCTTATGGCCAAGGACAATGAGATTTCTTAGAAAATTAAAGAATAACTTGTTTTTCACTCATGTTGCATGCCAGTAATGGGTCTGGGCATGCATGGATAGAAAAACGAGACCTAGTGTCTACCCAAAGGGTTTAGAGCCCGAATTAGCCTCCAGATGGTGAAAACCTGGGGCAGAGATTTATTGGAACCTGCCCAAGTCTTGGTTCTGGGTATAACTATTACTGGCTGTGAGAATCAAGACAAGTTCAAGGCAGTTTACCATAAGAAATGGGATATACAAAACCGATGGAATTTATGTCATCATGTGCACGTTAGGGCACAGCTATTTAATACCATGGGCTGTTTCCGTCTTCCTGTGTTTTTTGCTAACATGTTTCTTACAGGTGCTTTCTGTCATTCCTTGGCGTATTTTTGGTGACAAGAAATAGAGAAAACGAACATCTACAACAGTCTTTTATTGATTTTGGGAATATTCCTGGTAAGCAAAAAAGATATGTATGCATTTTCTCTATTATAGAGTATCCTTTGGCCTGAGATGATTCAGTGGATAAAAATGCTTGCCCCCAAGCTGATGACACACGAGTCACATGGTTGAAGTTGATAAGCAACTCTTACCAGTGTTCTAACCTGCACGCATGCATACAAACACAAGCCAATAAATGCCGTCTTTTTAAAATACAGAAAGTTTACCCTTGTAAATTAATCACTGTTGGCACTATTTTGGATGTTAACAAAAACACATAATTTTTACCTCAAGAAGAGCACTGAGTGGCAAAGCCCGGGGAGGCATAAGGTTAAAAGTTATAGAACAGCTCTGCACAGAACCACGTGATTTTTGAGGAACTGACCAGGCTTCCTTGACATGGGTTACTTGGAGTTTCTCATTGGGATTCCCTTAAAGTGTCAGAGGACATGGATCTGTGGGTGCCGCACACCATGCCCCCTTGTCTGCGCTCTGTGCGCTGGCACCCAGTTCGCAAGCTTTGGGCAAGGGGCTGGGAGGTTAAAATACACAGAAACACACTGACAGAGAGACAGCGACACGGGTCATCCTTGAATTCCCCAAGAATGCCCCTTTATTGTGTTCAGGGGCAGATTATATAGAGATAGCCACGCCCCAGCCAAACCCACCAGAAACCACTCTCCTGCCATCAGGAACTCCTGAAGGTCTCGTGCTCAGAGCAGCTGTAGGCACTCAGGTGAGGGGATTACAAGAAATTCAGGATCTGGGGTCTCCCTGCTCCCAACATGTGGGGAATGGAAGATCCCTGACACCTACAGACCCATCCAAAGATTGACGGTCCTGATGCTAAAGAACATCATTCCTGAGGAAGACTGAGGCAACTTGTTCACTGTGATGCCAAGAGTGACCACCACAGTCACCAGGACGTGAACGCTGGGTACCATCTTCCCAATGCTTGTTTCCACTGAGAAACAACCCGCCTTGTGTGCATACAGTGCACACAGAAGCAAAATCCAGAGCAAAACCATTCTCACCACCCTCCCGCCCTAACCCACCCACCCACACCTTGCTTTGCCTAGGATTTGGGGTGACCTACAGGATTCCACTCAATAGTAGAGGCAGTTCTCTCCCCCATTCTGTCTATCATGCCTATAAAGCAAAGAAAAGAGAAAAAGAAAAGAAAAAAATCACTAAAGTTTCTATAAGATTGAGAAACGAAGACCAAGGAAGTGAGTTTGGTATCCTCTTTGCCGTGTAAACTCCTAACCAAGAATACTTAGTGTTAGAATTGACATCTATAGCAGCAATGCTCATCAGAGCTCACTTAAAACTGATTTTTGTAAGAAATAAGAAATCTGGAAAATAAAGGGGTGTTTGTTTGTAACTGTTTTCCACGTCACAAAGCTTCACGTGTAATGACAAACTCCTGGTGCATGGTGTTTTCCTAGGTTGCTGTATAGACAAGGGAGAAAGACAAAACACTGCAGAGAGAGGTTTGGAGAGGAGTGACTGGGTTATGCGGCTCTCCTGATTGTTCCAACCTGTTTCTATGCCCAGTACAGATGTCACATGGACAAGTGTGTGACCACATGACAAGGGCTATGAGATTTTTGTGGGCCTCTCTTTCCTGGACGTTTTATCTTTTTCATTGAGAGAGTAACCACATAGTGTGTTTTTTAAAGACATAAAATGTGACCAGAGCTGGAGAGAAATTATTAGGACATTTTTATCTTTTAAGAGCTCAAAAGATCTTTTTATGATTATTATCTCCACAGGGAAACAAATGTTGGACAAAATACAGCCAGATTCAAATGGCACATCCTATGGAACCTTGCCTGATGGAAGCGACCCAACACAGAGCCAGAGTGGAGAGAAGAAAGAAGCCTAAAGCGCCGAGAGGGATGGCTGTTGGCCTGTTACTCGATACCACCTTTTTAAAACATTGCACATGTTCAGTTTGTGTCAGCAGCTATTTCACGCTGACGTGCGCGCTTTCGGTTCAGGCCTCCCCCCCACTGTGGACAATCAGGGCCCTCCTAATCTCTAACAGTCTAATGCTTTTATGGAATGAAACTCAAAGTGCTCCCCACGCCCTGCATCTCTCCCTAGCGAGCATCTAACCAGCTGTGTCTTCATGCGAGCCTGGATGCTTGAGCAGATGCCACACGGAAATGCGCACTCGAGATCTGGCCGTTGAAGGCGTAGGTCGCTCCTCCATGTGGCTCGCAGGATCAGCTTGCTTGCTTCAAGACACCCTCTGCTGCCACAACCTGTCTTTCAGGAAGGGTTTGATGTGGTCCTCTGGGGCTTCTTCTGTGGACATTTCCCTGTCAGGATGGCGAATCGCCTTTGTGGAAAACCAACTCTGTTGAAATCCTCCTTTGAAAATGAAGGGCCTTGTTTAGAAACAGACTCTACAAGCGGTATTCTGTTATGAGATATACTAAAAACTCCAAGGCCTGGCTTCTGACTTTTTTTTTTTTTTTAGCTTTGAAAAAAACTGTATGCTGGGCAGTGGTGGCTGGGGAGTCACAGGCAGGTGCATCTCTGAATTCAAGGCCAGCCTGGTCTACAGAGCTAGTTCCAGAACAGCCAGGGCTACACAGAGAAACCCTGTCTCGAAAAACAAAAACAAACAAACAAGGGGTGGGGGACACATTTAAGACCTAAAACTGTGGTCACACCTCTGGCATATGTACTAAAATTCCAACAGCACATATTTTACCATGGTTTTTGTGTTAAATGTGACACACAAATTTGTAAAGTGTTAAAGATTTTGCCACAATGTTTTTTTTTTTTCAATAAAATTCTAGAATGGTAGCATTTTCTCCAGCCTTATGATCCTATTATATTTACATTGAAACTGAAGAAAAAACTTTATGATATGCCTTAAATTGTTACCAATCTTATACTTTATCTGGTGGATTTCTATGCTTTAACTTCCAATACAATTCTCGAAATGGCATTTAGATTCTTGGAATATCCCCCCAAGTCCTCTGAAGCTTTGCCAGTTCTTCTAGAAAAGGAAAATCATGACCAGAGGACTGGGTTTCTGCTCCTTCAATCTGGCCATGGAATGTAGCCCATAGAGGACCCGTGGCGCGTGTGAATCCCTTGCTGCCACTCAGCACGTTCTACTAACATACATTTGCCCGCAGAATCTGCAGTAACTTTTATTATTTATGCTGTACCTAGTATTTAAACAATAAGAAAAGAGTACACATTTATTGTAACCAAATAATAAGGCCCATCCTTCATGACACTTGAATCGTCCACCCAGTGTCGCTGAAGACTTATGTTTGTGCACGGCACTAAACTTGGAGATAATGAGATGCTAATCCTAACTGTTTCTAGTCTTTTAATGTTTTCTTTATTATAACCTGAACTCTGACCAAACTGGAATAACCCAAAGCCTATCCCTGGCTGCAAATCCTTACTAACAGTTCCTGCCACTGTGAAGTGTCCCATCAATCTGGACGCAACAGTCGTAAAATTAACGACGTATTTTACTGGATGGGTATAGCTTGTTGACTCTGGGCAGCTCAGCTAAGTTATGTATCTGGTGCCTTATATAATGGATTTCTAGTAAATCTTGACATCGGTTTCAAAGACTGGGAAGCAGCTAAACCAAAGAGTTTTCCTTGAACTAGGACCACATTTCATAGGTACAACACCCAGTTTTGAACGCTATAGAGTTTTGCAGACACAAACTTTAACAACAGTGTGTTGGTACTCTCCAGCGTTTACATTTAAGGTTTTGAGAGATGAAATTTATCTATGTGATAGAGAAATGCTTTTGAAATCATGGTTAGATATATTATATTCAGATCTGATTTTGCTAATTGTGGTGGGCCAAACCAAGGTGGAGAGAAGTCTCAATTGACTGACTCAGAGGGTGTTTCTCTTTCCCTCTTCATGCACAGTGCCTGATGACATCCACAGCCAGCCCACCCCCTTTTCTGAAATTGTAGGCTGGGAACCCTTGGCCAACCTTTGGCTCATCTGACTATTTGTCTAGACCAAGGACTGTTTTTTTCAGCAAAGAATTAAAAAGTAAATATTCGGGGATTTGTGTTGTCCATATGGTATCTGTCCCTCACTACTCAGCTACTCCATCAAAGCACAAATGTAGCCATAGACAATGCGTAAACAAATGGGAATTGATGTACATCAGTAGTTAGTAACAAAAAAACAATTAGTAGCCAATCCGAGTTGCCAAGCCCTGATCCAGACTCCTTTGCCTTTGCTATGCTACTTTTTTTTTTCTTGTTTCTTGAGCTCTGGAGAGCTAAAAAGGAAAACCCCCACACTTCATGGTTTGTGACAAATCAGATGCTTGGTATTTACATTAGGATCATTTTTGCTTGTGTAAGAAATAAATGGATTTGTTATGAGTTTATTCTCAGAGTCCAACTTTGTCTCTTTGGAAAGCCGTGGTTCTTTTATGGGCACAACTAAATATGCTGAAAGAATTCCCCAGTCCTACATACCACTCCGATAATGGTTTTGGGAATTAGCTCTCGGGCAGTCAACTAGTGCAGAGGCCTCTGCCATCTGACCACTTAGTTTAAATGCTTGCTTACCCTATGCTATAACGCCCTCATTACCAAAAATTCCTTGAAAACTTGTACGACAAAAGATTTTCAAGCAGGCTCAATGTATTCTTCAAACACACTACACACACCACACATGCACGCATACATGCACACACACACATATACACACACCACACACACCACACACACACCACACACATACACACATGCACATGCACACGCACACATACACACATGCATGTATGCACGCACACACATACTCATGCATACACACACATACACACCACACACACACACCACACAACGCACACACACACGCCATCACCACCTACACATGTCCCACCTGCAGCCCTGCAGTTTCTGTTCTATAATGGAGAAAGAAGAAGAGGAAGATTTCTTAGATGTGTGCAGTCCAGTGCTATTGAAGAACAATGTGACAATCTCTGAGTTTTGCTAAAAGAAAACAGGTGTGATAGTGACTCCGATGGCTGGAAATATGAAGCTGAGGACATCTGTATGCTCTCCATTTTCCAGGCACACAGCACATCCAGGAATCATGACTGCACATGCTCAGCCACTTTGAAGCCCGCCTCTGGGATACCAATTTAGTGGAGATATGAGGGATATAAGCACAGTTAGTAAAAATGAACCTTCCCAGCTCGCATCCAGACTGCTTTGTGCACACTCTGTGGCTTGTTATTAAGACAGTCCTTGAACAAGCATGCAGCTGTCAGCCTGGTACACGTGTTTGGCTCCTGTACATCCCTCCTTCCCTCGGCCCAGCCTTTTTTCTGTCAAGTTTTGTCTTTTTGTCGGATATCTGGGATCATACAATATGCAGCCTTTTGAACCTGATTTCTTTGGTTTCTTAATACACATATCTTGCCTTCTTGTCTTTTAGGGCTTGATAGCCTCTTAGCAAGATCTCTAGATAAACACCACACATTCTGCGCTGGTAAGAACTCAAAACTGAACCTAAAATGACCGCATGACGAATTTTTGAGGCTGCTTCTAATCATTAAACTCATCAACAGCCTGGCTCTTATTATGACCATCTAGAAGCAAAAATTTTAAAAATAAAAAAAGATCAACGCATACACAGTTTCAAATAGTAGACTAGGGCTATTGAACACAGTGCTTTAAAATAGTGCTTTAGCAATGTGGTACATCCAAGGAAAAGCCTTCCCACCCAGAAATTCTTGTGTCTTGTCCCCTTTCTTACCAGCTTAAGGGCACCACCCAACACGCTGTCCTGTGCCAGAACAAATCCGTTACAGGAGCTGTGGCCCAACTAGGAACCCTTCTTCCAATGTGGGTTCTTGTTGAGACTTACTGAGTACCACTCACTGCATAAAAGAAGAATATCAAACCCATAACAAGGTTTTTCAAGGCACACCCAACTGAGAAAGCCATTGCTAGAAAGTTCACAGAGTCCTGGGCAAGATGCAAGATAGTCTCCACGTTCCGGGAAAGAACCTCCTTCCGAGGGATGCAGCAATTGCCCAATGGAGACAGAGCTGGCCCATCCGGTCAGAGCAGCTCGGCTGGATCTGAGCCGCTGCTATGCAGACGTGACCAGTGTTCCTGGCACTCAGACATCCCACTTCCAGAACCGTTCCTTTCACGGTTCTAATTTTAAAACAAACCTTGGACATTTTGTAAGGTTTGGCCTCTCCTCCCTCTCCATCCAGGGCACGTCACCTAAGCCTCTGAACACCAAGCACTATGAGGAAATGAATCAGCTTGACAGGCTTTGGTCTAGAGACTCAAAACTTGGGATAGTTGCCTGACTATAGACTGTTCACCCAAACACCAAACAACTCGAACTGCCAAATACTCGTGAAGTCACTAGATCAAAATTGGTTGTCCACTGTTTGGTTTGGTTGTATTTTTGGAGCACTTTCAATTTTGCTTTTTGAATATTGAGCAGAAGGTGCAGAGAATTCCCATGTAATTCTAGTCCCCATGCCTGCGTGGCCTCCCGTTTATCAGTGTTCTCCCTCACAGGGCATATTTGGTACCATCCGAGGGCTTACACCAGTGAATCTTTATCGTGCCTCCTTCCTCCTCTCCATTAGGGCACCTGTTCTGGCGCTTTTGTGTGTCCGTGTGCCTGTGTGCACGTGTGCGTGTGTGCGCGCGCGCGTGCACGTGCGGTATGTGTGTGTGCCTGTGAAATTGCTACAAGCTAGAATTACCTGTAAGGTGGGAACCACAGCTGAGAAATGCCTTCCTAAGACTGACCCATAGACAAGCCTGTGGGGCATTTTCTTGATTAGCGATCAATGTGGAAAGGCCCAGTCCAATGTAGATGATGCCACCTGGGCTGGTGATCCTGAACACTGTAAGAAGCAGGCTGACGCCCCATTTAGAATGGGGGAGGAGTGGATGAGAGGGGTAGATAGTGGGAGGGGAAGCAAGGGGTAGGAGGAGAGGAAGGAGGGGAAACTGTGATTGTATGTAAAATAAACGAAAAAATTCATTAAAAAGAAGCCAGTAAACAGCGCCCCTCCATGGCCTCTGCTTCAGTTTCTGCCCTGATATCCTTCAATAATGGATTATGATATGGAAGTACAACAAAATGAACCCTTTTCTCCCCAAGTTGTTTATAGTCATGGTGTTCCATTAATTCAACAGAAACCATAACTGAGACAGTATTCTTGGAGGTGTGTATTCTGTGTCTCGATTAAAGGTTTAGAGACACTCACCCACCGTTACAGTATCTACCAAGGATGCTCTAAAATCTCTGGGCTCCCCCAACCCTTTTCTTCCCTCTTAACCCCTGGTCTTTTTACTGTCATGGAAGTTTCGTTGTTTTTGGAACCCCGTACAGTTTTTCTCATATGTAGCCCTTTGAGCCTGGGTACTTTCGTTCTTAGTATTCATTTGTCTTTCCTCCTTGTCTTCTCATAGCTCAGTAATTTATTTCCGCTTAGTACCAAGTAAGGTGCCACTGTCTGAATATATCTTAGTTTATCCATTCATCTGCCAAAGGGCATCTTGGTTGCTTCCAAATCTTGACAGCTTACAGTCCTTAGGAAATAAAAATAAATGAGACATGAGTACCAGCATCTTGGGAGCTTACCATCTAGTTGTGGAAATAACAGGTATTATTTACTGAGTCCATAGTGTGCCAGGCAGGTGATGTGGGATTCCCCTCAGTATACTGTGAATATGTTTTATTTCCATTGGTTAATAAAGAAGCTGCTTTGACCTATGGCAGGGAAGAATATAGCCAGGATGAAAGAGATAGAGAGAGAGAGAGTAGGTGGAGTCAAAGAGATACCATGTAACTGCCATAGCAGATAGATGCCAGAACCTTACTGGTAGGCCACAGCCTTGTGGTGATACATTGATTAATAGAAATAGCTTATTTTTAGATGTAAGAGTTAGTTAATAATAGACCTGAGCTAATAGGCCAAAGAGTTTTGTGATTAATATGGTTTCTGCGTGATTCTTTGGGTCCGGTCACCTGGGAAACAAAAGCGAGTCTCTGCTCACAAGCAGGAACTATGCTTCATCTTCTATTTGAGCTGCTCATTTAGTCCTTACAATTTATCCAATATGAATATCTTATTTATAGTTTCCACATCAAGAAACTGGAGCACACAACAACACGGGGAATAGGGTCAGGTCAGTTGAGAGTGATACCTAGAGCATAAAATTTAAGGAAGTCCTGAAAACCTCCCTTTCAGGGTCGTGAGAAGGCCACTCCTGTACTCACGGAACACCAGGTTAGTCCTAAGTCTAGTCTTGTGCCTACCCTACCATCCTCGCCCTGCGAGGGATTGGGTGACTTGACTGGAATTATTGAATCCATGACATGGAACTCTTTGCAAAATTAATTAATTTATTTTTCATTTTATGTGCATTGGTGTTTTGTCATGGGTGTTGGGTGCCCTGGAACAACTGGAGTTTCAGACAGTTGTGAGCTGCCATGTGGTTGCTGGGAATTGAACCCAGGTCCTCTGGAAGAGCAGACAGTGCTCTCAACAGCTAAGCCATCTCTCCAGCCCTAACTCTTATCCTGTTCTTACCACTATTGCCACAAAACCAATGCTGCACAGTGGCATGTCGGAAATGTCTTCCTTGGGCCACTTGAACAAACAACCTGGGAGCTCTAACGAGATAAAGGTCACTGTAGGTTAGTGGTACCAAATGGTTGCTCTCTCTGCGGCCCTAAAAGCCATGGATGGAAACTCTTATTTGGGAAAATGTTCTTTGCAAAAGTTAAGATTCTTCTATCTCTCTCTGTCTTTCTCTGCCTCTCTCTCTCTCTCTCTCTCTCTCTCTCTCTCTCTCTCTCTCTCTCTCTTGTAATGCATGTGTTCGGTGCACACACGCACATGGAAGCCCACGTTCAGTGTCAGGAGTCTTCCTGGCTCACTAATGTACTGAGGCAGAGGCTCTCAGTCGAACCCAGAACTCATCGATGGGGCTGGTCTGTGAGGGTTCTCCATCTCTGCCTTCTGAGTACCAGAACTGCAGGTGAGCTGCCACAACAACCCAATCAACGTTGACGTGGGATCTGGGAATCTGATCCAGAGTTCTGGAACCATCAGAGCCTGGAAGGAATCAAGGATG
Organism: Alexandromys fortis; assembly: GCF_014885135.2. Lineage (NCBI taxonomy): Eukaryota > Metazoa > Chordata > Mammalia > Rodentia > Cricetidae > Alexandromys > Alexandromys fortis. The sequence goes on along the minus strand of NW_026067896.1, from coordinate 1,234,163 downwards.
ACTGTCCCTTTTAAGGCCTTCATGGGGAGAGTGCACTGCCCCGCTGACGGTCAACCACCAAGCACAAGGCAATTGTTACAATGACCTAGAAAGTTAATACACAGATCAGCGTGGCCTTGGAAGCACCAGGACATAGGAGAAAGCCCCAGAGACTGAGTAACAGCTCAAAGCAAGCTCCATATATCCCGACACACAGGGAGGGCAGCTTCAAAGGCCTAACACGGCTGGAACCGGTGCACACTACACTTGAGAAGAAAATGGTGGCATTTGCTTCATATCTAAGAATGCAATGTGAACGTGAATACTGTATTAGGAATTTCCTGGCTGAGACACAGCCCAGACAGTGAAATGCTTGTCCCACAACCTGGAGGACCCAAGTTCAGGGAATAAGCTCCGGGCTCAGCATGATATCCTGCATCCCCCAGATGAAAAGGACGCCTGATGTTCACCTTTGGCCTCCATAGCAGCCACAGAGATGAACATTCACACACAGAAGAACAATAATAATAAAAAGGACTGCATTGGTCACTTTCCTGGCTGGTGTTGTCAAGTCCGGGGCAGAAACAACCTAAGAGAAAAAGTTGGCTTGGCTCACAGTTTCACACGTTTTGGTCTGTCACAGTGGGAAAGGCATGGTGGTGGGGGCAGCTTCCCCCCTGGTGGTGGAAATGCGACCATACTGTTCACATGACTGTCGACAAGGAAGCAGAGGGTGGGTCATAACCAGGAGCAAGGGGACCTTTCAAAGGTCTGTCCCTAGTGGCCTACTTCTGCCAGCTAAGCCCCACTTCTTAAAGATTCCACAGCCTTCAAAATAGTGCCACAAGCTGGGAACAGGATATTCAAAGTGTGGGTCTATGGTCGACATTTCAGACTCAAACCACAAGGACATCGTCAGTCTCTTCAGAAAGTCACAAAACCAAGTGAGACTCCCCTGCATCCTTAGCTCTTCTCTGCTTGTGTAAGGCGGCACAGGGGTCCTCGGGAGATGAGGACTTGATTCCAAGTGTGTGTTTGCAGCCCATCTTTCCTTACTGGAAATGAGCACGCGCTGCTGCCCTGCAGGCTGGACAGTGACTTCTGAGATGGCCTTGAGACACAACACCCGGGAGGATGCACAGGGCCAACCAGAGCCTTACTCTGCAGAACATGGGAGGCATGGGGACAGTCACCATGTCAGGAGTCCATGGTAACAGCATAAGGAGGAAGGATCAGCAAGGGTGTTAGTAAGCTGAAGTTAGGGAGCAGGGGAGAATGTTTGCCGAGAAGGAAGAAAACCCAGCAACCGAAGCAGAGACCGTGAGGACGACTGGGGACAGCGGTGTGTTTCGGGGAGCTATTGGGGGCCTAGCCTGGCTGTGGGGGGGCCACGGGTATGTGCAGCTCATTTTCTCACTTCAGAGGCATGTTTACAATACCCGCTCAACCCCCACCCAGCCAAGCGGGACTCCTGGACACCAAAAAGGCCCAAAGTCAACGGGGCTCCCTAGACCTAGAAAACAATAATTAAATGTGGCTTTAGGCTTCAGATGATAATGTGAAACTGGTCCGTGGGAGTCGACAACCAGGGGAGGCAGTACTCAGACAAGAAAAGAAAAGTAAGCCTGTGTAAGCAGCGTGCAGCTGGGCAGACGGGTCGAGGACAAACCGGAGAAACGAGCTAATAATGAGAGCCAGAGGAGGTCCTCCAAGTAGCACAAGCATCCTCCTACCTCCAGTCCCTCAACTCTACCTCCCACCCTCCTATCCCCCATCACTGCTAGCTAGGAATTCCTGCACCAGGTTCTTCTCCCATTGCCCCACTCCCACCCGCTTCCTCCCCACCACCTCCAGGGAGCTTGGCATTCTTCACCACCTTCCCCCTTGGGTATGGGGACCTCACGGTGGCAGCCAGGGCATGACAGTATACAGGACCCGTGAAGGACAGCGGTCCGTCTCTGGGCGTGGGCACCATGGCCTGACTGGCCGCTCTACAGCCTTGTCTAAAGTGAACCACCTGTTTCCTGCTTGGCTCGGCCCCCGGCCATCCAAGGTCTCCGCAGAGCAGGATTGCATCCAAACCACGGCCGAGGAATGACAGACAGCCTTGGCACTGCCTCGGGTCGTGCTTGCCGTTCACTGAGGAGTTTTGTGGAATCTAGACTCATTTTCCACTGAAACAAGAGAAAGTAAAGACGGCAGCAAACAAAAATAGCTTGCTGGCACTTCCTGTTTACTCTTTCCACAGAATCTCCTCCACTGGGGGCTAGAAAGCCCCTCTTCTGAGAACGGGAAGCCTTGCTGGGTTTTCTGGGGTTTTTCTCTTCCTTGTTTCTGTCTCCCCACCTTTTGTTACATGCAAGTTTACTGGGGGGATTCGTTAGTTTCAGTCCCAAGATTCTTTTTTCCTAGCACTGTTCAGAGAAAGACGCACTGCCGTTTGTGCTGCGTGTGTGCCCGATGACCCCACTGTCCGTCTATTAATTACTCCAGGGCTTCTGAATAAGGCGTAGGAGAGCAATACTGCGAATGTGAAAGGGTTGGGGGAACCTGGGACCTGCGCCTGGCACCACTCCCCCTCCCTTCCCACCCATGAGGGCATGTGACGTCAGCGTTAATGCCCGGCACACCCAGGCCAGACAGGAAAAGCTCCCCAAAAGGACATGGCAAAGGTAGCCCAGACATCAGCAATAACACAGCTATAATCCCTTTCTTATAACCACAGGGATGTCAGGCATGTTTGGACAGAAGGCCCGAGAGATAAATGAGCCGTTCCTGGGTGGGCCAAGGGTGACAGGTCTCTGCTGCAGATTGGTGCTTGGCCCTTCCCACGGCCCACCCGCTGCACGTGTTGTCTCTGTCCAAAAGCAGTGAGAACGACTTCGCTTTCCTCGGTGTTTTGCACCACAAGTTAGTAATAGAAAAAACATTTACCCTGTGGCCGGGGACACTCTGAACATTAGAGCTACAACCTATCAACAGACAGGGCTGGGAGACATCCAAGCCCTGTTAACGAACGGGTGTTGTTTTTTTTTTTTTAATGAACGATTGGAACAGCAAGGCAGACTTATTTAATTTTCATAATTTAAAAATTGACAATGGCATAAATATCTTCCAAAAACCATCAATTATGAAAGCCACCCTGTTCTTGCAAGGAAGAGAAACAAAGCAAAGTCACAAAAATGCCCACCAGCTTCTACTGAAAGGAACTGCTGTGAGTTGAACCACATCCTCAGGAGAGACACATAGACATCCTACATAGCCCACACTGCCTCAGTATGTGACCTTACATAGAGTTTTTAAGGGTGATTATGGTGTAAGTGCAGTCATTAGGGTATCCGGTATGTCTGGTGCCCTTATTTTAGAAAGGAGAGGTTTGGATACAGACACACACACACACACACTGAAGGCCATGTGAAGGCACAGGGCAGTGCTGTCAACTGGCAAAGAGATGTCTGAGACCAGCAGAGAAACAGGCTACCCCCTCCACCCTCAGCAAGGGAACTCCAATGCTACCCTGGTTTCAAGCTTCTAGGCTCCAAAACATAAGGTGATAAATGTCTGTTTTTAAGTGCCCTAAGTAACCTAAGTTAGTAGGTTTATCTAACCATGACGAAGGTTTTTGTCTCCTTGGGCATTCAGCAGTTAGGCCTTGGCACAAGTATTTGGTAGTCCACAATAGGACACCCTTGCTGGGAGACAAACGTCCCCTACTCCCTCCCACAATGCAAGCTGAAAACACACTTTCCCTTCTTCCCAACACGAGGCAGTTGCCACCACATTCCTGGCATTGAAGCTGGAGTGTGGAGCAATTGTAAATGTCCACTAGCCACCAGCAGCGGTGACCTTGAACATGCAATTATGGTGGTCCGCGTGTCACCAGAGCCTCAGGCAGCCTTCTGATGTCATTGGACTCTGCCTCATTTCGACATCTAATCCTACAGTCTGCCCACTGACTCTGCGTTTCCCAACGCTCCAATCCATGTGGGTCAGCAGAGAGCCACACTCATCCACAGTACTTCCAGCTGTGTCATGTGTGTATTCGTCCTGGATATTGTCCATTGCCTGTCTCCCTCTATCCCTGCCTGACATATGATCAGCCTTTTAAGACCAATGATCTTGACTGTTATAATCATGGATATGTCCTTGTGCCTGGGAGCAGGTAGATGTTCAGACAAACCTCTGATAATGTTGCAGGTTCAGTTCCGGACGGTGGCAACAATGTAGATAGTGCAGTAAAGAGAATAGTTCACATGTCACAGTTCCAGACTGCGGCAACAATGTAGATACTGCAGTAAAGGGAACAGTTCACATGTCACAGTTCCAGACTGCGGCAACAATGTAGATACTGCAGTAAAGGGAACAGTTTGCATGTCACAGTTCCAGACTGTGGCAACAATGTAGATACTGCAGTAAAGGGAATAGTTCGCTTTTTTTTTTTTTACTTCTCAAAGCACATAAAAATTGCATTTGCACTATACCTTAGTGTGCTAAATCAGCAATAGGATACCTGTAAAAGACAGTTCACTGTAAAAGTACTTTGTTGCAGTTATGGGCTCAGCAGTTATGGGCACTTGTCTTTCTTCCAGTTCCCAGCATGGGTGTCAAGCAACTTATAGCTGCTTGTAACTCCAATCCCAAGGACTCTGATGCCCTCCTCCAGCCTCTAGGGGCACCCCCACAATATGGAAAACACTCACATACACACATACATACACATAAATTAAAAAATAAGAATACTAATAACACCTGGTTACTAAAAAATGCTAACAACATCCTGAACCTACACTGTGCTGTAGCCTTTGATGATGGAAGATCTTGCCTCCACCTCAATGCTGCTGGCTAATCAGGGTGGTGGGTGCTGGAGGCTGTGACTGCAAAAAGGTATGCCAGCAAAGCGTGCTGAGTCCACACTCTTTCTTCCACAAGGGATGTCTTTGCAGCTTGAAATGCCATTTTGGTAGCAAGTTGTGTACCTCCTTTCAAACTCGGAGTCAATCTCTCAACTCTTGAGCCTGCTTCTCTAACTAAGATTGTGGTACTAGTATCAGGCTGTTACCATTTCAACAGTAGTCACATCACCCTCAGCAGGAGGAGAGTCCATCTCTGGGAAGCACTTCTTTTGCTTGTCCACATGAAGCAACTCCTCCGCCATCAGGGTTTTGTGAGAAGACAACAGCAATTCACTGGCAGCTTCAGGCTCCACTTCTAATCTCAGCTCTTCCTATTCGTCTGTCCTTTTTTAATTTTAACTTTAATGTGTTGAACCCAGGACCTGTGTGCTAGGCGAGTGCTCTGGCACTGAGCCACCTCTTCAACTCCGGTCCAAGCTCTCTTGCTAACCCCACTGCATGGATAGCTCTTTTCTGTGGTTTTGGACCCTCTAAGTCACCCATGAGGGTTGGTATCAACGGCTTCCAAACACCTGTTAATATTGATGTTTTGACCTTTTTCCAGGAGTCAAAAAATATTCTTCTTTCTTACTTTCTTTGGTTTGTATGGTGTGTGCCGTGTGTGTACATGTGCGCACATGCATGTTTGTCTGTGCATATATAGATGGAGGTCATAGATGGATACCAGGTGCCTTGCTCTATTGCTCTCCCCATTACTTTTTGAGACAAGATCTCTCTGTAAACAGGAGTTGACCAGCGCAGTTAGGCTGTCTGGCCAGTGAGCCCCAGATCAGCCTGTCTCCACCCCCACAGTGCTGGGGTTATAATGTGTGCCACCTTGTCCAGAGTTTATGTGCACACTGGGGTTCAAACCCAGGCCCTTGTACTTGTACAGCCCACAAGCATTCTTAACGGCATCTAGAATGAAGAAGCCTTTCCTGAATATTTTCCATTTTCTTTCGCTCAGGTCTAGCTCCAGACTCATGGAATGCATTTTTAAATAATAAGACTTGAAAGTTCAAAATCCCTCCTCAATCCATGGACTGCAAAACGGATGCTGTATCGGAGTCATGAAAGTGATGCCTGTCTCATATGCCACCCTCAGAGCGCTCGCCTGGGTGATGGGGGACTCTGCCAAGGAGTGGTAACATTTTTAAAAGGACTCTTTTTCCCTGAGCAGGGTTCTCAACAGTGGGGCTAAAATATTCAGAGAGCCAGGTTGTAAACAGATGTGCTGTCATTCAAGTTTTGTTGTTGGGTTTATAGAGCCCAGGCAGAGGGTCAGAGTGGGACTCTTTAGGGCTCCAGCATTTTTTGTTAATGGCAAATAAGTGTTGCCTTCCACTTAGAGTCACTAGCTGCACCAGCCACCAGGGGAGTCAGTGCGTCCTCTGAAGCTTTGAAACCAAGCATCGACTTCTTCAGCTCTGAAAGCCCCATTGGCATCATCTTCCAGGATAAAAGCTGTTTACACTATTGCTTAGCAGAGCTGTCTTGTAGGCTTGGCTGCAGCTTCTCCATGGACTCATGCTGACTCCCCGTGCTGTGACGTTCCTGCTGTGACCACGGAGACAGCTGCTTTCCTTAGGTCTAGTGAGCCATCTTCTGCTGGCCTCAGACTCAGCCTCAGCAGCTTCCGTACTTCCGTCAGCTTCCGCGGAGCAGAAGAAACCAGGACCTTGCTCTTGGCTGGAAGTAATGTTGTTGTCGTGTGTGCGTCCATTTTTAGTGTCCTTCAAGAACTTTGACTTTGTGCTAACGATATGGCTGCCTGACTGGCTGGTGTCAGAGCCCCAGCTCTGGAGATATCTAAGCATTCTTCATGCTTTCCTCCTCATTTCTCTGTGAAACACTTGCAAACTTACTGTAGGATAATTAATTGGCCTCGTTTCAATATTCTTGTATTGAATATTGAACCTGGCTCAGAGTGGGGGTGGGTGAAGTAGAGGAAGAAAGAGGGACTAGCTGGTCGGTGGGACAGACAAAAAGCCACAGCATGTATAGATGGAATTATATCAATATGGAAACATTGGTGACACCCCAAGGCAGTTGTCATAGTAATAGTACCAAAGTCAACTGATCTTGGGTCATCATAATCAACACAGCACTGAAAACATTACTAAAGTGTGAGCTCATCCAGGATCACCGTATGCATTTGACTTATAAAAATGTAATATTTGTGAAGCACAGGAAAGCATAATGTACTTGTAAATATTTGTCATGTAAGCCTTCTCTGAAATCTGTGTACACGTAGCTACAACAGTCACCAGGTTTCCCATCAACAAATCTTGCCTTATTTTTTTTCCTTAAGTGTAATTTCTGGTTTCTTGGTTTCTCTTCCCTCTGCTGCCATGGAAACCAACAGTCCAGGGACAGGTTGCTTTTCTTCAAGTCGGGAAGCTTTATTGCATCCCACAGAACACAGGGACATGTGCCCATGTCCTCCACAGCCAGAGTCTAGGAAGCACCAGCCTGGTAGCTGAGTATCCTGGATGCAATGGCTGTAGGATGTCATGCCCCACAGGTTAAGGTGGCCTTGAGATCCCCAGGAGCCTCACACCGTGTGCTAAGGGGCTACCCTGGTGATTCAGTCTGTCTATGAATGCCCATAGTGACCACATAGTCTGTTCTCAGGAGACTCTCGAGCCATAATGGTCCTGGCGCCTCCTACTCTCGTTTTTCTCTATTCCCAGCACTCACTGATACAGACAGAGCTCCCGCAATGGACAAGCCACGTGGTACACAGCCTCTCAGTTTCACAAGACTGCAAAATCATAGTTCTTATTTTCCCTTCACAGCCAAGGAAACCAAGGTCCAATGAGGCCTCACTTTAGATCACAGAACAAAAAGTGAGGCAGATAGGCCTGAGCCATGGAGCCCCCCTACCCTGCTGCTAGACCACCCTTCTGAGGCTGTTGTCTCAACCCTGTGCCTATAAAGGTTAGCAGGCTACAGCTGGGGGAGATAGAGGCACCATGGAAACCCTACAATGTGAGCTTCACACACACACACACACACACACACACACACACACACACACACACCGGGCATAGCCACGGAAACATTATAACCCTAAAGGTAATTTCTGAAGGAGGCTGAACTCTGAGTTCCAGCCCTCTGAAAGTCTTTAAGAAATAACAAATAAAAAAATAATCCCATCTCTCTGGAATGACGTAGGTGTGGTTATGCCTAAAAACAGAGATTAGCTGACCCCAATGATCCTGCCTGCTTTTATGACTATGATGAACCATCGCTGGCCAGGCAGGCTAACTGCTTAGAGCATTGCTAAATCTGTTTTTAATAACACCACCATCCCAAGCCCTGACCATCACTGCAATAAAGGTTCCTTGTTGCTGGAGAGAGCAACAGTCGGAGGCGGAGGTGGGAAATGGGGAAGGCCTCTTGTTCGGCAGTGTGGGGCTTCTGAGTCACAGAGTGCCTGGGGAGGGGTGGGGTGCTGGAGGATTTATCTCTGTTGAGTTCTGCAGGATAAAGAACATAATGGATTCCATACCACTGCGGCAGGATGATAGTCCAGCCTGAAGACAGCTTAGCAAAGACGTTTGGGTACCCCGTGTCACCAAAGACACATACATGCAGTGTGCAAATCATGAGCACAGAGTCAGTGTTCTTAATGTGTCTGAGAAGTCAGAAGTTGGGTGCCTTGGGCTGTTTTCAGAAATCGCACCTATGGACAGTGGCATTGAATAGAACATCCCAAAAGGGCGCGGGCATGATCTCGCAGAGACTGCAGAAGCAGAAAGAGCCTAGGAGAGCAGAATCTCTGGGACTGTTGAGGGGCAGCAAGCCTATGACAAGGACAGGAAGCATGAACAGAGGAGATGAGAGGGGGTGGGACCAAAGACGGCAGCTAGACCAATGTCTGAATGTGAATGTCCAGAAAACTTGGCCAGCTGGCCGGGACCTCAGTCCTGCTGGTGATGACAGCCCCCGCCAGAATTCAGGTCTTTCTGTATCTGATAAGATGGGTGGAGCTCATGTTAGGCCAAAGAACAGTGTGAGTGAGCCTGGAAGGCCCTGGCTTCCTGGGGCGGATTGGCGGATAGATGGGAAGAAGCCAGCTCAGGGTGTGCTTAGTCGGGGAGATGGGCGACCTGGGTCCCATGGGTCCCATAGGAGTGTACTTGGGCACAGACTTCCTGGAGGCTCCACAGAGCTCTGCATCAGTGCCTCCACGTGAGGAGACGGCAGTGCCACAGTGGGTGACTCCAAGTGGCCCTGTGGAGGTGTGAAATACTCCTGCAGTCCCCTGGGAAGGGAAGGGCTGAGGGCGCCCTGTGAGCACAAGTGACCAGAACCTGAATTCCTGTCTGTGTGTGCCAGGGAAGCACTGGAGGAAAGAGAGCGGGCAGAGTGGACTTCACAACAAGATCACCCCGGCGCTCAAAGCGCCACCACAGCTCCTCAGTGCATCCACATGAAGGCCAAAGACCTTCATTTTCCCCTCCTGCTGCGTGGCCATCAACCCAGTCCCCTGTCACTCATTTCTGCTGTTCATCTGCTCTAAGGCACAGCCTCCTGCCACCTCTGCACACTTCCACATTTGGGCCTCCACACAATGGCTGCTCTGTAACGTTCTTTTCCTGGCAATCACAGGACTCAGCCTTTACCTCCATCGGGTGTCCAGCTGGTCAGCAAGTCCTTGACTCAATACTAAGATAGCCGCTACCTCCTGACACACTTTCCCTTGCTCTTCACAGTACGTCTGACTAAAAAGTCAGTATATTTCACTCCTGTTTATTGTCTGTTTTCCCAACCATCTACTTGAAAGAGGGGGTCATCACTGTTGTGACAGCCAAGAGCTTAACCCCATGCCTAGCAGGTGGTGCTTATACACACACTAATGAATGAATGAATGATGGACAGGTAAGTGAATAATTAAACTGCCAAACTAATGGTCAAGTGGATAGATGGATGGATGGTTAATTCATTTAATTAATTCATGGAAAAGGTACAGTGTCTGTCCTTGAAATCCTTATTACCTGGTGGAGTGGGTCTCTGCCTAGATTAGTGTAAGAACAACACATTTGTCTTTGCAGGTTTGAAGTCTAATAGGAGCAGGGAGATTGTTGAAAGGAGCTGCAGGCTGGTAATGTTGCTGGCTGTTGATCTCTGCCCCGTCCGTGTGGACTTCTCCACAGCCACAGGAGAAGTGTGCCCATGGTCACTGGCTTCCTGCCCCATAGATGCCAACCAAGGGCCAGGGTACTTTTCGTTGTTTGCTTTTGTTTGATATGGGTTATTCATTTGCTTTTGTCTTACTATGTGGCCCAGATCAGTCATATACTATATATCCCAGGCCAGCCTTGAACTCCCAACCCTCATGCCTTGTAGCTCCAGCTCTGCAATTAACAGTGTGCCTTCGAGTCCGGCTGCAATGCTCTTTGACCTGGCCTTGTTAGTCTCCACCATCACTTGTATTCTATCCTCCCCCAGGCCCCTCTTGGATCAGGAAAATGGCTGCAAATGGTACATGAATTCCATGAGGACCACTGGGAACTTGCTTGGAGCCCCGGTGACTTGACCGCTTTTTGTGGCATTGCATCATTGCCTGAGGATGGGATACACTGGGTGGGGCAGCAACTAAATCTTCTTCACCTGCCTCATCTGATTGGACCTGACATCACAAAAGCCCTCCCTCCTGCTTTCTCCTTCCACCCCCGCCCTAGACACAAGGGCAAGTCTACTACCGCCAGCTGAGGTGGGGCTGTGTGGCTCAATTGTAAAATTACTCTGGATCTGTGCAGCTTAGCTGAAAACACGCCATGGAAGTGGAAGCTGTTTTTGACTACACGTTTGTCAACACACACACAAATACACTCCACGTGAGACCATTGGGAACTGAGACTATTGGGTGGCAATCAGGTTCAGATGAGGTCATGAGAACAGGAAGCCTATGAGGGAAAGAAAAGGAGAGAGAGAGAGAGAGAGAGAGAGAGAGAGAGAGAGAGAGAGAGAGAGAGAGAGAGAGGAATGTTCTAGTGCACACTGCATTAGGGCACTTTCTTCAGAATAGGACCTAAAAAAGCTTACATTTGGGGGTACAAGAAAGGTAGGAAGAGGGCTCTCACCAGAAACCAAGTCTGCTAGCCCCTTGATCTTCAACTTCTCAGCCTCTAGAACGAGGAGAAGTAAATGCCTGTTAAGCCATCTACCAGTTTGTGGGATTTTGCCATGGCAGCCAGAGCCAACCAGAGAGCAGCCTCGGGCAGGTGTGTTCTAGATGACACAGTACAGAATGGGAGAAGGCTGCCCTGCTCCTGCGGTGTGTTAAAGCCACTGAGACCTTCAGGTCTGTTTGTCGTGGATCTGTGCATCTATCCTCGCCTCGTCTATAAAACAGAGTCTATAATGTCAGGGTGCAGGGTCGCCGCTAGGCCTGAGTCAGGAAGTAACTGCTAAAGACGACCTGTGTCCATTTCCTCTCCAGGAACTCAGTTAAACTGAGCAGGTGCCTAGGGGTGCCCGCTTGCCTGACAAGCAAAGGACATTTCAGTCCCTTGTGTAAGCCGACACTCTCTATATAACGTGGCAAATGCAGGACAGGTTATGGTCAGGAGGGAGGCAAGTGGGAGGGGTGCAGATACGGGGAGGAAAGAGCAGACCAGCAGCATTGTGGGGAAGAGCGGCCCCTTCCCAGGTGAACTGAGTCAAGCCTGGCCCAGGTGAGAGGAGCTGCTGGGGATGACGGAATATGCTTAACAAGGGATGGCGCTTTTAGGAGTTAATCAAATCATTTAGGAGTTAATCAAATCTTTTAGGAGTTAATCAAATCTTTCTATTCCTATTCAAATTTTTCTGGGACAAGGGCTATATATACAGCCTTGGCTGGGACTATGCAGAACAGCCTGACCTTGGACTCACAAGCATCTCGCTGCCTCTGACTAGCAGGTGCTGGGATTACAGGCGTGTGTTGCCATACCTCAGTCAACCTGATTTAAATTTTGATTTTGCCAGGTTCCTTCTGGATTTTTTTCTTGATTTTTATTGAGCTGATGTAGGAAGGTCATTGGCTAATAAAGAAACTGCCTTGGCCCATTTGATAGGCCAGCCTTTAGGTGGGTGGAGTAAACAGAACAGAATGCTAGGAGGAAGAGGAAGTGAGCTGAGACGCCATTTCCTCTCCTCTCTGGGGCAGACCTGATGAAGCTCCAACCCAGGACGTAGGCTAGAATCCTTCTCGGTAAGCTGCTGCCTCGTGGCACTACACACATTAATAGAAATGGGCCAAGCAGTGTTTAAAAGAATACAATTTGTGTGTTGTTATTTCGGGTAAAGCTAGCCAGTGGCTGGGAGCTGGGTGGCAGGAACGCAGCCCACAGCTCCTACTACAGAATGGTGCCCAGACATGGATGACTGAACTCCACATAAAGCCTGAGAAGGCTTGGGAAAGAATAGAGTCCAGCATGGCTTCTTAATAGCAGCAGTTTCTCGGGGTCTCCTCTGCTTGCCAGAGGCAAGCAACTGCTCTCGTCTAAGAGAGGCTTCCTGACTCAGCTTTAGTTGCAAAACCCTGCAGCTCTTAAGAGGTCCTGCCACGAAACACTTAGATGGTGTTGATGAAAAGCTGAATGCATGCTTTTCTGTTTTCAGCCGTAGCAGGAAAAAAGCTGCGCCATTTTAAAATGCCGGCTTTCTGGGCTGTCCTGCCAGGGCAAACTCTGACTCTTTCACGCAGGTGGTTTGTGTGGTTTGCAAGCACATGCTGCTGAAGCTTGCTTGCTGGCAAGGACCTTGAAACGCTGCAGAGTTGTGGCAATAAAAATGGCTATAGCTGGTACCTCCGCCAGGAGGCTGGAAAGCTAAGGAATGGACTGGATCTAGCTGGCAAAGCCATGGCTTTAAACCTATCCATATTGCTCAGTAATTTAAAGGCTCGTGTGGTCAGAAAAAAATGAGAGAGATTCAGTAAAAGAAAAATTCAAAGTTGAAGAAAACGTTTAAATGATTTACAGTGTGTTAAAAATATATGCGGGCTAAAAGTTAAAGTTCTTAAAGTAAAAAAAAAAAAATAAAAGGAAGAAAGAGAGTAGTTGGGTGTGGTAGTACACACCTTTAATCCCAACATTTTTCTCTACTCCCCTCCCCTTCAACCCTCTCCCAAGGTCCCCATGCTCTCAATTTACTCAGGAGATCTTGTCTTTTTCTACTTCCCATGTAGTTTAGATCCATATATGTCTCTCTTAGGGTCCTCATTGTTGTCTAGGTCTCTTTGGGATTATGGTTTGTGGGCTGGTTTTCTTTGCTTTATGTTTAAAAATCACTTATGAGTACATGTGATAATTGTCTTTCTGTGTCTGGGTTACCTCACTCAAAATGTTTTCTAGCTCCATCCATTTGTCTGCAAATTTCAGGATGTCATTATTTTTTTCTGCTGTGTAGTACTCCATTGTGTAAATGTACCACATTTTCCTTATCCATTCTTCAGGAGAGGGGCATTTAGGTTGTTTCCAGGTTCTGGCTATGACGAACAATGTTGCTATGAACATAGTTGAGCACATGTTGTGACACGATTGAGCATCCTTTGGATATATACCCAAACATGGTATTACTGGGTCTTGAGGAAGGTTGTTGCCTAATTTTCTGAGAAATTGCCATACTGACATCCAAAGGGGCTGTACCAGCTTGCATTCCCACCAGCACTGCAGGAGTGTTCCCTTTACCCCACAACCTCTCCAGCATAAGTTGTCATTAGTGTTTTTGATCTTGGCCATCATTAGAACATTCTTAAAGGCAAAATTCTCTGAGTCTCCTTTGCTTTGGGGGGTCACATAACTTTCAGAGAGCAGCTGGGGAAGGTGTGAGGCTCTGGGAAAACATGAGAGTCTCCTTTGATCTTAGTAAAGCAAATTCAAATTTTGATTTATTTTTATAGCTCTACCATAGTGTTCTACTTTCTTCCTCACTTTGGGGCCCTCCCCACATGGACACAGAGCTTCTGACAAAGACCCTGGTCTGTAGCTGGAGCTCTACAAAACCCGTGAATCTAAAGAGACTCACGCCTGCCCACTTCCCTAATGACACCAGGCAACATCCCGCCAGGGCTGCCAGCAGCCTCTTCATTTCTAGGGCTTGCCCCCACGGCCAGAGCCTCTGGGACCGTTACCGTTGGTCCACACTGCCATCCTGCGGCCATACCTGAGAACTGCATGTTTCACGCCCTCACCAAATGGCCTTGTTCAACCCCACCTCTCTCACTGATCACCAGGATACCTATTTTACCTTTGTGTCTTAAGCCTCTATTCGCCAACAGATTGTTAAAAAGAGGTCGCATTTAAAGGGAAAATGGCAGGGTGTGACAAACCTCTTCCGAAGAGCGTGTCGCCTGGGATGACAGACAGATGTTGCTATGTTTCCCTGGACAATCACCTTGCTTCGGTGAGCTTTCTCAGGGAAACATCCTTTGCGCCCTTTTTCCAAAATGGGGGGTTATACAGCTTATAGAACTGCCATGAGGATTAAAATAAGTAGTCTGTATAAAATGAGCTAAACTCGCCGGCAGGCACAGGCAAGCACTCAGCAGATATAAACACAAGGCACTCGGGTTTCGGCCATTCCATCTCAATCTTGCTGTGAGAGGATGAGGGGACATTAATGGCCCCCCTACACTGTGCTGAGAAGAGCACTGAGGATCAGAGAGCATCAGTGAGCTCCCCCAAGGTCCCTCAGTCCGGAAATGGCAGGACTTGAAGCCCATCTTTCTGGATCTTGCCAGCATCCCAAGCAGGCCCTTGAAAGTTCTGCCCCTTGAGGGCAGACCCACTTGGAGAACGCTGGAAAGACCCAAAGAGGAAGGCAGAAAGGCACAGACCTAAGTCAGCACAGCAAACAGTCCGCTCCCACTATGGGTGTGAAATCCTTACTCGGGGTGAGGGGGGGGGTGTTCTTCCCAAATCCTGGTCCTGAGGGGGACCCAGTGCTGCAGGAGACCCAGGTTCTGGCCCCGGCTCTTACGCACAGAGCTATGTCACAGCGTGACTTGGACACATGCCGTACACTCTCCAGGGCACAACTTCTTCCATGGCCAAGGGAGACAAGGGAGTCATCAACACAGCTGCCCAGCTCCCCCATCTTGTCATTCCACAACCTGTACCCTTCAGATGATCCCTAGCTGTGTGGGGAGAGGGCCCCCTGGTCCACAGAGAGACCAGAACTCTGCCCTGGGGCATGTGGGGGGGGGGGCACAGATGGAAAAAATAACTGGGTTCTATCAAATGAGCCGGAGATTACTCCTAATCCCCGCTGGAACTGAGCAACAGTGTCCACGAAGGCCTGGGAGCCAGGCCAGTGATTTACGGGCAAGATTAGAGGACTCCAATGAGCTTTGCCTGGAAGAGCCACACTGGGCAGGGCGTGAGCAGAGGCTGCAGCTCTAGGGTGCCCTGGTTCAGAAAGAGAACGCCCTGCAGCTACCCACTTCTCCTCAGGGTAGGGGGTGGCCGTATGTTATTGTCTTGCTTTTGGCTGATGTTTTAGAGAGGAGCAGGCCAATCGAGAGACGTAATCACGGGCCTTTCATACACACACGCCTAACAAGAGGAAGACGGATGGTGTGGGTGGTGCCGGGGTCATAAATATCCGCGGCATATCTGGGCAGAATGAAAGCAAAGAAAATAAATCTATCAGGACTCCAGGGCCATCTTTCCAGAAAACAGCAGATTGACAAATGAGACCAGATTTCACTGACGGCCTGAGTGCCAAACTCCTTAGCTGCCTTCGCAGGGCATCAAAACTAGGAGCAAGGCTGTGTCTGACTCCTGCACATGCGCACATGCGCATCTGAGCCCTGGGTGCCCGACACAGAACCGCTGCTGTGTCTCTGCTGTAGAAAGACTGGCGGGTGGGACAGACTCGCGCGATGTGTGCCTTGGGTCAGCCTGAGTTACCTTATCAGCCAGCCAGGCAGTGAACTTCTTCTGTTGTTGGTTTCCTCGTCTATAAAAGGAAGCAGGAATCGTGGTCAGAGAGCCTACTAAACGGAACACGGCACCAAAAGCCCTAGGGGGCTATCACTGCCCAGTGTTCCACTTTTGACAGTCTAGTGACTGAACGAGGTCACAGAGAGCCCTGCAGATCCATTCCACATACCAAGCTGACAGATCCAGTGTTTGTGTTTCCCCACCCAGAGTGAGAGAAACTGAAGCGCCCAGGGGGGCTACACGAACAAGATCTCCTGCTGGGTGCGGAGTCTCTTGCTCAAGGCCTTATTCCAGCTTCTCTCTATGGTCACTACAGTTTGGTGGATGCTACCATTTGACTTACAAAAATGTGCCTAGGATCTACCTGGGAATGCAGAGGGGGCTCAGATCACAGCCACCTTCTGCCCAGCCTCTGGGTGGAGTGGAGGGCGAAGTGGGGAGCAGAGCCAAGCAGCTGCCTGTGACTGGAGCTGGTCCTAAAAAAGTCAGACTCCAGACCCCAAGACTGGTTGGCCCCTTGCCTAGAACCTGCCTCTGGGACTGCTGCAGAGCTGGCTCCCCGTGCGTGTGTGACTGTCCTGTCAGGAGCCAAGCTCTTCCAGGGGATGAGAAGCCACGGCTACCTTCCCCCTTTCAGTGACAGCACCCACTCCAGGAGGGAAGCTTGGGAGGTGAGGCCTGAGGGCTCCATCCCAGGACTGCCTTCTAAGGCAATCTTTGTTCTGGTTTGGAGGGCCTGGCAGGGCCTCTTCCTTAAGTGATTGATCTACACCCTGGCCTCACCCACCAGGTTTGCCCCATCATGAGAACCCAAACCTCCACAGATGCTCAGTCGAGACTCCCAGAGCCGGCAACCAAAGCTTTTAGTATCCATGCTGGTTTCTGCAGGCGTGGTGCAGATGGCTAACAGGACCCTAGCAGACACTGCAGACACTGCCGTGTCGCTCAGTAACAACACAGAAAGAGTCTAGACCCTGCCGCTGAGTCCTAAGCCCCTAGCACCCAGCGGTCAGGCCATCCCAGTTCACCAGAACTTACTGAGTCAGGTCGACCAGTCAGAGCCACGGGAGCTACATGGCTTAGCATAGCCTGCAAGGTGCTGGGGAAAGAGCAGAATCTTCAACAGTCAGCAGCTCACTGTGGAGTCAGGGCTGTGTGGGAAAAGGCACAGTGGCTCAGAACCTCAGCCCCTGTGTAAAAAAAAAAAAAAAAAAAAAAAAAAAAAAAAAAAACTTGGGGAGCGATGGAGCAAAGCATGTAAAATAGTGGCATTTAAAGTAGTCAAAGGCAAAGATGTCAGAAGCCCAGAAGTTTTCTACTGAGTGTTTTCTACACTCAGGAGAAAGCCCAGCCTGGTGATTCTGACACCAGCCCACAAAATCACCCGGGAACTAATGTAACCGTGGACTGCAGGCCACCCACAGGCCCGGTGCAGCTGGACTCTCTGGGGGCTGGTGCTCAGAAATGTGTGCCTCTGGCAAGTGCCCAGAGCTCTGGTGATAGCTGGGTGGTATGACAGCAATGTTTGGACACCTGGGATCTGTGAGCAGCCCGGAACATTGCTGCCCATGGGAATGTTCAGTGATTTTGTTCAGATGCTGAGTCTCTTCCAGGTCTCAGGGCACCTGAGATTCTGAGTTCCTGTCGCCAAAGCCTCTGGTCCAGGGACGCACGCCAACCTCACTGTTCTCTAATATCTGCTTTCTTACTGAGATATGGAGAAAAAAGGCCTGAGTAGGGAGAGAAGCAAAGGAGGTGGACGAAAGCTGGGGGCAAGCTGGGTGGGAATGAGGGACGCACAGCTAGCAGAGTAGCCAGCAGAGTAGAGGGACGAGGCCAGCAGAGTAGCTCCGTCCACCACTTCCTTCAGGGGGGGCAGTCCTGGGGCTTGCTCCCTAATGGCAATGTGGGAAGCAGGGGCCTGAGAATCTGCTGGACACCTGAGGGGGTACAGCTCTGCATCTTTGTAACATTGACTTTAGAGTGTACGTGCCAGCTGCTAAGGTTTGTCCCAGAATGCACATCAGGAACTCCCTCACACACACACACACACACACACTCTCACACATACACTCACATACACACTCACATACATACATTGACACACACTCACATACATACACTCCCACACACAATCACACTCACACTCTCTCTCACACACACACTCCCACACACAAACACACTCCCATACACACACAGTGACACATTGACACACACTCTTTCATACACACACACACACACACACACACACACACACATGCACACCGGAATAACTTTGCAAAAGTTGCAACAGGACATAGTCATCCTGACCTGGAGAGCCCTGTCTCATGTTTTCCTGGCCCACTTTTGGTCAACTTTTTCTGTAGCAATAATATCTTGGGAACAGGTGAAACCAGCCCTTGGGCTTCCTTTTAGCCTTCTGTGAAAACCAGATGCCAGGAGGCCAAAAAATGAACACCCCTGGGGCAACCCTAAGCTTATATGGAAAGGGAGCTGGTCAGTGAAGGTTTCTCTTGAGAGCTTCATGCAAACCAGGTGGAGGTGCACTGGGTCCCCCAGAGTGTCCCTGGAGGGAAACAGACTCCGGTGTCCCCAAGGGCAGTAAACCCATTACACACGGTTGGGTGTGCACAGCTCTCAGGTCCGTCTCCAAGGTTCACTCTTCGTCCTACACTCCTGTTGCTTTAGTCACTTCCTGCATAAACTACTTCCAGGTAGGCAGTCCCAGGCTTGCTTTTTTTTTTTTTTTAAGTTTTTCGAGACAAGGTTTCTCTGTAGCTTTGGAGCCTGTCCTGGCACTAGCTCTTGTAGACCAGGCTGGCCTCGAACTCACAGAGATCCGCCTGCCTCTGCCTCCCGAGTGCTGGGATTAAAGGCGTGCGCCACCACCGCCCGGCCCCAGGCTTGCTTTTAACGCAGAGGAAATGAGCACTCCCCCCCCCCAGCAGGAGAGCTGGAGACACACAGCCCCAAAGCTCCCGGGGCTTCCCCGCTGCCAGCCCCGGCCAGAGGCTGCTCTGAGAGCAAATCACATCATGTCTAAAAGATGATTTAAGGTTCTCTGTGAGTCATGGGAGCAGAGTAAAAGAAAGCTAGAGAAATTAGGCTAGTTTACTCTAGAGAAAAGAAAACAGACAGGGTTGATCAGTGACTTCAATAAAAATGAAGCAGTGTTGAGTGAAATGACGGTCACCCTCAGCTTTCCTCTGCTGGTCGGCAGGCTGGATATGGTGAGCGACTATCACTTCACGTAAAACCCTCTGTGATTATCTAGACACTTTTTCAGAATTCACAGAGCCCATGGGCTAGCAAGATGGCTCAGTAAAAGCTCTTGTCGAGTAAACCTTAGAATCCAAGCTCAATCCCTGCATCCCACAGAGAGAACTGACTCCTGGAAATTGTCCTCTGATGTGCACATGTGAGCTAAGGCACACTCGCGTGCGCACTCGCACATACACATACACACCATACCACTCAAACACACACAACACGCACAGATATACACACAATTATACAAACATAAACACACACAATCATACAAGCATATACACACAAATATATACACACACCACACAAACACACATACACATCACACAACAAATACACACCAAATAAACAGCAAAGCCTTGTCAATTAGGATTTTTCTCAAGTTGATCTACTCCCTAAAAGGTGGAGTACTGATTGAGCTAAAACTCACAAATGTCCCTCATACAGGATATTATACAACAGAATTGTAATTTAATTTTTTTAAACCACAGTCTATGCTTTCTCATGAGGTCTTGTTGCCCCCTAGTGGCTAATTTGTTCATTACCACTTTTATCTGGCCTACAAGTTTAAATACCCTAAAATAAACACTCTGATCAATTAACACTTCAATTCAACAAAGCTGGATTAGGCAGAGCTGGGCTGGTGTGTAAGAGTCAGACAAGTACACAATGCAGTCATTAGTTATTACACAGTGTGATGTCACCAGGAAGTAAAATTATCGTGGCCCGGGGGATGATGTAGGCAGAGGTGTGGCTTTGGTTTTGTGTTTTGAGACAGGATCTCACTAAGCAGCTTGGGAAAAATCTCGACCCCTTCATCCTCTGGCCTCAGGATCCCAAGTGGGGGCATCGCAAGCATGCACTACCGCTGTCTGTAACATAATTTAAAAGAAGCGGCAGATAAGGCCATGAAAGCCAAGCTCAGAAGGGTGGGATGGAGCTGGTTGAGAATTCTGTGAAAACAGAGCTGGTCTGTGCAGAGTCATTGGGGGGTCAAGCTCTCAAGCGGCCGTGGAAGGAGCAGAAAGCCCTGTTTGTCCAGAACACTGTGAGCAAGGCCCAGGGGACCAAAACTAGGAGACTCCATAAATGAGCACACAGATGGGGAGTCCTCTGGAACACAGTCCGGTTAAATGTCAGCTTTTTGAAAGGGTGCAGCGAGAGACTGGAAATACTTTGAATTGAGTTTGGCCACCTGTGCAAGCAAGTGTGGAAGTCAAAAGACAACATTTGAGGGTCAATTCTTTCTACCATGTGGGCATAGGCTTTGTTTAACTAATTATCAAACCTACTTTTTTTAATTATTTTATTTTACATGCATTGGTGCTTTGCCTCCATATATGTCTGTGTGAGGGTGTTAGATCCACTAGAAATGGAGCTACAGACAACTGTGAGCTGTCATGTGGGTGCTGGGAATTGAACCTGGGTCCTCTGGAAGACAGTCAGTGCTCTTAACTGCCGAGCCTTCTCTCCAGCCTCTACTTTTTTTTTTTCTTAAAAGATGTTCACTCAAGGGCTGGAGAGATGGCTCAGAGGTTAAGAGCATTGTCTTTTTTTCCAGATGTTCTTAGTTCAATTCTCAGCAACCACATGGTGGCTCACAACCATCTGTAATGAGATCTGGTGCCCTCTTCTGGCCTGCAGACATGGAGGCAGAACACAGTGAACACAATAAATAAATCTTTAAAAAAAAAAAAAAAAAGATGTTCACTCAGCCGGACAGTGGTGGCATGTACCTTTAATCCCAGCACTCAGGAGGCAGAGGCAGGCGCCAGTCTCTGTGAGTTCGAGGGCAGCCTGGTCTACAAGAATTAGTTCCAGGGCAGGCTCCAAAGCTACAGAGAAACCTTGTCTCAAAAACAAAACAAAACAAAAACAACAAAAAAAACCCTGCCCCCTCATCTATATCTTATTATCCTGGATAGCTACAGGAAGCTAGCAGAAGTTCTCATCTGAGTGGTGAAAGTCAGTGTGGTTAAAATTACGGTGTTGTTAGCCAGGTGCAGCAGTACAAGAAATCAAAAGGCTTGGGAGGCCAGAGTTTGAGGCCAAGCCTGGGAAAAGAAAAATTCTGCCAGACACAACCATTCACAGCTGAGGCAAGAAAACCGCTGCAAAACTTAGGGCTAGCTGGGGCGACATAGGCAGATCCAGGTCAGCCAGGACTACATGGGAAGACTCTGCTTCAAACCACCAGAAGATACTTGTTATTGCTACTGTCTTCCCTTTAAGATGAAAACAGCTGACTTGCATTCACGGTCTACTTTTCCTGTTGCTGTCGTTACCTTGACAAAATCAAGCTACGGGAGAAAGGCTTCATCCAGCTCACAGTTCAGGGAAGTCAAGGCAGCAGAGCGTGAAGCATCTGATCGTACCCATTCGCACTCAGGAAGAATGGGGATTGTGCTGCGGCTCAGATCTTCCTTCTCACACAGTCCAGGGTCCCAGCGCGGGCTATGGTACCACCCACATGGGCAGGTTTGCCTACCTCAGCTAACCTGACCTAGGTAACCCTCACCCAGGCAAATCTGGAAGCTAACCTAATGCGTACAGGCTTGTCTCCAAACTGACCAGATCTTGACATTAACACTAACCACCGCATCATGAAATATTTGAAAGAATATCCCCCAGAAGCTGGAAATGATCAGTGATGCCTTTAATCCCAAGACGCAGGAGGCAGAAGCAGTTGGACCTCTGAGGTCGATCCACATAGAGTTCCAGGATAGCCAGGACTATAGGATACACACCTTCCCCAAAAATGGAATGAAAAATCTCCCTGAACTAATTCTGTGTCCCACATGTGTAATTGACCTGAGTGTTCAACTTACAGCCTTTGGGACACTGCTTGAATTGTGGACCATGATATTATTGCCTCCTCAATAAGAGAACAGAAACCATAGCCACTTATCCCATAGCTGCATGGCTCTATCAATCAATTCTGTTGCTATAGCCAACAGCAATCCTAATAAGTCTTTTTCTTGAGGGAGCTGGATCTTCACTTTTTCAAAGAATATTCCAGAAAACTTGTGTTCTCTGGACAATAGACATGGGGGTGGGAAAAAGGTCCCGGAAGAGAATTCTTCTCTGCAGAGTCTCTGCTATTCGAATGTGCACTGTAATCTGCAGTGGAACACAGCTCCTTCCAGATTGACTTGGTAAAGGGAACATTTTTCCCAGGCCCAGCGCTCCGGAAGGGCTGGCCTGTGCTCTCACCACATGGCTCTTTGACCTACCACCCACAAAGCAGAGCGACTGCTAATGGGGCCGTCCAGAGAACAAGGGCAGCAGGCAGAGCACTGTGCAGAACGCAGCTGGGTGGCCACTAGACACACTCAGATTTTGTTGCCATGGAAACCACTAAGCAACCAAGTGACAAACAGCCTAGGAAGCAAACATGCAATGGCCCAGTAACTACTAACATCAGGTATTATTTTTCTGTTTACAGACACCACTTACACTATTTTTTTTCCCAGCTCATTTGAGTTGGGCACTAACGAGGCTGGTGAGAGGGACACCAGCCATCTCCGTGGCTCCAGTTTCGAATGCAAGGCCTGTCTTCTTTCCAACCCCCCCCCCCACCCTGTCAAAGATCTCCCGTGAAAGAGCCCTAAAGAGCACTTACTAAGAGCACCAAAGTGCTGTGTGATATTTTGTTTGTGTTCTGACAAATAAAGCTTGCGTGGAGATCGAAGGTGAAGCTAGCCACTAGCTAACCTTAGAGGCCAGGCAGTGGTGGCTCCACCTTTAATCCCAGTACTTGGGAGAAGGACCAAGGGAGATCAGGAATTCAAGGCCACCCTGAGCTACGTTAGATCGAACCAGTCCTAAAAGAAACAGAACCTGGCAGTGGAGGCTCACAGTTATTGATCCCAGCACACGGAGGCTCACACTTATTGATCCCAGTACACGGAGGCTCACACCTTTAATCCCAGAACTAGAGAGGTGGAGAGGGTAGCCACCCATTCAGGTCTCTGGTGGCAGCTGCTCTGCTTCTCTCACAGCTTTCCCCAATAGCTGACTCCAGGTTTTTATTGATTGAGACTAATTAGGTTCACGCTTCACCAAAGGGCTCTTTCTGGGCCCCTTTCAAGACCTCAACTGAACACTTTGACTGCACGGGGGTGGTCTGCTGTTCCCACCACCCTGCTGAGATAGCTGTTGTGTGTCCCAGTGTCATTATTAACTAGTCCTACAAAATGTTCCTTAAAAGAAAAATCAAAAAGTTGGAAACTATTATGCATTCTCACCTACTGTCTGGAGACTCCCAATGTCCACGACAACATGAGAGTTTCCAGAAATACTCACTACAAAAAGAAGTGTTTTTGCTTATCATATTTAACAGAACATATCTTGAAAAACCTTTATGGCCCTCAAAAATCATCTGTAAAAACAATGGGTTTTTTGTTATTTGCCAGTTGAATTTTTTTTTTTTTTTTTTTTTTTTTTTTTTTTTTGAGACAGGGTTTCTCCATGGTTTTTGGTTCCTGTCCTGGAACTAGCTCTTGTAGACCAGACTGGCCTCGAACTCACAGAGATCCGCCTGCCTCTGCCTCCCGAGTGCTGGGATTAAAGGCGTGTGCCACCACCGCCCGGCTAATTTTGTTGTTTTTTTGTAGCCCTGGCTGTCTTGGAACTCGCTGTGTGGACCAGGCTGGCCTCAGAGATCCGCCTGCCTCTGCCTCCGGAGTGCTGGGATTAAAGGTGTGCACCACCACCAACAGCTAATCAGGTGGTTTATTTTATTGAAATATTTTCTCCTGCTGCTTCTTAACTGGCTGGGCAGTCCACTGTACCACCGTTGATGTCATAGATGATGTTAGGAGAGTGGCAGCCACCCAAGCTGCAGCCGCTGTTCAGTACCCAGGATTTCAATACCCGGAATGCTCTCCGGCAAAAGACTGGTGTCGCATCTGCCAAGGCAGTGTTGACACTCTCACCAAAAGTGTATCCCACGGTGTTTAAAAAAAAAAAAGCAACATAGACCGCCCCCCCCAACACCCTGTCACACACCCAGCCCTCCTGACAACAAGCACCAACCTGTGACTTCTTTATGGAATAAGATACTCAGTTCACCAGGATATAATACGCACAGCCCACACGGTCTGGCCCTCGAGGGCAGAAGCCAGGCACTTACGGTGTCTGCCTGTCTCCTCAGCTCTCTGATGCGAGCTAGGCTCGTACCCAGGGCCTCATCCGTGCAAAAGCTTGATTACCCAGTTCCCTAGACTCTTGAGTCAAACTTGTCAACGGTCATAGTTACATACCATATGACTGAAATATTTTTCAGAGAGACCTCTCAGCTTTTTGTTCATAACAAAAACAGCATGGGAGGCGACACATGGGGATCTGGGGTGGGTCACATTACTTTAATACAAAGTGTTCATCTAACACATTAAACAACTGAACATATTCCGGGTAAGGAAAAGATGGGAACAGATTATTAAGATAAGGTAAACCGACTGCCATCCACATAACTGTATCATTTTAATTCTTGTTTCAAGCTGCACACTGTAACAGACGACAAAAGCAGCCAAGACTCCCACGGGAGTCAACAAAAACAGCTGCGCTCCATGTCCAGCCAGGCACAGATTCCATAGAACCCGAATTCACACCTCAATGGCAATTCTTGCAAACCGATACTGCAGAGAGGCGGGTGGTCGCAGCAGCACCAGGCCCCTTGTGGCTGCCGGCTGGCTGGACAGCATTTCCAGCAAGCCAGTCAATCTAACAAACCCCAAGGCTTCTCCACAGCCCACGGCCATAGAGAAATCCCCCTGTGTGACGAAGCCCAGGAGGACTCTGGAGCAGTGTGACGTCAGTCCCGGGAGGGGGCCGGACCAAAGCCCCCTTATCAGAGCTTCCTGCTCAGCTGTGGGCGCCCCGGCTGCCAGGCCCGTGGAGGCAGCGAGCTCTCGGCTCTGCCTCTTCTCCATTTTCTTCTTTTCTTTCTCTTTCAGAATCAGGCTTTTGAATGGGTCGCTGTGTCTTGATTCCACGGGTCCATGGTAACAAGAATTCTGACTGAGCTGGAGCAGGTCCTCTTTGGACGGGACACAGATCATGGCGCGAGGCTCAGGGCTGCCCTTTCTGAGCAGGGACAGGCTGACCCACACCAGGGCTCTGGGGAAATCATCCAGAATGGACAAGTAGGCCTTTCTGGTCAGTTCTCGCTGGCCACTGCAGGGAGCCCGCCTGGCCTCAGAACTGGGCCCACACCAAGCAGAGAGTTGCTTCAGTAATTTCCTACTCCTACTTGAAGTAACAGACATATAAAATTATAATTAAAAAACATTTAAAGCATACGATATATTTATTTATAACTAACATTCCTCTTTTCATGTGCCTGCCATTCTGAAAAACTTAAACTGTGCCAAACTTAAAAACAAAAATTTTAGAATTGGTGCAGAAAAAAAAATAAGGCTTATAGAAAAATAAGACAGATCTTAGGGATATAATTAAAGCAAGCAGATAGAGTTTAAGGACAAAGAAGGATATAAAATGAGGCCAAAGAGGAGCACTATTCAAATGGGAGCACGTCACAGCATGCTGAGAAGCGGAGCTGAGTCCACAGCAGCATCAAGGGCGGTGCTCCCTGCACATGGACGCTGCAGCGTCACTGTGCTCCCTGCACATGGACGCAGTGCTCCCTGCACATGGACGCTGCAGCATCACCATGCTCCCTGCACATGGACGCTGCAGCATCCCCATGCCACAATGAATGACTGACGGCCCATCCCACACCCACTAATTCCCAAGAACTGGAGAGGCTAACTCAAAACAGAGGCTTGTCACCCATCGGGGTCCCTGGTTTAGTACAATATTTCCAATCATCTCATCGGTTAGTATCATGTCTCAAATCAAAAACTGCTTCCCTAGGCCGCCTATCACACATCAAAGAACCAGCTCCCTTTCTCAGAAAGGCACCAATCAGCATACAGGAGCACTTCAGTACAGAGAACAGTTCAATGGATGTGGCAGCTGCCTGCACTTACCGCAGAACACAGAGCCAGCTAGCGGCAGCGGCGTGGCTCTCACTGGCACTGTGCTCTAAGACCATCTCGGTCCCTGCCTGTGCTTGACAGCCTGTGTCTTCTGGCTTTGTGGGGTGGTTTTCTGATATATCTGCCTCATTAGACTGGCAGAGCTCTTCAGAGACACAGGACACTGCGAGTTGTCTTGGGTTGTCTTGAGCACCAGGTACTGAGGTTATAGGAGATGCCTCTGTGGCCTGAACCCGGGACTCCCAGTCCTGAGTCAGCTGCTCCCAGGGACAGCAGAAAGGTGCCAACGTGCCAAACTTAACATAGTTGGGCCTTTTGGCAGGAGGGCGTCTGGTGAAAAAAGAAATCAATTTTAAACAACTGAACAGTGGAGAATTAAAACAGCCAAGACCATTATAACACATCTGCAGCCAACACGCACACACAAGACTCCCCAAGGAAAGTATGATAAAGATCACCAACCCTGCTCATGAAGCTCCTTGTTTTCTCTGTTCTTTTTTGTTTTGTTATTGCTGTGTGCATGCATGTATGTATGCGTGTAGTCCTGACCTGCTTAGAATGCACTATTGTCCACCAGGCTGCCTGCAAACTCTCAGAGATCCACCTGCCTCTGCTTCCCCTGTGCAGGGTGTGCACCGCTGCACCCAGACCTCTGGTTTTTTAACAGATCCCACATCTACAAATGTATGCGGCCTCTGAAAACCAAATGCAGTACCGCAGTGCTTACCCTGAGAGCTCCAATCACGGTGCCCCTGGGGCTGGGCAATGTTATCCCTGGAGATGCACAAGGCGTCCCCCTCACTTCTGATCTGACAGCTGCACTAAACGTGAGTAAAGAGAAAGACTGTGTCCTGCAAACTTTTGTGTACGGGCAGGGTACCTGGAAGGATGCACAGGAAACTGATACCGTGTGTTTGGACGGAGGCAGGGACACACCAGGTCAGAATTTAGGGATAAGTTCTGCTGTAAACCACAGGCCTCTGGGAAGACTCAAACTACCAATGTTCTGCTACAGCAGGGGTTCTTAACCTTCTTAATGCTGCAACCCTTCAAAAAGGTTCCTCATCTTGTGGTGACATATTATAAAATTACCTTCATTGCTACTTCACTACTGTAATTTTGCTGCTATTACAAATCCTAATGTAAATATTTGATATCCAGGATATCTGATAGTCAGCCCCTGTGGGGGTTGAGAACTGCTGTGCTAACTGGACCTGTTACCACATCACCTTCTAAACATTTGTGTTTATATTTATAGACTTGTGCTGCTCTCAGCCACGGTCAGAGGAGCTTCTTCTGCAGTGGGTGGCAATTAATGCACAGTCTCACAACTTGCCAAAGTACCTAGAATAAGTGAGAACAGCATGCTCAGCCACAAACAGCACAACCGTGGTGCAGACAGACACAGAACCGTCTTCTGGACATGGCAGAGCCACACATACTATGCCACGCCGAGCCACAGCAGTCATGGACACATGGAGACCATCCATACAAGGCCTGCAAAGAGCAAGCTTGTCAAAACCCAGCAGGGATCTGGGAGGGGCTCACCAGGGACCTCTGAGGAGCTCCTGGCAGCTAGTGGTTCCCCAAGAAGAAGTCATTTTCTTCAGTGGTGTGGCCATTGTTAAGTTGCCCATGCTCCAGTAAACAGTCCATACCCATACTCACACAGACAGCCCTAATTAAATTCCATGAGTCAAAAAAACAAGAAAGGACAGGAAAACAGGAGGACCTGGGAAGAAGTCAGTAGGAATAGGGAGGGAGGTAAGAGAGGACAAGGGGGCAGCAAACACAATATATGAAATTATCAAAAAAATTAAAAAGTAAAGAAATTAACAAAATTTCTAAAAGAAAGGAAAGGAAAGGAAAGGAAAGGAAAGGAAAGGAAAGGAAAGGAAAGGAAAGGAAAGGAAAGGAAAGGAAAGGAAAGGAAAGGAAAGGAAAGGAAAGGAAAGTCCGGGACAGACTTAGGTCTACTCTGTGTCTACAAGAGCCACGGTGTTTAGAGGGGTGTTGGAGCCAACAGTAGGCTTGAAATAAATGTGTTGGATGAATGAATGATTCAGACAAATACAGAGATGCATATAGGTGCAGTTTCCCAAACCACAGGTCAAGAAAACAGAGGTAACCTAAAAGGTCACTGATGAAGCACAGGCCCTCCACTCTGCAAACTTACAGAACCACTCCAAGCTCCATCCTGCACCACAGCCGGCAAGCTGTACCAAATGGGCCTAATCTGCCCTGTTATCTGTTTTTATATGACCCATGAGCTGAGAATAATTCTCATATTTTCAGTGGCTGAAAAAGTAAATGATTCTACTTCATGACACTGAAAATTTTACGAATTCCAAATGTGAACGACTGTACATAAGACCTGGCTGGAACTCCACCTCGCTCCTTTGTTTACGTCTGTGGCTGCATCCCTGTCATGGAGACCAGGAGTCTACAAAGCCAACACTGCCATCATCTGGCCCTCTACAAAAGAAGCTTGCCAATATCTGGTTTATGATCATTGTTTGTTGATATGGAAACCAACACAATATATGATTAAATCGAAAGGTCAGGTCTCAGAATAGTGTGAAAAAGTCTAAATAGTGAAAACTGAGCTACAGGCCCCTCAGCTACAGTCCGGGAGGCACACAGACACACAACCCACGACTGCTGGTGACCTGGTGCAGGATCAAGTTACGACTCAGCCACTAAGTCACTCATCTATCACTCAACAAACAGGCCAGACCCCTGCCTGTCTCTGTGGCTGTGGTAATGAGCGGGGATTCCCAACTTAGCCCTCCTGGTGCTCCCAGCAAAGTCACCGCAACATCCAACTGTCTACTCGTTCGTCAAACAGCAAACATTAGTGAGGCCGACCGCACACGGTCTATGGCTGGATCCACAGGCACCACTCACGAGAGGGAGTTTCTGTGCTTCCGGGAGCCTAGAGTTTAACGGGAATACAGAGACCTATGGTCCACTTCTCTATATATCAGAAATAGAGGCCCTCATCCACTCATTTCCAACAAAAGATCAGAGACTACAAGGATAAAAACTAAAATATCAAAAACAGCGCATGTCTGTTTGGACAGCAGAACTGTAGCAGTATAGAGTGTTCTATCCACCTCCATGGTTTCATTAAACGCTTATAAATGAGCCTTTTAAAGCAGAATCTCCACAAGAGTGGGGTGGGGTGGGGTAAGATCTATTAGCAAGCCTCTGAAATGCTTGTCTCAGTTCAGATGTCCAGCACACAAGTCAGAAAGTAACCAAAAGAAGGGCTGGACCAGATGGGCCTGCAAAGGCCAACAGAGAAGCTCCTGGCTAAAGCTTCTCAACCACCTCTTGGTAAGAGAGAAAGAACTCAAAGGGAAGCAATTGCGATGCTCCCCGAGCCATTAGGTGATTCAAGCAGACGCTTCTCATTCCTGGAGACAGGCCAGAAGAGAGTCCCTTCCTTACCTTTTGTAGCTTTCTAGAAGATCCTTAGCTTGATCTTCAGCAAACAGAGCCCCAGCAAGGCAGTCTGGGAAGTCACCTGGGATGTTAGGTGATCTTCGATACTGAGAATGCACTGTCGTCTCTTTCAACCCCCCAACTCTTGCACCTCGGTAGATCTAAAAGAAACGACAAGAGGCCCTATCGGTTTACTGACTTGAAATGAAATTGTTTAACTGTCTAAATAAGCTACAAGGATTAATCCTAAAATATTAAAATGAGAAATAAGCTAAAAGACCATCAAAAAGATAACAGTGGGCTGGAGAGATGGCTCAGTGGTTAATAGCATTGCCTGCTATTCCAGAGGTCCTGAGTTCAATTCCCAGCAACCACATGGTGGCTCACAACCATCTGTAATGAGGTCTGGTGGCTGGCCTGTAGGCATATACACAGAATATTGTATACATAATAAATAAATATAAAAAAAAGATAACAGGTAAATGCATGCTAGGACAATCCTATAACCAAACACCACACAATAATGAATGAATGGACTTCAATACACGTGGAAAAATCCTCAGTACCCAGAGAATAACACAGGTTGCAGAAGCACACACACAATAAGGCGTAGAGCCTAAAAACATGTACTTTACAGAGATACACACATTTGTTAAAGGTATGAGAGCATGCACTGAGGAAAGCAAACACCAAAATCATAATGGTATTACTTCAGGAGCGGGGAGACTGGTGTGCCAGACGTGAGGCCCTGCCAGTGAACCTGTACACTTAATTTTCTAAGTGGGACAGCAGGCCAAAGGTGCACAGCCCCTCAGTACATAGGACCTTATCTTTTCTATGTGAATGAAATAATGCCTAATGGTCTGGGGGATGGAGCTACACGAGAGAGTGTTTCCTAGCCTGCTAAGACCTTCAGTTCAACTCCTAGCACTGACGAAAACAGACAAAAAAAAAAAAATACTTAATTAAAAGAAATTAAGTGGAACAACTTAAAAAAATAAAATAAAATAAACCCTTCCTGAATGATTAACAGACTGCTCCTTGCACTAGGCATAATTGCCAAAAATTAACTACCTGCACGAGTCTGACACCGGCACGCCTCTTACCATCTCTAGCAGAGTCGTGCTTAAGCTAACCGGAAAATACACACAACACAGATTTTAATAAAAATGTTGGCTTCAGTTAGGAAGACCAGGCTGGCCTTGAACTCAGAGATCCGCCTACCTTTGCTGGGATTAAAGGCCTGCACCACCACCACCACCCAGCTATTGTTACTACTATTTAAAAATAAAATCATTCTACTTCAAAAACTTAGTATTGTTTATGACTAGGGTGTGGGAGGTGCCTGGGGAGAGTATGTGGGACAAGGGTAGACAGGTGGATATCAACACGTAAAGCAAGCGCATATGGAAATATCGCAGAGTAGCTGTACAATTAATACGTGAATCACTGTGTTTTAAATAGTGCAACTATTGGGTGAAATCAAAAGGCAACTTACAAATGGAATCCAAAAAGCCATGCCCCAACCCTTGGGAAGGAGGACATCCCAGCCACTTCCCCAGCCCAGCCGGTCTTCGCCAGTCACTTTTCCTGGCTGTTGGATCAAAAGAATAGGAATCTTGGATTCTTGAGGCCCTAAAACAAGCTGTGACCCTGGCACCAGCAATTCACTTCTCATCCGATTTAAATCCTAAAGGGGAAGAAAACAAGTCAATAGAAACAGTCACTGTCTTCTAGATCGTCCTTCTAGACCTTCCTAGACCTTCTAGACTTTCCTAGACCTCCTATATCTTACTAGATCTTCTAGACTTTGTAGACCTTCTAGATCTTATTATACCTTCCAGACCTTCCTAGACCTTCTAGACTTTGTAGACCTTAACCTTCTAGATCTTACTAGACCTTCTAGACCTCCTATATCTTACTAGATCTTCTAGGCCTTCTAGACCTTCCTAGACTTTTTTTTTTTTTTTTTTTTTTTTTTTTTTTTTTTTTGGTTTTTCGAGACAGGGTTTCTCTGTGGCTTTGAAGCCTGTCCTGGAACTAGCTCTGTAGACCAGGCTGGTCTCGAACTCACAGAGATCCACCTGCCTCTGCCTCCTGAGTGCTGGGATTAAAGGCGTGCGCCACCATCGCCCGGCTTCCTAGACTTTCTTAACCTTCTAGATCTTACTAGACATTTTAGTTTCCTAGACCTTCAAGATCTATTTAGAACTTATTAGACCTTATAGACTTTACTAGATCTTCTAGATCATCTAGATCGCCATAGGAGGAAATTTACAAAGTGAGTTCCAGGTCAGCCAGGGCTACACAGAGAAATCCTGTCTTGGGGTGGAGTGGGGGAGAGAATGTATAAATAGGTACATGGGACACGGAAACATAAAA
>NW_026067896.1:1192177-1200029 GCF_014885135.2 Alexandromys fortis | reverse complement strand
ACTGTGTTTTAAATAGTGCAACTATTGGGTGAAATCAAAAGGCAACTTACAAATGGAATCCAAAAAGCCATGCCCCAACCCTTGGGAAGGAGGACATCCCAGCCACTTCCCCAGCCCAGCCGGTCTTCGCCAGTCACTTTTCCTGGCTGTTGGATCAAAAGAATAGGAATCTTGGATTCTTGAGGCCCTAAAACAAGCTGTGACCCTGGCACCAGCAATTCACTTCTCATCCGATTTAAATCCTAAAGGGGAAGAAAACAAGTCAATAGAAACAGTCACTGTCTTCTAGATCGTCCTTCTAGACCTTCCTAGACCTTCTAGACTTTCCTAGACCTCCTATATCTTACTAGATCTTCTAGACTTTGTAGACCTTCTAGATCTTATTATACCTTCCAGACCTTCCTAGACCTTCTAGACTTTGTAGACCTTAACCTTCTAGATCTTACTAGACCTTCTAGACCTCCTATATCTTACTAGATCTTCTAGGCCTTCTAGACCTTCCTAGACTTTTTTTTTTTTTTTTTTTTGGTTTTTCGAGACAGGGTTTCTCTGTGGCTTTGAAGCCTGTCCTGGAACTAGCTCTGTAGACCAGGCTGGTCTCGAACTCACAGAGATCCACCTGCCTCTGCCTCCTGAGTGCTGGGATTAAAGGCGTGCGCCACCATCGCCCGGCTTCCTAGACTTTCTTAACCTTCTAGATCTTACTAGACATTTTAGTTTCCTAGACCTTCAAGATCTATTTAGAACTTATTAGACCTTATAGACTTTACTAGATCTTCTAGATCATCTAGATCGCCATAGGAGGAAATTTACAAAGTGAGTTCCAGGTCAGCCAGGGCTACACAGAGAAATCCTGTCTTGGGGTGGAGTGGGGGAGAGAATGTATAAATAGGTACATGGGACACGGAAACATAAAATCACTTTGTAGTCTCTAAGACAGGATCTTACCATTAATCCTGGCACGTTAGTTACCTGATCCGAGATTTTACTCTCTGTGACACTCCTACAGATATCACGGCTCCAGATGAAGCTGTGGGCACACTCCACGGGCACGCCCTCCAGAAGCAGCTGTCTAACTTGCTCATTATCTAAGAGGGAAGAGAAAGAGCCTTCAAACCACACTTTCTCTCCGTCAGTCCAAACACTGGCAGACGGCAGTGACGGGCATGTCCCAAACTAGAAGACAAAAACTACATTATTCTTATAGTTGGTTTCCTAGCCCTTGAAATAACAAAGGCTAATAAACACTTTTCTTTGGTATTTACTTCTGTGCAGACACACAATCACAATACTAATAATTATAAGTTGCCCCTTGAATTTGAGATAATCAAATTTCTAGAAGACACTTCCCTTTACCCTCGGTTCTCTTAGAACTAACTTTACTGAGCTCGTCACTCCTGTCTGTAAAACACACCTCTCCGTTCCTTTAAGGAGAGCAATGTGTGAACTGTCCTGTCTCTTAAGGAAGGCACATTGCTCTCAGAATATCAGAAAGGAGGGTTTTCAGTCATGGACACTTCCACACCGTCACTTAAACATGACAGAAAAAAGTCCTTCAAATCTATGTTGTCAGACTGAAGAATTAAAACTCAACTGGTGAGGAGGGGACAGCTATTGTTCCAAAATGCCAACACGGAACTCACTCAAAAGCAAAAACCTGTGTGGGTCTGCAGCCAGGGAAAAATAAGATGGGCGTGACTAGGCACTGGCACGACAGATTTCAGGGAGGACAGAGCTGCAGAGAGCGGCACTAGGGCCTACAAACTCTCTTTCTCCTGGAGACTGAGCAGCGAGGCCTAAGGTGACGTGGAGTGTTCATGAGCGAGCACTGGAGGCCACAGCTGCCCTGTACTGTAACTGTGCTCACGAGCACTGGAGGCCACGGCTGCCCTATGCTGTAACGGTGCTCACAAGCACTGGAGTCCACGGCCGCCCTGTACTATGAGAGTGTTCACGAGCACTGGAGTCCACGGCTGCCCTGTGCTGTGAGAGTGTTCACGAGCACTGGAGTTCACGGCTGCCCTGTGCTGTGAGAGTGTTCACGAGCACTGGAGTTCACGGCCGCCCTATGCTGTAACGGTGCTCACGAGCACTAGAAAAGGAAAATATGTCTGCCCACCTGCCATTCTGAAGGCAACCAGACTCCTTCATGGCTGTGGTGATGGCAAGAACATATGGCCAAAGAGTATTTCAAGAGCAATTTTTTAAAGGAGCTACACACACAATGTATTTTCTTTCTGCTAGCCAGTGAGTGAGAAGCCGGAGTGCACGCTTACAATGCACACACTTAGAACATGCCCCGTCACTGACCCTCCGAGGCCAACGTGAAAGCAAGGCTCTTCTCTGGCAAGAGCCAATCCAAACAATCTGCGGAAGCACGTAAGCGACCGCTGCAGACAGCGAATGAACAAAGGTGGTTTGAGGTTTTCTCCCGTTTCCCCAGTGCTGGGACTCGAACCCAGGCCCGTGCGACGTTAGGCACAAGCTCTATCACCACCCTACACCTCCAGCCTCAAAGACACTTACACAGTAAACCACTCTGTTAATGAAGCTGGAAAGTGTTATAAAAACATGTTAATAATTAACACTCAGGAGAACCTCTTCAAAGCCTGAGAATACAGTCAGGCTCCTAGGAACCTGTTCCTCTAAGAGCTGCCTAAGCTTCAGTTAATACAAGAAAATAAGGAGCTTGTTACCCAAAGCAGGCAAACTCTTTCAAGCTAGAAGCACTTGAGTCGATTTTGCTATTGCTGCCTGTTCAAGTCAAAATGGGCAGAGAACAATTTCAGTTATAGGCAGACTAGGCTAGGTCAAGGAATTACGTGTAAGATGTCCTACTGTTGAGAGTCTTCTAAGGACTGATCTTTCCACTGATCCAGCCCCCCAAAAGTGTATCTCTACCCTTTGTTTTGACTCAGCTTGCTAGATGAGAAAAAAATACAGATATAATACTAATTCAGCTAATTCATGTGAAGAGTGTACTCCTTGCCAGGCATCTGACTCTTGCCCACAAACCAAGCATGAGGATGCTGAGGCAGGAATACTGACATGTTCAAGGCCACCCTGGGCTTTATAACAAGTTCAGGCCAGCATAGCTACATAGCAAGTCCTTATCTCAAAACAACTAGGGACTGAACTAGGGCCACTCACATAGTAGGCAAGCACTCTACTGAACCACATCCCCAGCCCAAAAGTATACTTCTTTATGTAGCTCAACATCAAATAAAAGTATCTTCATAGAAATTACAGTACTTAAAACAGGTTCTAATGATCACAGCACTCAGGAGTCAGAGGCAGAGCTCCGTGAGTTCAAGGCCAGCCTGCTCTACAAAGGGAGTTCCAGGCCAGCCAGAGGTACCCAGTGAGATCCTGTCTCAAAAAAACATAATAATAGCAACAAAAACAGGCTGGAATGAAATCCACGACAATGTCTAACAGTGAATCTTACAGTAGAAACCAGATCATGTTTCACGACAGACTTTAATCTTCTTTAACCTATTCGTGCTAAACCTGTTAGGAAGGGTGTTAGAACTGCCCGTCCAAACATAGATAATGAGGAAGCCAGAGGGATGCAGAGTCCACCCGCGGCTCTGAAGTAACTGCAGCTCTGCACGTAATTCTCAGGAGACCCTCCCATGTACGCGGTTTCACTAGACCACTGAATGAAACAGCCACAGCAAGGCAGTCAGGCTCCATGGTGACTAACTTACCTGAGTCTTCAAATCCTCAGTCACCTTTATGTGGACCTCTGACGGGGCCATTTATTGGTCCCTAGTAAGCTAGCTAAGGACAGGCAGAGAGGCTGGAAACAAAACTGTGAAGTTGTTATGACACATTTAAATGCTCTCGCAAACTCAGAAGCTAGTTTCACTGCTTCTCCTATTTAATGTGTTTAAATGACACCATCCCAGCTGCAGCCAATCCCAGATCAGTTTAAAATTCTAGCCAGTCCCAACCCACCTCCCAGCCAAGTGGCTCGCGTGGGTCCCTCCACTCTGTCAAAACCATGTGGTCTGATACTTCAGCACCTGGGATGGCCTTGCCAGGATTCGAACCTGGATCATCTGTATGGTCAGACAGAGGCTTCCAAAGAGCACAAGACCAGCTGCCGGTGCACATCCCTTCCTCACAGCTAAATTCTGAAGCTCCAGGCGTTTGGGATACTAGAGAGAGACACACTAGAGAAAACTGAGGACTCTGGGAAAAACATCAAACTTGAGCAGCTAGCTGTGTGGTTTACACCTCCCTGAAAGACACTCTCCGCGCCATGTCCTCGGACACACACCTCATGGGACCCAACAGCTCGACCAGGAACATGGCAACACCTTACCTTGGTGTCTTTCCGGATGCGGCAAAGCTTTGGCCCGCTGTGGGGGCAAATTCGTTCTCGGATCCCTCACTGTCAATCCCAGAATAGTACCTGCAGGAATTTCCGCTGGTGAGGAGACTCCTTCAGCAGAACAGAAACAGAAGGGATGTGTTAAATAGAGAAAGGCTCACACGGGGCAGGTGCAGCTCGGTGAGCAAAGGCGCCTGCTGGAGTCTGATGATTTGACTCTAATGCGTGCGTGCAGTGAAAGGAGAGAACTGAGTTACACACACACACACACACACACACATACAAATAAGTAAATGTAAAAAATGTGTTTAAATCACAATATGTATTAATACAATCTTGTTTGTAGTTTGAACCTTTCAGATTTTCCTAATGAAACTATTTTCTTGGGGAAATTACTTTAAAATACGTATCACCTTTTCCCAACATATTTACTCGGAAAAAATTAAATTAACACTTTAAAAGTAAAGTTTCCTGCAAGATAAAATTTAAAGGACATAAAACTATCTTCCAGCATGGGCCAGTAGTTTCTTATCAGCTACACATACAAGAGGCAGTAAGCACAGACATTGGGTGAGCTCCTGCTCTGCTCGGCCACTCACTTGTAACTTCAGAATGCCAGTGACTTAGAATTCGAACAACCTTATTTCACAGGCGTGAGCGCAATGCCTCAATCTTGGACTCCAGCTTCTCACAGCAAATAAACGCGACAGAAAGCAAGACCACTCACTGGGGCCAACTGCCCTCTGCCCCGCTCCCCACCCCTCCCCAGCACAGTAGATTCTCCCTCTTTCTACCTCCCAGCAGCTGAAAGATGGCTTCTTGTCTTTGATGAAGGACAGCGCCATCAGAGCTCTTGCAAGTGTCGCTCCACCAGTGATGGGCTGTCTCCTCTGCATCCTCTTCCTCCTGGAAAACAGGAACGCCTCCTCAGCAGCCAGGCCTAACAACTGTGCTGAGTCAGTCCTAATGATTGCTACGTTGTAAGAAGGTTGTAACACAGCTGGCCCTGCTCCCTTCGTTTCTGGGTGTGAGAGTAACTCGTTCACCAGGAGCAGTGAGGATGCAACTGTACTTGATAGAAATTACTACCAGACTAACACTCTAATTAGAGACTTCGCAGCCTTTACAAGACGCTGTTTAATCAAGCACCGCCACTACAGAGGCGCTGGCCCTCCGCCGCTCTCACCGCCTCCTCTCTAATTTAACAATAAAATGCTCCCTTCTCACCAGGCCAGAGCTGCGCTACTCTTACCAACACCGGATGAGATGCATACACGCTTCACTGACGCCCAGGCAAGGCTGGGATGAGATGCATACACGCTTCACTGACGCCCAGGAAAGGCTGGGATTTGGCAAGGTTTCCATGCTGTTTCAAGTACGAGATACATGACAGACACGACACCAAGAGCAGTGATTAGTGCTGGACCCTAAAGCGGTAACTTGTAAGACGGGGCCACCTGACAGAACACAGGCAGCAGAGCTAATTGGTGTGGAGCACAGGCTCCAGAACCAAACCTGAATTCACTTCTTTACTCCTTAACTTATTAGCACATGGAAGAGCCCATGCTAGGCACTATGCTAAGCCCTGGGGACAGAACAGAGGGCAGAACCTGGCCTGCTGACCATCATGAATCGCAGAGGCCCGTGAGAGGCACAGGTGTTATAAGCAAAGAACCAGACTATACTAGTAAGCTGAGGAAAAGTGCAGGAAGCTACAGAACAATGTAGGGGGTGGAGCTAACCTGAGGGCACAAGGAAGGGTTCGAGAGGGAATACAGACTGTATGAGATGAGCTGAAACTTAAACAACGAGGAAATTTTAGCCCAACCAAGAGTAGCACAACATAATGTTAAAAAGGCAGAAAGAAAATAAGTACAAGTCAAGGAAATGGAAATGACACATTCTAGACCATGAAAAGCCAGCATGGCCAAAGGGTGAGGAGCCACAGTACGGGATCTCAGTTTTACCTTAAATTACATGAGAAGCTACTTGAGAATTTGTTATCTCAACAAACAGTGAATTGACTAGGTCTGGAATATAGCTCAGGGACAACTACAGTGACTGCCTGTCTAGCAAGCAAAAGGCCTGGATTCATTCCATCTACAAAAAGCAACGTCACAGAAACAACAAAAAGTGAATAAAATGTTAAAAGATCGCTGTCCACCCTGAGCAGGAATAACAAGGGAAAGTCCTAAATCCACTCCAGGATCCCAGGCCGAGACAGCAGCGGAGGCTGAGACGAACGCCAAGGAGACAGAGAGGGGCTGCTGTCTTGGCCTAGAGCCTCAGCTTGATCACTGTCTTTGCCCACATCAAATCTGAGGCTCATCTGCTAAATCAACTGGCTAGGATGGAAAATAAAGAGATCTGAACCCAGAAGGAGACCCCTAACCACACCTCATGCTCTAGACCAGCACTGTCTACACATCAGTCACAAGCCACAGAGAGAATTCATCTTTAGTTAAAATTAAAAGAGGTACAAATTCAGTATCTCAACCATTCAGTTACATTTTTAAGTGTTCAATGATGTCATGTGAGTGGTGGTTATCAATCTTGAGAACACAAAGGAATATCTTCCCTGCCTCTGATCAGAAGTGCTGAGTGGACATACTACTTAACTTCCTAGAAAACTATCATAAGCTAAACTAAAAAAAAAAAAGAAGAAGAAGAAGAAGGAGTAGAAGGAGGAGGAGGAGGAGGAGGAGGAGGAGGAGGAAAGGGGGAAGAAGAAAGAAGACTAGCAGACAATTTCAGAGATTTTTTCAGAGGCATTCCATTGCCCATCTATGGAGGGGAGATTACCTTCTTTAAGAACCAGAAAAGCAAGAATAATCTATAATTTAAAATTCAATTTGGCTAGCCGGGTAATGGTGTAAACATTTAATCCCAGCACTTGGGAGGCAGAAGTAGGCAGATCTCTGTGAGTTCCAGACCAGCCTAGTCTACAGATTGAGGTCCAGGACAGCTACAGCTGTAACAGAAAAACCCTGTCTCAGAAAACAAAAAAAAAAAAAAATTCAATTAAATTATCGCACCCATTGAGATTTAATTTTTTGAAGTGAAAGATTTTTTTTTTTTAATTTGTTAACAAAAACAAGTTGGGGGGCTGGAGAGTTGGCTCAGAGGTTAAGAGCATTGCTTGCTCTTCCAAAGGTCCTGAGTTCAATTCCCAGCAACCACATGGTGGCTCACAACCATCTGTAATGGGGTCTGGTGCCTTCTTCTGGCCTGCAGGCATACACACAGAATATTGTATACATAATAAATAAATATTTAAAAAAATATGAAAAGTTACTTTGGCCTTTCAGCAATACTTCATTTATATAATTCTTCTTTCCTATTCCTCATTATCTTATTACTCCCCCTTTAATCTTTAATTCTTATATAGAACTTGATTACCAGCAATTATTAAATATATGTATTCTGATTTTTTTATACCAAGAAAGAAAGATGATTTCATTTTATATACAAAATTCTTGTGAAGAACTTTGATTGGTCTAGCTTGGGTTAGGT
>NW_026067896.1:1128538-1191459 GCF_014885135.2 Alexandromys fortis | reverse complement strand
CTTTTAATCCCAGCACTCAAGAGGCAGAAGCAGGCGGATCTCTGTGAATTTGACACCATCCTGGGCTACAGGGCAAGTTCCGGGACAGGCTCCAAAGCTACAGAAAAGCCCTGTCTTGAGAAAAATAAATAAATAAAAATTTAAAATTAAAATTAAAAACGTGTGTGTGTGTGTGTGTTTAAGTTAAATGCAGTGTTACAAATTGAATTGGTGGAGAAGGGTATATTCATTGTGGCAATCATTACATTTTATATACATACATACATGTATATGTATATATATATATATACATACACCATATTCAAGGTAAACATAGCCATTCTTTGTTCAACAGTTTTAGATAAAAAGAATTTTTTTAAATAAAGAAGTATCAGCCAGGTATGGTAGCACATGACTTTAACCCCAGCACTTGGGAGACAGACACAGACAGATTACTGCAAGTCTGAGGCCAGTTTGGTCTACATGGCAGATGCAGGACAGTCAGTGCTACACAGGGTGAGTCTCAAAAAAAAAAAAGGAAGAAAGGACAGAAGGAAGGAAACAAAATTTAATTGACTCATTAATAAAAATATCATACCAAACTGACAGTCAAACTTTTATACCACTGAAATTTCTAAAAGATCGTCTTCCGGTGGTAGTTAAGAATGGAACAGTGGGCAGGAGAGACGGCTCCGCAGGTAAACGGGACTGCCACCATTCTGAAGACACGACTTTGATCCCCGGTCCCCACACGGTGGAAGAGCGGATTCACACACGCCGTCCTCTGGCCTCCACGTCTACACCCACACATTGTATAATAAATACACAGAATGCGACAGAAAGATATACCAGCTTAAGGGTCGGGTGAAGCCAGATCCACAGCTGCCTATCCTCAGACGTATCCCCCGTGGTCTTCCTAGGCTTCCAGAGAAACGTGACAGGCCCCAGCGTTTCTCGGGGATACGTATTTGCCCGGTAAAGCACGAGACTCCCTTGTCGCTTTCCAGACAAGCAGTGAACTGCAGCGAAGGTCAGTCCTGCAACAAACACAAGCAAAACACCCTGACTTCAAGGGCTCACAAGAAGCCTTGTTTCCTGAGAGCCATACTATTAACCACTGTTGGTCTCCACAAGAAGCTTTAGTTCCTTTATTTAAGTCACAGCTTAAAAGAGAACCAGGCACACAGAGAGCTATCCAAAAAGATTTGTTGAATGAATGACTTCATGAGTTTCAAGTTGTTTCCACCTAAGTTCACTCCACAGAATAATGGCTCACTTTACACAAAAAATGCTATTAGAGATTTAAATATCAACTCAACCTTTCTTACGTTAACACACACACTGGGAGTAAGAATATCTCACACATTGTCATATTAAAGCTATGAAATGTTACAGTAGACATCCATTCAACAAATTTATAAACACACGAAGATTAAAACAGTGCCCAGCTTTGGAAGCGATTACCTGTGTCTGTGCTACACATCTGAGAAAGTGCCCTCAGTATTTCCTCCTCTTTGCCCTTCAACTCCAAACAGCAGTAATACGATAAGTCCTGAACAAAGAAAAAACATAATTAAATATGCTATGATCTGTTTACAAGGCTTTAAAAAAAATGCTAAGAAGTCAATGCTATATCAGAAAACCTGCTGAGAGGCACAGGAGGTTAAAAGCATGTACTGCTCTTGCAGGGGACTCAAGTTCAAGTTCAGTACCCGCTTTGGGTGGCTTTACAACTGCATAACTCCAGCTTCTAAGGGGATCTGATCTAACACCATTGGCAAAAAAGAAAACCTGTTCTAAGACACAGATCAAACCACCCAAAACCGCTTCCACAACTCAAAATCTACAGCCTGCCTACTACTATACATTAGCAGATATTCTGAAGCCAATCTGAGTCAAAGGTCAAAATGAATCTTCATTTAATTCATAACATACAGAGTCCTACATTTTAGCAAGCATATTTTATTTTATCCCACTCACATTGGCTAGTCCAAAATGGGCTGTAAAAACTGCTGCTTCTAAATAAAGTATTGTTCTTTCCTCAGATCGATGCAAGGTAAGAAGCCATAGGAAAGGAGCAAGACAGAGAATTTCACAAAGTGAGCTTTAGTCAGGCAGTCCCTGACTTGAACAGCACACGGCAGAACTCTGACATAAGCAGTGAACTTGTCCTGTCTCCCTCCTATGCTGTCCTGGCTATGCCCGTCTGACTAACACACAAGGAAATCAAGAGAACAATCTTGCTACTGTAGATAGGATGAAGAACCCTGAAGAACTGTGGCAACAGCTACAGCCTTCCCTACAACCTCACAACCGGTCCTACCGTCCCTTGCATTGCAGGAGAGGGCACCAAGGCACCGAGATGGCTATTTGTGCAACACTACATGGTTCAACAGAAGCAGCATTCATGCCAGGACCACTGACACCCAGACCAACCCTAACCACGGAAGCTTGAAACAAGCCCAGTTTACTCAGCAATCAGAACCAAAAGACAGAATTAGAGCTGTGCTTTAGACAGATCCCGAGCAATCTCTACCATCACTGGCCTAGAAACCTTCCTGCCAACAACGGCGCCCTCTCAGTTATCCGTGACCATATGGACCTCGCCCAAATTTGTACAACCAGACTCCCAGCTCAGAAGCTGTATGGTGAGTTACCCAGACCTCGTCTATGAACAGAAACTTCCTACCTCATGCTGTGGTTGTAAGGACTGAATGATGGAACACACAGAAAGCACTGAAAACCGGCTGGATATAGACGGCCCTAGTCCAGTATTGACTATATGAGACCCTGTCTCAAAAACAAAGAAAGGCACACGTCCCTTAGATGTCCACCTCTCCCACTAAGGCTGCTTCATCTCCAGCACAGCCGTGTCCCAGTCCGCACAGAAAAGACTTATCACAATGATATTCTTTGGAACAACCAAAAGCAAGTTCTGGGAAGGCTCCCGGTCCTGCAGCAAAGCACACCTGAAGGAGGCAGAGGTTCGTCATGGCGCGGTAGCTGGCCCGGTGGCTCTTGGACGTGGGCCTCTCCCCGAGGCAGTAGCCCCACCTCTTCACCATGTGAAAGCGTTTGGCATGCCAGATGTGAGTCTCCAACCATATGTTCTTCTTCTGTCTACGGTTAAATTCCAGCGTCCGGTTTATGTGACATCTTCGGGCTTTGTGGCATTTATTTTTTGAAAGCTCCTTTTTCTGATGAGCAGCTTTCTCTGCCTACAGTTTAAAGAAGAAAGGCTGACCCTGTTGGTGAGCACCTCAGGCCACAGCTGAACGTTAGAGTTCAAACGTCTATGACACATGGGGTGGAGACCTGGCAGGCCACTTTGCTTAACTGGTTGGTTTGGAGTCTTCCTCACACTGGTCAGAGAGGGAGACAATGGAAAGTGAAGATTTCAGAGGCAGGAAAAAGGAAGCAAAGTTCTAACACTTGCTAATAGGCAATCCTCATCTTTTATGAAGATACAATACTTATAAAATTTCAACACACAAGGCTGGAGAGATGGCTCAGTGGTTTACAGCACGTTGTTCTTGCAAAAGACCCAGGTTCAATTCCCAGCACCCACATGGTTGCTCACAACCACCTGTAATTTCTGGTGCCCTTCTCTGATTGTCTGGGCATCAGACAAATACATAATACACATACATGCACACAGGAAAACTTTCATACACGTAGGACAAAGGAAACAAATGTAAAAAAATGTTCAACATACTAGCACAAGCTTCATGTGGCTATTAGCAGACAGCAAGATTAATCAAACACTAGCTTCTTTAACTTTTACATAAGAAATACAGAAATGGAAACACCAATTCACTCATTTAAACACGCTACATTTTGCTAAGAAACAAACCTCACATTTGATTGATAAGTGCAAAATTCCTGGTTAGTTTTCACACTTAAATCTCTTTTATTGTTAAGCTAAACTTCTTTGAAAATAAACTCTTTATAGTTTACCCCTTGAAAGGTAAGAATTTCAACTTGCTGGAGTCTAACCCGCTCCCAGCACAGTACCAACACACTGTAGGCATTTGATAAACACATCTTGATGCATAAAGTAAAGAAGGGTAGCTTAGCCAACTTTAGAGTAAAGCCCAAACATAATTAGATCTGTATAA
Organism: Alexandromys fortis; assembly: GCF_014885135.2. NCBI lineage: Eukaryota > Metazoa > Chordata > Mammalia > Rodentia > Cricetidae > Alexandromys > Alexandromys fortis. The sequence goes on along the minus strand of NW_026067896.1, from coordinate 1,187,362 downwards.
AAAGACTAAAACCAAGTTCAAACTGCAATCCCAGCACTAGGGAGGTAAAGGTAAGAGGATCGGTTTTTTAGCTACGGATCACATTTAAGACCAGCCTGTGCTATGTGAGACCCTGCCTCAAAAAAAAAAAAAAAAAAAAAAAGAAGGGAGAGAAGGAAGGAGGGAGGACAGAGGGGTTCCAAATGCTATAATTTAAACTCTTGTTTTAGAGTGGGAATGGGTCTCACTATGTATCCCTGGCTGGCCTGAAAAATCACTACATAGACCAGGCTGGTCTCACACTCAGAGAGCTCCCCTTGCCTCTGCCTCCTGAGCCTTGGGATTAAAGGACTACTAAGAGCAGCTATAATATCTAACTACCTGCTAAAGTAGCCAGAGAAGGTGGACAGGGCTAGATAATGATCAAAACAAAAATATTCAAGCAAAGAAACAAAAAGAATGGCACAGTAGGTGTGTTGATTTCCTTAAAATTCTTCCGGGCCAACACTTGTGAACCCTTCTGGGAACTACCAACCTAAACGTTAACACTAAGTGGATGCCTACCTCTTTTTTGGCCAACTCCTGCAACCGTCGAGGAAGGCGTTTGACATTGTGGCTCATGGCTCTTCGCCTCATGTGCCTTGGAAGAGTCTGAAAAACCAGCGAATTCGATGACTTCTGGGCCACAGCTTTTAACATAGCACTGATTTCAGCAGCGCGTGCTTGGGCAAAAGTAGAGGCTGTAAGGGAAACGCCAAGGTCACTGCCAGGTTTCAGCAGGATCAGATCTGAATCGAGCGCTTACAAGCCAGACACCACGACTCCCACGAGTAAGCACCAATACTGGTCATTTCTGTGTTCTAGTCCCTGGAGAAGATTCTTCAAGGCTGACACTTTACCAAGTTTTCTAAAAGAATTCCATTTTCAAGCTAGGAAAAATTTCTATCTTCCTAAATATTGTAGTCCGTAAATAAGGTTAGCCAACTTTGGAGTTGTGAAGAACAGAGCCTGTAAGCACTGTACAGTCATGGCACAGAATCACAACCTGTGCTTCCTATCTCTGTAACTGTGCCCTGTGCTGTGTGCACACGGCTACATGCACCCAGATTCATATGTGCAGGGGCCAGAGGAAGACATCTGTGTGTTCCTGTCACTCTCTGGTCTCCAGCTGAACCTGAATCTCACTGGTCTGGTTGGACTGGACTGGCCAGGCAGCTCCTGGGGTCAACCATGCCCAGCTTTTCACACACAAGTGTCCCAACCCCTAATCACAACCATTTTTTAATCGCAATGCTCACAAATGAAAAAACAAAGGGGAAATCTCTATTAAGAGCTTGATTTCAAGGGGGTCATCACTTTCTGCTTTTTCAAAACCTGTAATAATTATTATTGGTTTTTTTTGCTGAAAACAGAATCAGTGTCAAGCTTCTCTTTCTGAACGTATCTCTTTCTGTAAACTGGTGCTAGTGAAACAAACAAATTCATCTAGAAACAGAGATATCAGAAAGCACACCTAAGTCATATTCAAGGAACACAGAGTGTAGGTGACGGTGGGGACGGAGGTGAGGTGAACCTGGAGGCCAGGCTTTCAATCTCGGCTTCTACAGCCTCTGCGGTACTTTCAGAGGGAGAGGGAGAAGGAAGTTAGGGGAAGAGCTTACAAACAGACTGATGAGAGGACTCAGAGAGAATCTGAAGAGAGAACACCAGCCTAAGGATGCAATGGTGGGCGCTCAGGCTAGAGGTCAGCAGTGGTAGTAAGAACAGAGAGGGGGAGCCAGGCAGGGCAGCAGACAGCAGCGTGCTGGCTCTAGAAACAAAGAGCTCAACCTCCTTACCCACACCTACCGGTTATGTATTTGGGGATCTCCTGGGACGTGCCCTCAGGACCCGCTTTCCAGCCTCCCTTTTTCTTAAACATGATTTTGGAGGAAGATTGCTCATTCCCATCAGACTCAGGGAGCAAGTGGGGACTCATCTTGTTCTGCCACTGCTGTGAGGTTCCAGAATGAAGTTCTAGGAAGTTTTTAAAAATAAAACAAAAGAAGTATGTTACGAGAGGTAGGATAACCATAGAGAATTAACCTGTTAACCCTACAACCATCATACAATTTTTATTATTTGTCCATACTCGTGTGTGTTGGTGTGGGTGTGTGCATGCGTTCATGCATGAGCACAGGTTCCAAGGACTGAACTCAGGTCTCCAGGCTAACCCACCAAGCACTTGTACACTCTCAGCCCCCACTATCTTTTCTTCTAAGAAGAATCTCGGGTAGCAAGGTGACTTTCACAAGAACAAGCCCAAAGTCACAAACTGAGTTAGGCAGCACAACAGGTACTCATGTCAGTGAGACACAAGGACAGATACAGCCGATGATCGTGTCAGTGTGACATACTGACACGTGTAACAGTAATCACACTGATGTGCCAGGTCAACAGAAACAAGGAAACTTTCTCCTTTGAGATTTCCAACATAACATGAATTATTAATCAAAGCCCTGTAATTGCTATGGTATAAACATCTGCAGACAGGAGAGGTCAGGGAGAACTGCCCAGGGTTCCTGGCTATCCCATTGGGATGTGAATTAGGCCTCTATAGCCTTAAAACACATTACAAGGTATGTCACTGTGAGCTATAAATGAGATAATATTGGCGAAGGCTATACCACATAGCAAAGTTGCAGAAGATCCATTTTTAAATCAAATCTAGAGCTTAAGAATTTAAATCTAGAGGCTGGAGAGATGGCTCCAAGGTTAAGAGCACTGACTGCTCTTCCAGAGGTCCTGAGCTCAATTCCCAGCAACCACATGGTGGCTCACGGCCATCTGTAATGAGATCTAGTGCCCTTTTCTGATGTGTAAAGATTCATGCAGGCAGAACACTATATATAATAAATAAATCTTTAAAAGAGAGAGAGAATTTAAATCTCACGTTCAACCAATCAGGTCTAAAGCACCCTGCTCCTTAAACAACCTCTCCAAACTGGCCTTCTCTACAGCTGTCCAGTGGACACCTCCACCCTACCATTTCACAAGGGTCTCCAGTTATCACATTGGTTACTTTCTCTTAGGAAATACAGGGGTATAACTTAAATCAAACATATCAGCTCTAAAATATGCATAATCATACTATGGCAATATGTCTATCTTAAAAAGTCAAGTGAACCCTCAGTGAACAGCAAACCTCCACTCCAACAAAATTATCTGTCCTCCCTTCTTCCTCCCCTTTCTCTTTGCTTCCCTTCATGTCTCTCTCTCTCTCTCTCTCTCTCTCTCTCTCTCCCTCCCTCCCTCTCTCTCTCTCTCTCACACACACACACACACACACACACTATATATATATAATATATATATATATATATTATATATATATAGTGTTCTGAGTGGAACAGAGAACTTAATCTCAAACACATTGTAATTTTATGTGTCATTATCACATGGACTCAAACATGGCACATGAATTAAGGTCAGAGGACAACTTTCAAAACTCAGTTCTCTCCTTCCACCATGGGTTCAGGGAATGGTACCCAGGTGGTCAGGAGTGGGTGGCCTGGGCATCTCCCACTGAGTACTGACCCACTGAGCACCTGACCCACTGAGTACTGGACCCACTGAGGAGTACTGACCCACTGAGCACCTGACCCACTGAGCATCTTACCAGGCTGTAATTTTAAAGTCTAGAAACAATTCATACTGGTGGATTCTATTGCTTTCATTTTGCAAAAAAAAAAAAAAACAGAATGAAATTCAACTGTTAAGTGACTCACATGGGGTGACCCCAAAGCTGAGAGTCAAACCCCAGGCAGAGCTGGAGGTCCTTGCACTGCTCCGTCCTTTTCCATCCTCTGGCCGTGAGAGGAGAGCAGCTGGGAACCAACACTTGGGCCAACCAAAGTTCCTCTGGCCTCTACCCACCCAGGGATGACGGCATGGCTCTGCCTTAGCATGGGGTTACAGGTGAACTTTAACGAGAAGACAGACTTGCAAGATCTACTAACAGAGTTTTTCTGTATCTCTCCTTAAATCAATCTAAATTGTTTACCTCTGAGATGAAGGCTAGCAAACAAAACTGGCAAAAAGCAATTTAACTCAAAATAAAGTAGAAAGGACACTGTGTTCATCTTACCTTGTTTTTGAGATTGAAAAGGTCTCCCTGCTCCAAAATGGTGCTTTCCACCTCTTTCAGCCCTAAAGCCAGAGGCTAAAGTCACATTAGTGGGCTGGTTCCTCATTTTCTTAGCATGTTTTCTTTCTTTTGCGTTCGACATTTCTGGAAAGGAAGCAATACACTTAACAGACGGAGAGAAAACTCTTATTTTGAAAACAATGAATTGCCAGACACTGTTGTTCACATCAGCATTGGGGAGGCAGAGGCAGGAGGCTCAAGAGTTATCCTTAGCCACACAGCACGAGACCAGCCTGCCTACCTGAGACCCTATTTCAAAACACAACAAAAGGATTTAATTTTAAAGCTGGCCAACAAGATGGCTCAGCAGGTAAAGGGACTTGCTGATGAACCTGATGGCCTCCATTCAATCCCTGGGACCTACACAATGCAAAGAGAGAGTCTACTCCTTAAAGTTGTCCTCTGACAACTACAAGCTCACTGTGACATACCCCTAGGCCCCCACACTAATAAATACCAAAGGTAAAAACAATATATTTAATAAACATTTATATAGCTCAAAATCTGATGACACCAAAAGATTACCATCTATAGCAGGTGTTCCGAGAAAGCCACGAATGGTGTCCATACCCAAAACTCATCTCAACAGAAACGCACATGAAGCAGAGGCCCTGGATTCTTCTCTACTCTCCCACGGACAGAGTAAAGCAGAGGCATAATGACCAGCACTGCAGTGATGGCATGCCAACGACGGCATGCACACTCCACTGTGGGATAAAGGACACCCGGAACCCTTTACGGAATTTAGAGGCAGCGTTTGTGTTCCAGCCCCTGCGTGGCCACTTACTGTCTCCCTAAGCCTAGCTTCTCTCTGTAAAACAAGAGACCAGCACCCACTCTCACGGTCTCTGTAAGTACTGGATAAGAATGCTGAAGGCAGAGTGGTGTGGGATTGGGTTTCCGTGTGTTAACAGCTACACTGAAGCTGCTTTTCCAATCTGGGTAACCAGTATCCTTAAAAACGGTTTTGTTTGCCGGGCGGTGGTGGCGCACGCCTTTAATCCCAGCACTCAGGAGGCAGAGGCAGGCGGATCTCTGTGAGTTCGAGGCCAGTTTGGTCTACAGAGAGAGTTCCAGGACAGCTAGGGCTGTTACACAGAGAAACCCTGTCTTGAAACCCGCTCCCCCTGGAAAAAAAAAAAAAAAGTTATTGAGGGGTAGAGAAACAGGGTCTCTCTGTGTAACCTTGGCTACTAGCCTCATACCTACGGAGATCTGCTTGCCTTTGCTTCCTAAGTGACAGGCACCACAAAAAGAGGAAGAAGGAAGGAAGGAAGGAAGGAAGGAAGGAAGGAAGGAAGGAAGGAAGAATAAACAGGCACATCTACTTCAGAAAGTGCAAAATTGGCTTTTATCTTTAATAAATAAATTCAATAAATCTTTAATAAATGGTAAATTTACACCAAATGCACTAAAGAATTGCTTTAAAATAAACTTCTTTATGATATATTATCGGTAACTGATTTGTACATCTAGTTCATATACCGGGGTCGGGAGTGGGAAAACGCTGAAGTCCTGAGCTAGAGGAAGTTGACGCCCCTGACACCGGACCCCAGTCGCCCTGAGGCGATCTTGCAGTGAAAGGAGGCAGGGGATGACGAAAGGCAGACCACACCTCTGCTTGGTTCCCCTTCAGTGAGCCACCCCGCCTCTTTAGGGAACCAGAATGGGGTGCAAGCGCATTCCCAGCGTGGGTTCTGCCTGGCAGGGCAAGGACGAGCATAAAGCTCCATGGAGCGCAGCAGCCAGAGGCTCCGGACTGGAAGAGGGCCTGCCCGGGCAGCATGGACCTCGGTATGAGAAAGATGCCCCGAGCCGACCCCGCCACTGCAGGCCGGCGTGCGGTCCCACACGCTGCCCCCACGAGCTGACGAACCCCGCTAGGCACCAGCTCCTAACACCAACCTGCCAGACTCTCTGAGGGTTCCGCGGGTCAGAAAGCTCCCACCGCAGCGACTGAGTGAGCAAGCGAGCTGAGGACGCCTGCGCCAGCACGGCGGCTTCCTCCACGTGTCCCGGAGCCGCCCGCGAACTACAATTCCCATCATGCCCTGCGAACCCACCCGGGGGTGGTACCTGAGGCAAATACCCTGGTGCCTAGAGTTGTCTGGTCAGAGGAGTGAGAAGAGTTGCTGTAGAGTCTCCTTCTGGAGGATCTTCGTGAGAGGATTAGCATGTCGTCCATAATCAAAAAAGTGATCAGCACCGCAAAAGCCCCGGCGGCCATCGGTGCCTACAGGTAATGATTCCCATGGTAGCACAAGGACCGGGTGTGCACGGGTCACCCATTTGGAACTGCGGCCGCTGGAGGTCTCAGAACCGACCCCTTATAACACGCGAGGAAAATGAGTCCAGAAGGGGGACATTGCACCCAGATCCCCCTCAGGGAATAGGGGAGGCTTAGTGTGCCCAGAAGCTCGCCCTCCAGGGACTTTGGCCCCGTCTGGAGCTGCCTGACTCTGGAGCCAAACTTGCCTAAACTCGCTTTCTCTGGTTAGAAGTGGTATCACCCACCCACACACCTCCAGTCCCTCGGCTTTTGCCTTTGTGGCTTCTAGTTTGGGTTTTCGTAACGACTTTGTTGAGAAATAACAAACTAGTCGGAATTCTCTTCCTTTCATGGGTACAATTCGCGGCTTGCACTGTGCGCAGAAGTTGTCCAGCCATCACCGCTTGCTACTCTCGAAACCTTTGTATCCTTCCTGAAATAAGCTTTCGTTCCGCATGACCTCTTATTTACCTCCCATCGCTGTAGGGTTTACCTGTTAAAGATGTGTCCCCATAAAGTATCCTACACCATGTGGTCCTCTATGGATGCAGCTCAGACTAACCTGGAACCTGCTGGTCTGTTTCAGTGTTCTTAGCTCTGAGGTGGGGAACTGCACACTTCTTAAAACCTGGGGACCAGCTTGAAACCTTATTTTCTCAAGATGCCTCGGCTTTAAAAGATTCCTGGATCGTATCTTACGTGTTCTCGCAAACTTCCCCCTCGTTAATTCCTTCCTAAATCTTCACTAAAGTATGTCCAGAGCCAATTTTCCTTTTGAAAGAGTAGTTTCTGATGTAGTGTCTCTTCACTGTGAATCAGAGCTGCAGGTTTCCTTTCTGCAGCTGCAGCATTTGGAAAGTGGAAGATGTGTAGTGGTGCCAAGTACTTAACTGATAGGAAAGTGTGTAAGAAGTGATCCGGTGTGAAAGACCTTCACCTATATGACAACAAGAAAGCGTCCGTGGATGCTACTTGACAGGCGCCTTTTCTTCTTCAAGTTGTCTCAAGGTCAAGCTAGCTGACTAGCTCAAGGTCACAAGGTCTGACAGTTTGGTTTGAACTCAAACCCTAGCTCCCTGAATACCACACTATCAAGAGAAATAACATTCAGGTGTGGAAGAACAGTCATCATCTCATCATCATCATTATCATTATCATTATTATTATTATTATTATATAGGGTTGGAAATGAAACTTGACGGTGTGAGAGACCAAATGAAAGGGAGGAAAACCAATTCTCTTATTTGGAGCAGAGAAAAATAAAAAGATTTAGAAAACTCCTTGTGAAAGGTCTTTAGGTTAAATTTTAAAGGTTGGACATCCCGTTTATGGCAGTGTTGTGAAGTTCGACTCTTTAAAGTTGAATTGTTGAGGATTTGCATTCCTACCGGAGGAACTAGTTAAGTGAAGGCACAGAGATAGAAGAATACAGGATGCACAGTTTGGGGGAAAATAGTCTTGCAATTGAAATGCTTTATTTTTCTCCCAAACTATGTGCTGGGTGTTTTATAACTTTATACACATTTTCTTTGAAATGACTCACTTTCACTTAAATTAATTTTAAAAGGAAACTTTATCAGGATAAATAGGAAACAGTGCAACAGAAAGTAACTATTAAAAAAAAAACTCAAATAAAAAGTGTTAAGGTCAGCCCCTAAGTTGCAAAATTCTATTTACGTACTGCAATTGGCTCAAAGCTTTGGGCTGCTCTTTTTGTTAAAAGTGTTTCTGGCTGAGGCTGGAGAGATGACTCAGCAGTTAAGAGCTCTTCCAGGGACCCAAGTTTGGTTCCCAGCACCCACATGGGTCTGGGTCTGTTCACAACCATCTGTAACTCCAGCTCCAGGGGATGCAACACCCTGTTTTAGCCTTCATGGGTATCCACACAGATGGTGCACATACACACATGCACATAAATAATAATAACAATTTTCCATGTGTTCCTGGCTGAGGGTGGAAATAGCTCAGTAGAAAAGCCTGCTGAACATGTGTGACTCCCCACGCTATTTTTTTTAAAAAGGGATAGTTTCTTAAACTTGTTTTCTGAAAGTCATCTTTTTAATCCTTAATACAATAAGAAGGGTCAGAACCACAATTGCTACTTCTACTAATGCTTTCTTAGCCCTAACAATGTTCCATGTGCACAATTAATATTAATTAAGAGCTGACATACAATAAGTTGACTAATTTGCCAAGGTCACCCCCTGAGTGATGTAATACAATTTGAAAACAGTGTAATGAATTCCGGGGCTGATTCTGACCAATTTCATTTGTTGTCCCCAGCTTAGAAGAATTAAAGACAACAACAACAACAAAAATTCTCTTAATATGTTTCATTGTTTATGGCTGACCTTCTGGGAAAACATTGAAAAGTTGGAATTAAGAGTTAGACTTTAGCCGAGTGGTGGTGGCGCACGCCTTTAATCCCAGCACTCTGGAGGCGGAGGCAAGCAGATCTCTGTGAGTTCGAGGCCAGCCTCTGTGGTCTACAGAGAGAGTTCCAGGACAGCCAGGGCTACATAGATAAACCCTGTCTCAAAATGAAGAGTTGGATTCTGTCAGGGAGAACAGAGTTGGACTTTGGATTTAAATTCTTACTTGACTTCTTTTTACTTGTGTAGCCTTGCAGAGAGACTTTGTCTTAGTTGCTTCTTTATCTCCTAAATGAACATGATAGTAACCCCAAGTTCTTAAGCTTAAATAAGGAAGCGATCAGTCCAAATTTGTCCTGAAGCCTAGTAGCCCGGGTGTAGGCTTCCCTCTTTCTGTTTAGAACTGCTCTACATAGAGACCAGAGAGTCTGATCCCCATGCAGCACCCACACAAGCCCTGTGTGGTGACCCTCCTGTGACCACTGCAGGTGGGAGGCAGGGACAGAGAATCCCCAGAGCCAGCTGATTAGATAGACTAGTCAAATCACAGGTTCCAGGTTCAACTGAGAGACCCTGCCTCAGTATAATATATAAGGTGAAGAGAGGTTAAAAAGACTCCTGATGTCAACATCAGGCCTCCACAGGCACGTATGCACCAAAACTCAAGAACATGTATACACACACACACACACATACACACACGTTCCAAACATAGATAGAGGGAATCAAGAAAACATAGCAAAATATTTCTGATTAACTTGGAACTGATCAGGTCACTTTTTCGTCAAGCTGCGTGCAACACACACATACACACCACATAGACATACAAGAGAGAGACAAGAAAACATAGTATAATATTTCTACTTGAGTTGGAACTGGTGAGGTCACTGCTTTGTTAAGCTGTGTGCAGGGAAGAGACGCAACAAGAGTGTGCCAGTTTGGAGGGTTGTGGGGTGGTGAAACGTCATGGTGTTTGGACTTCCCACCCTGCATTCTGATCAAAGGGAGTAAAAGAAATGCAAGACGACCATTTGGAACTAAAGGCTTTTGTGCATGAAGTTTGTGGTGCGTACACTGTAGAAATTCTAGGTCCTCTAGAGAGAACTCTAATGTGCTGATCTGTTCAGTCCGCAGCGTTGGGGTGGACGGGCTGTTGTGTCACTGATTAGCTCGCCAGCTCAGCACATTTGAGGATGCCGAGGACAGAGTCTGGAGGGATTGCAACATCCGTGTGTGCCGCTCCATCTTGTTAGCACTGTCGTAATGCGGCAGGGATTGTGACTGGGAGCTTAATTGGAACGTTTTTGAGAGTTTTACCACCCTTGGTTTTGGGGTTGGTTTGGTGTAGGTAAGCCTCACACATGGTGATCCCAGGAATTCTAGGTTTGGACCATCATGCCTAGTGTATTTCTGGCCAGGAAGTAAAATAAAATGCTTTTAAGTGTCTGTAATCTGCACAGGTGAGAAGGTTCGGCAGGGAAAAGCATACAATGGCTTTGATCCTGGGAGCTACACGGTACAGGGAGAAAACTGACTCCTCCTCCAGTGTCCACCATGGTACACACACACACTCTCTCTCTCTCTCTCTCTCTCTGTCTCTCTCTCTCTCTCTCTCTAAATAAAATATATTTCAAAAATGGGGAGCAGGAGAGATGACTCAGTAGTTAAGAGCATTTCCTGCCTCTGCACAACACCCAAGTTTACTTCCCTGTACCCACATCAGGTAATTCCAGGGGATCTGAAGCCCTCTTCTGGTCTCTGGGCACCCACACACAATGTGTCGTACACTCACACCAACACACATAAGTAAAAATAAGGTTTATTGTTTCATGTGTATGGAGGTTTTGTTTGCGTGTGTGTGTACATATGCTGCATACATGAAGGGGCCAGAAGAGAGTGCCTTAGGACTGGAGCTAGAGACATTTGTGAACTACCCTGTGGATGCCTGGAATAGAACCTGGGTCCTCTGCACTCTTAACAACTCAACCAACTCTCCAGCGCCTAAATAAAATCTTTGAAAAATAAAAATTACAAGACAGCTTTAGAACCTAACAGCTGGAAGAGTAGGATTCTTAGGCCCCGAAAGTATCAAGTAGCCAATTGGTTTGTTTTTTTGTTTTTTGTTTTTTGTTGTTGTTTTTTGTTTTTGTAACAAACCTCTTTAAGCTGGGCAGTGGTGGTGCACGCCTTTAATCCCAGCACTCAGGAGGCAGAGTCAGGCGAATCTATGTGAATTTGAGGCCAGCCTGTTCTTCAAACTGAGTTCCAGGACCCTGTCTCGAAAAATCAAAATAAATCAATAAACCTTTGAGAGGTGATTCATATAACTCAAATAGTCTCAGCTTTGTTATTCTGAATAAAAAGATTTCTTTTTGCTATCATAAAGCTTTTGTTTATTTTTTTATTAATTTATTTATTATGTATACAATGTTTTGCCTGGGTGTATGCTTGTACACCAGAAGAGGGCACCAGATCTCATTGCAGATGGTTGTGAGCCACCATGTGGTTTCTGGGAATTGAACTCAGGACCTCTGGAAGAGTAGTCAGTGCTCTTAACCTCTGAGCCATCTCTCTAGGCCCAAAGCTTTTGTTTATTGATAATGCATTTGAGTTTAAACTCTTTTAGGTGTTGGGAAAACTGAAGATATTTTTATGAAGGGCCTAGTGCGGGTGGCCTAGTTCTACAAGGGTCAGTTAAAAGTTAACTAATGGTACTGTTCAACCTGAGAAAACTCACACATTAACAAGCTCGGTAGTTATCTGTCTGAAGATAGAGGTGGAAGAAAGCCAAGAGTCAAGAAGAACCATAGGCTCTCTCTCTGCGTTCTTGGTCAAGCTCCAGCACTTCAAAGTCCTTCACAGAACGTGGCTTTGACAGCCAGGACTGGTGGTGCTGCGTGCTTAGAGGGCACAGCAGCAGCAGCAGCAGCAGCAGCAGCAGCAAACACAGCATGCGTGTTGTGTGCAGAGAATCACCCTAGACAGCTGCAGTGTGGTCTCTGCCCTCAGAAGTTTACAGTCTGGGACATTTAACACTCCTTAAAGCCGAGCATAGCGAGACACACCTTTAATCCCAACACTGAGGAGGCAGAGGCAGGAGGATCACCATAAATTCAAGCCAACCTAGACTACACAGCGGGTTTCAGGTCAACCAGGACTACATGATGAAGCCCTCTCTCCAGCAAAAGTACTATTTTGAATGGGGCAGTGATAGCATACACCTTTAATCCCAACACTTGGTAGGCAGAGACAGGCAGTTCTCTGTGAGTTCAAGGACAGCCAAGGCTTCAAAGAAACCCTTTCTCAAAAAAAATTTTCAAAAAAAAAATATTATTTTAATGAGGAGACCTCTGTGATCTAGTGGAAACAGAGAGGTGGAGGGTGGGGTTGTCTCAGTGTATGAAACTACAATGGAAGAGAAGGTGATTAAAATATATCTTTATAATGCAATATGCTGTAGCTGTTAAAAATTAATAAAAAAAAAATGCCGGGCAATGGTGGTGCACACCTTTAATCCCAGTGGGAGACAGAGGCAGCAGATCATTGTGAGTTTGAGGCCAGCCTGGTCTACAAGAGCTAGTCCCAGGACAGCTAGGACTTTACACAGAGAAGCCCTGTCTTGAAAAACCAATAATAATAATAATAAATGAAAACTATACATACAGAAGTTCACAGTAAGCCTGTGAGGAATGGCTTGCTCTCAGAATGCATCTACAGCTATACAGCAGCAATAACTAACCTTTCCTCCACCGGACACCTTTTCTTAAGGGCTCCTAACAGTTTGTCTTTGCTGGAATTCAAACCATGTATAGTCAGCCGCTGAATCCGACAGTGGCTTGTTTTGTCTATTGGAATGTTGTTCCCAAATAGTCATGTAAAGTTTTTGGATGTGTTTTCATTCTCATTTACAAAGCTGCCCGAGGGATGGACTAACATTGGATAGCATGTTGAGGATGTGATGGACGTTTAAGAAATGGCCCTGTCGTTTTCCAGTGTGAAGGCTCGGGCTCTTTACTTTCTCCAGTGCATTTCATTCTCACAGGTGCGGCGTCTCTGCCCTGCTGTGATGTCAGTGGCTTCTTAGATTTGCGTGTGTGTGTGTGTGTGTGTGTGTGTGTGTGTATTGTGTGTGTGTGTGTATATGTGCGCGCGCACGTACATGCGTGCATGCACGTGTGTAGCTTCTTCCCTGTACTCCTTAGTTGTTTGTGTATCTTATGGAGTATCTGCCAAAATCAATTGCCTGTGTTTTATTAGGTTGTATATCTTAATATTATTTAGTTACAAGTTTTTCATATATTCTGGGTGCAAGTCCTTCGTTAGATATATGTTGTAAATATTCTCTCCCACCCTCTGACTTTTTTACATTCTTAAGTATGTCTGTCAATAAACAAAGTTTTAATTTACCAAAAGTCAGAGGCAGGCAGATCTCTGTGAGTTTGAGACCAGCCTGGTCTACAAGAGCTAGTTCCAGGACAGGCTCCAAAGCCACAGAGAAACCCTGTCTCGAAAAACCAAAAAAAAAAAAAAAAGTCAAATTTGTCAGTTTTGTATTTTACAACTTGTCCATTTTATATCTTATTTATTGCTATTTTAGCATTGGCTTTTATGTTATCTCTTTTACATGTGTGATCGGCTTTTGTTCATCTCAGCCAAGCAGTGCTAGTGGACAGGACTGTTTACATTTCTGGACAGGTGGGCTTGGATCCTTCCAGTGGACAGCTTGTGCCAGGAGGGGTAGTGGAAGAAACCAAGCAGGTGAGTCACCTCACATTAGAGACCCTTTCTGCCCCTGATCGTCCATGGCCCTGATTAGTTTAGTAGACATCAGCCGATAAATGTGTTTTCAGCCACTCACTACTTGATATAAGATTTTGAAAAAAAAAAAAAAACTAATTTTAGATTTATTATAGTACCCAAGACCACGCCCAAAGTAGTCCAGCATCTCAAAGGCCATTGGCTGAAGGAGTTCCCACAGCACCTCCCCTTTTGTCTAAATAAGAGAGTTTCAAACCCAATACAAGCTATATACAATAAGAACAGATATCGAGTATAAAAATTAGAATTATAGCCAGCATAAACAATACTAAGGAACATATGTTAAATGTTTTAATAATTATCCTATCCTAAGGAGTCTAAGTCTTGTATTGGAAATGGCTTGGCTAAGTCATGAGAGGAAAGTAACTACAACTATCTAATCTTCAACCCCATTGAAGACCTGAGAGGGGAAATAATATTACTTGAGTAAACAGGAAGTGCAATCAAGCAACTTCCAAAATGTGCAATAAATGATGGAGACAACTGGCTACCTGGGCAATCACTCAAAGTCTCATTTGTAACATTGGAGCGACCAACTTTGGCTAAGGCCTAGAGTAACTGACAGACCATTGTTAGAGGCAGGAAATTTTTCAAAACTGTGTTACCCTCTCTTGGCAAGGTTTGGCAGTGGTTTTTTTTTTTTTTTTTGGTTTGTTTTTTGGTTTCTTGGGGTTTTTTTTTTTGTTTTTGTATTTTGCTCATCCAGTCCAGACACCATGCATTGTGTCATTGGTCGAGGCATAGGCAGTTCCTTGCCCAAAGGCCAGTTTTGCCAAGAAGAAAACAAGCTCCAGGTGAAGTCTCTTCAGTACCCAACATTTTCTCAGGAATAGATTGGTGCTGCCAAGAGCAGTCATGTTTTATGTCAACAGAACCCTATGTTATTGAAATGCCATATTTTACAGTTTTTTGAAGTGGTTGAAGATTACCTGTCTATGCGGACTACAATCTCTAGGTATCTAAAGAACCCCTTTCTTCTGTCCTTGACTCCAGAGCCAGAACTACGTGCCCAAACTGCCACGTTCTGTTGCTTGCCGGGGCAGGCCCTCTCGTTCAATTCCATCTTCACCAACTTCCTGTTTTTGATGGTTTCCTTCATTGCCTAAGCTTGGCTGGCCCCAAACTCAGAGATCTGCCTGCCTCTTTCTCTAGAGTGCTGGGGTTAAAGGCGTGTGCTACCACCACCCAGCTCTAAACTTTTGTTTAATTCTTTTTTACAAACTGGAAGCTTAGCTGGATAGGATTTTGCCCTGAACTCACCACTGCCTTTATTCCCATTTAACATCAGGATTTTCTTTAATCTGCTTTTCTCCTATTTCACTTCCTGGTGCCCCTTTTCTCTTCAAATTGTACATTTTGTAACTTTCCTTACTTGACTCATTTTCCAAGTATGGCCACCAAAGTAACATAGTCAACACTAGGCATCTCGAAATCTCTGCCAAGTTGTAAATCCATAACTCTTCAATTTTACCTTAGACAGACTTTTTGGGACAAGGGCAGAAAACAGCCACATTTTCAGCACAATATCATGAGAATGTTCTCTAGGTCACATACTATTATTTTTCTCTTCTGAAACCTCTTGAGCCAGGCCCCTCAGCACCTCTGTCTTCCATATTCCTGCTAGTATATGGTCCATTAAGCCCCAGTTAAAACATTCAACTTCTTTTATAATTCAAAGTCCCAAAGTCCACAATACTCCAAACAAAAGTGGAATACCAAACTGTGGTGGTTTGATTGGGTATGGCCCCCCATAGACTCATATGTTTGAATGCTTGACCTATAGGGAGTGACACTATTAGGTGTGACCCTACTAGAGTAGGCGTGGCCTTGTAAGAAGTGTGTCACTGTGTGGGGTGGGCTTTGAGGTCTCATATGCTCAAGCTACACCCAGCGTGGGGCACAGTCCACTTCCTGTTGCCTGCGGATCAATATGTAGACCTCTCAGCTCCTTCTCCAGCACCATGTCTACCTGCATGCCACCATGCTTCTCGCCGTGATGATAATGGACTAAATCTCTGAAACTGTAATCCAGCCCCAATTAAATGTTTTCCTTTATAAGAGTTGCCATGGTCATGGTGTCTCTTCACAGCAATAGAAACCCTAACTAAGACACCCAGTTCCTAGTACCAACTTCTAGATTAGGCTTTTATTGCTTGAACACATTTCCTCCAACAACACCACACCCACTCCAACAAGGCCACATCTCTCATAGTGCCAGTCCCTATAAGATTGGGTTTTATTTTATGTGTATGGGTGTTTTGTCTACATGTCTCTCTGTGTGCCATGTGTGTGCCCAGGGCTTACATAGGCCAAAAGAGGGCATCAGAACCACTGGAATTAGAGTCACAGATAGTGGGAAAATGTCGTGTGGGTTCTGAGAATTGGACCTGTGTCCTCTGAAAGAGCAACCAGTGATCTTAACCATTGAGCCATCTCTCTAACCCCATATACAAAACTTGAAATTATGGCTGGTTCTGAGAGTGAGAGAAAAGGGATGAGAGAGACCTTTTCCCTGTATGTGGGGTTTTAAAAATAAATTTTTAATTGTTTGCTTTATCTGTATACTAAAGGACTGGAGAGACGGTTCGGGGTTGAAAAGCAGCCTGTTTCTCTCGCAGAGGACCCAAGTTTGGTCTGTAGCACCCACACAGGTTGTCATAGTAGCTGGTAATTCCAGCTCCCAGGGAATCTGACACCTCTGGTCTATGAGCTCCTGTATGCACATGTGTGGACCCACACAGAACACAGAGACACACATGCACACAAATGATTAAAAATAAATCTAAAAAAAAAATAAACACACAAACAAATATTATATTGTTACCACCTAAATGGGGAGGAAGAATACATTGAAAAGAGTAAGTTGAGGCTAGCATTTAAAAACTACCCCAGTGTCAAACATATACATAACTCATTAATAAGGGTTTGATTATTTGAGGTTTATTTTGAGTCTGGGGGGAGGGGTTGTTTTGGTTTTGAGACACAGTCTCATATAGTCTAGGCTGGATTTGAACTCACTCTGCAGCCATAGGTGACCTTGAACTCCTCATCTTCCTGCCTTAACCTCCCAAGTGTAGCATCCATTCCAGTATTCCTATAGAATAATACAGCCTTCTCCGTACATTCCAGAAAGATAGATTCAGTCCATTCAAGGAAACCAACACATCACTGACTGTGTGGAGACATCAATTATATGATTGTATATATTAGTATCTTGTGTGTGTGTGACAGAGAGAGAGAGAGAGAGAGAGAGAGAGAGAGAGAGATTATATAACATTGGCATCTGACCTTTCTGGCTTGATTCACAGGCTCTTACAAACTTGGGTGAGATTCTGAAAGCTGCCGGCTGTGACTTCACTAATGGTGAGCACCTGGGTCTTTGTTCAGTGTTAGTTGGTGGGTTTTGTTGTTGTTTGTGTATCTGCAGTGCCCAGGATCCAACTCAGGGCCTCTTGCATGTTGGGCAAGCAAGCATTCCGCCACTGGGTCATTTGATATCTCCTTGGTCTTTGTGAAGGACGTATGATGCCCAACAACCTGGGTCCCGTCTTAGTTGCTAAAGATTGCGGTTTTAATGGTGTGGGAGACAGCACATTCCGTTTCTTCACTTCCTGCTTTCGTCAGGATAGCCACAAATCACACACTGCCTTCCTAAGTCTTGTTTTGAGTCTGACGAATGAAAACTCTGTCTTCTAGTGGTAAAGACAACTGTTTTGCTGGCTGACATAAATGACTTTGCCACTGTCAATGAGATCTACAAGATGTGTGAGTAATTTGTTCGTCTTCCTGCTTACTTTTCAAGGAAAATAAATCTGCTAATGTAAATGGGTGTTGTTGTCAAGTAAAAGTGGCAGAGATGTTAAAATGCTATTTCGTCCTGAGCCAGTCCATCTTCTGCTTGGAAGCATACAGTAGGCCTCATGGAAAAGATCTAATGTATTTCTATCGCAGTTCCTAGGAATATTAGTACATAAGCCCTGCAAGTTCATTTTCCTAAAGCCTAATTTTATTAGTTTCTTTGGCTTTTTAACCTTCTCCAAAATGTTTTCTAGACATATAGCCTTATTGCTATTGCTATGATAAGGTCTCACTAATATCTTTGTTCTGGCTCTCTCAGAATCAGCAGGGAGTTACTTAACATTCCCATACTTTGGTCTCTTTGTATGTAAAGAGGGGACAGTCTTCCT
Source organism: Alexandromys fortis (assembly GCF_014885135.2). NCBI lineage: Eukaryota > Metazoa > Chordata > Mammalia > Rodentia > Cricetidae > Alexandromys > Alexandromys fortis. The sequence goes on along the minus strand of NW_026067896.1, from coordinate 1,169,551 downwards.
CTGCCTTAGGAGGCTGTTGGGATGATTAAATGAATTGCCCTATAAAGCACTTGGAACACATGCTGGCACTGAGCAGATGCTACAGCTGCTGTTGTTGCCATGGCGGGGGAAGCGGGTCCCTGTCTCCTGGTGAGATGACAAAAAGGTGTGGTGTGGGGAAAACATCCTTATTATTCTCTGCAGAAGAAATGGCCAGAGAAGGCCAGAGTTCGTAGGAGAGTCCTCACTGAAGATAAGGAGCCATTCCCTACTTGGATAACTGTCCCATGGGTATCATTTTAAGGTCCAAACCATCCTCATCATTACAAAACAAAAATGCCTGATTATGTCTCTCATTGTTTTACAAAATATTTAGGAAAGCACTGAATGTCATAAAGTCATGTGGCAGAATATCTTGTCAGACAGTCTAAATTGAGCTTTTCTGAGGTGTCATTTGTGTCTGGGAAACAGCTGGGCCGTGAGGCAGTTCCCGGACTCCTGATGCTCCTGCTGAGACTAACCTGATGTTGTTCTGCATTCAGATTTCAAGAGCAACTTCCCTGCCAGGGCTGCGTACCAGGTGGCCGCTTTGCCCAGAGTAAGTACGCCGCAAGATGGCCAGTGCGCATGGGCACACGAAACCCTTCGTTCTGGAAGGGCACCCAAAAATAGTTCCCATTTCTCAGAAACATAAAGTCTAAAGGCAGTGTACTGCTATGTACCTAGAAAAAAAAAAGTAAGAAATCTTATAAAGCAACACACAGGCATGACCCAATCCAGAGATTTAAATTAGGAGAAAAACCTTAAGAGCAACAGTTTTGTGATATTACTTAGGGAATAAGATTGGTGCTGAGGGTTTAGCTCTGTAGTACAACCTTCCGCTGGAGGAGTGGTGGGTTGCTGGGCCCCTCCTGTGTGTCACCCTGCAGTCTGACTTCCTACCTGTCCTCTACCTTCTGTAAGGACCTCTTCAAATGGAACCCAGTGTAGAATCAGTGGAGACCTCAGGACAACCTTAGCTCTAGCTGGAGGAAGCTCTACATACCAGCAGGGTGTTTTAACACTCTTGCTAGTTTCTACTTATTTTAGAGTATTGGCCAGAGAATTTGGGTATTGGTACTATTATGTATCCTCATTAAAAAAAAAAAAAAATTCACCTGGTCTCTCATTGAATAAAAAGAGTCTAGACTTTCCACTGGAATGATGCTCTCTGAACCGGTGGCACACAGGGCCACCATTATGGTTTTGGTGTCCCCTCACTAGGGCCTCTTTTCCTGTGTGTCCTGCCCGGGCTGCACACCTACAGCACAAAGGCAGGTCCCGCTCACTTCCTGTAACTTGCCAGTAAAGACCTGGTGTCACCTAGCAGTATCCTTTGCTGTTCTAATTAGTTACTGTTAATTAGTTTCTGGAAAGGGTCACTGGATGTTGAGCTTGGAAGCAAAAGACATGGGTTTGGTCAACCGCTGTTTATCTTTGCAACTTGGGACAACTTGACCAGCCTCTCTGAGGCCAGTGCCTCATTTCACGACTAGGGCCGCTGCAGGTATCCGATGATCTAACGCACCTGAATGTACCTAGCATGATAGCCTGACCTGCGGCAGGGTTTTTTTTTTTTTCTATTCTTTGCTTTCTGTGAAGAGACGAAAGGTAAAAAATGCTGTGTTGCCAGATGAGCGGTGGTGGCGCACGCCTTTAATCCCAGCACTCTGGAGACAGAGGCAGAGACAGGAAGATCTCTGTGAGTTGGAGGTCAGCCTGGTCTACAAGAGCTAGTTCCAGGGCAGGCTCCAAAACCGCAGAGAAACCCTAGCTCGAAAAAGAAGAAAAAAAAAAAAAAAAAAAGCTGTGTTGCCATTAGTTGCATCTGTTTTGAGAAGGTATTATTGAGCCTTAATTTGTATCAAATGATGGAGACAGTGTTCCAAAACTGCAGTGAAACCGGTCTCGAAAAAGAAAAACAAAACAAAACAAAAAAGCTGTGTTGCCGTTAGTTGCATCTGTTTTTAGAAGGTGGTATTGCGCCTTAATTTGTATCAAATGATGGAGACAGTGACTCTTGTTTTCTTTCCAGGGAAGTCGAGTTGAAATTGAAGCAGTTGCTGTCCTGGGGCCGTTCAGCTCAGCCTGACTATAAGTGGCCAGGCTGACGTTGACTCTGGATCTTTTTAAAATGTCTTTCACGCCTTAATTTTTACGAATGATGCTGGGAAGTATAAATGTGACCAAAGTAGCTGAGGTCATCGAGGAAACAACCTCACGCACGGAGAAATGAATTGGAGATTACTAGGTACACTGGCTGATGTTCTAACTGTACTTACACGCACTCACATTGCTGAGTGAGGGAAGGCTCAGCACAGCTACTCACGTGAGTAGCAGGAAAGGGGAAGGTGAGCTGTTCATGACAAATAGTAAGAGCACAGCTAATTAATTAAATTATTAATTTTTTCATGTGAAATATTTAGTCCTCGTGTTAGATATAGGGAACTAAATCAAAATAGTTGAACTTGAACAGTACAGGAGAATAAAGTGACCAAAATCTTACACAGATAATATTTTTCTAATGGAAATAAAATAGATGTGTAATTTTACCCGGTGTGGTGGTGATCTCTTATTTTTTGACACTTTAATTATACATTTAAAAATACTGCCTAAAAAAATAAAATAAAAAAAATGATAAAAATACTGCCTAGGTGGTTTTCTGGTCTTCCTTTCCTGTCTCCTCTGGGGGGGGGGGGGGGGTGGGAAGCCATCCAAGAGCATTTGTATCCATTAAACCTGGGTTTTTTATAATTTGGAAAAAAAAATACTGCCTAATGCCAGGCATGGTTGCACATACCTTTAATCCCAGCACTCAAGAGGCAGAGGCAGGCAGATTTCTATGAGTTCAAGGTCTACAAAGCAAGTTCCAGGGCAGCCAGGGCTACACACCCTGTCTCAGAAAAATGAATAAATAAATAAGAGTTAAACACACTACAAGATACCTAAAAACAAGTCACCCATATTTCTTTGCTATTATTATTTTATTTATTTTGTTATTTTTGAAACAGGTTCTTGCTGTGTAGTCTTGGCTGGCCTGAAACTCACTTTGTAGACCATAGTGGCCTCCAACTCAGAGATCTGCCTGCCTCTGCCTCCCCAGTACTGGAATTAAAGGTGTGCATGTGTCACCACGCCCAGCCTGTTGTCATGTTCGTATATAACAAATTCATATATACTCTCAGAGTATATAGAGCCTGCCTTGTTCTAAAGGGCACAACAGATCAAAAGGAATTTGTTATCTGTGTATTAACAGTTCAAACTAACACACCAGAGGAGGCTTTCAAATACTTCATTCGTTCTAATAACATATTTGCTTAATCAAAGTTGGAAATGTTGAGCCAAATAATCCTATAAAAATTTTTGGCCATAATTTTTCCTACTTAGTCATCAGGAAATGCCATGGTCACACAATGGTAAAGGACATTTGTCATAGACAAGTATTCTTATTAACGCTCCTGTGTTGGCTCCTGTGAAGAAAAAGAAAGATGAGCCAGACCTCAGAAAGACTTATAGTCGTCTCCTAACTTCTGTTTGCTCGGCGATAGCGACCCTTCAGGCTTCATAGTTATTTTTAAAGAGAATTCTAACCCGGAGATGTAGCTCAATAGATGAGTGCTTGTCTTGGAAGGCCTTAGGTTCAGTCCCCAGGGCCACGGGGGAGAAGGTAAGGATAATAGTTTCAAATACCCCAATCAGTTCACTGTTCAGCCATCACTCCCTGCCAACCAAGCAGATCCACTTAGGCCCAGCTGATTCCTCTAAAACACTAACTGATAGATAGCTATTGTTACAGTACCACTGAGTGATCGCTCGCTGTTCTCTCTAGGGAGTTGAGTGAACAGGTTCCAGTGAGCTGTGCTCAGTCAGTAGACTCAATATTCCAGCCAGAGTTGTGTTCTGACTTCTTATAACAAGTTTTGAAAACAAAAGGAAAGGAAAATATTCCTTCATGTACGTACATGTTAAGGGCAATGATTTTTAGTTGATTAGATCACGAATAACATTTATCCTCTGAATTTTATATTTTCTGAAGTTTCTTCAATGAATATATATTCATTTGTTACTGAGTTTTGGTAAAAGCTTTCCTTTCACTTACAACCTAAGTACTCCATGTGTGTCTAGAGAGTCCCTACATAGAAACTTATTTTTAGATCCCCTTCACCTCAATTGATTAACAACCTCTGATATTCATGAAACTTAAAACTGATCCATAAAATAATTACTAGTTGAAGTAACTCCTTGGTTATCCTCCGACTGAGCCACTGGAGTGAGGTGGCAGCTGGAAAGGTCACCCAGGGCCCAAGATATCTCTAGTGAGAGCTGGAACCCAATTGTCTTTCTAGAAACACCCTGTGCTTGGAGTCTCTAAAAGCACAAATGTACACCCAGCTACAGTTATTGGACCAAGTCATCCGACATTCTCTGACCCTTTAAGTGTGGAGAAGGCACTTCCCTTTAAAAAGTGCCTCTTTTGGTTTTGTTTTGTTGGTTTGTTTTTTGAGACAGGGCTTGTAATAAAACATCTGTTCACAGCAGATGGGTGCTTTCGAAGGCTTCGAAAGCTATAAGCTACACTGAGCTCTTACCATATAATATAAGTACAAATGGAAAAGAATACCATAGGTACGGACTATGGTTGATCCCAGGAGTCAGCCACACACTTCCATCCGATGGTCCTCCCAAACAGTTAACACTTGCAGTCAAGAGTTTTCAAGGTCTGGCCTGGGTATTTCCTAGATTTGAGGCTAGCGAAATAATGGCTAGCCTACTGTAGAGAACATTTATTCACCGTTTCCTTCCCCATTAGGTACAGACTATAATAAAGTTATCTTTTCTTAAGATTTATTCTTATTTGTATGAGTGTTGCGCGTGTGTGTATGTGTGATACACATATGCCTGGTGCCTGTCATTTTCCACGGCACATGGAAAATGTGGAGCCTTTCATTGTGAAAAATGCCAAACCTTGCAGGAAAACGCTCTAATTTCTATCACAAGCCAGAAATATCCTGTGTCCTGGGGGTATTCACGCTTATCCCATCATTATTATAACTATGTAACTCTGCTATCATGAGTTCCTTAAATTTTACTAATTTCTCTCTAGCTCCCCTACATCTAAAACTTCCCTTTTAGGGTCTCATTTTATCCTGAATGGACCACAAGGAAGAAAATCACCTTCACATTCTGAAATGATCTCAGTTTTTATTGGTAACGGCTATTGTCACTTTGAATGCATAATTATCCTAGTACCTAAAAAACTGTATAGCTTAGCAGTCTTATGGCAAAACACAATCAAAAACAACATTATTTTCCTGGTTTCTACAGTCAGTGTACAGCCACAGAAAAAGATGGCATCTGGCCCCACAGCCTCAAATTTTCCTGCCCTTTTCTATAACAAGCTGTGTACAGTAGCCCTTCCGTCGCTGTCCCCTGCGGTCCCCAGGTCGGCAGCTTCTCCTGTTTCTTGTTCTTTGACTTTAGCTTCTTCACTGCCTTTCTCGTGTTTCATCTCTGCTTCCATCTTTTCTCCAGTCTCACCTAGAAAAAGCAGCGAAAGGAGACACTAATAGTCGCTTGCTTAGCAGTGTGTCCTGGCTAGTTTTATGTCCCCTCGAGATAAGCTAGAGTCATCTGAGAGGAGGGAGCCTCAAACGAGAAATGCCCCTATAAGATCCGTCCATAAGGCATCTTCTTAACTCATGATTGATAAGGGAGAGGCCAACCCGTTGTGGGTGGTGCCATCCCTGGGCTGCTGGTCCTCGGTTCTTTTTGTTTGTTTGTTTGTTTATTTATTATGTGTTTAATAAATTTGGTTTATTTATTTAGTATTGTCAGTATTCTGTCTGCATGTGTGCCTGAATGCCAGAAGAGGGCACCATATCTCATTACGGATGGTTGTGAGCCACCATGTGGTTGCTGGGAATTGAACTCAGGACCTTTGGAAGAGCAAGCAGTGCTCTTAACGGCTGAGCCATCTCTCCAGCCCCCTGGTCCTCGGTTCTATAAGAAATTAGACTGAGCAAGCCATGGGGAGCGAGCCTGTAAGCAGCTCCCCTCTATGGCCTCTGCATCAGCTCCTGTCTCCAGGTTCCTGCCCTGTTTGAGTTCCTGTCTGACTTCCTTCAGTGATGGACGACAATGCCAAACAAACCCTTTCCTCCCCGACTTGCTTGTGGTCATGGTGCCTTATCACAGCCATAGTAACCCTGACTAAGGCCCACCAAAAACACAGTGGGTTTCTTCCATGCTGTCCTGACAGCATTCCCTCATTCCACAGAGCCTCTGAGGACACACTGTCACGCCACTGAATATCCCTGGGTTTTGGCCTGCTTATAAAGCCAGGACAAAAATTTCCCTAGGAAACGTTCTGTTCGGGGATAAAACATTGCTCAGTGGATAAAATGTATGTTTCTGCTACACAAGTGTGAAGACGTTGAGTTCAAATCCTCAGTGCCTAAGTAAGAAGCTGAGTACAAAAGAGCTCATTTGCAATGCAGTGAAGACAGGCAGATGATGCGTAGAGCTCCTGAGCCAGAGTCATCACTTAGAGCTAACTAAATCAATGAGCTACAGATGAGAGATTCTGCCTCCAACAGAAGGTGGAGGAAGGCAGAACAGCTGAGGAAGACCCTGATACCCACTGCTGGCCTGCACATGTATGGACATTGACATGGACATCCAGGCTGAGGTAATAATTATAAAATAAATGTTTAAAATTTTGACATAGCCTATGCTTTAGAAATGATTTGTTAGGGGCTAGGGAGTGATGGCACATGCCTTTAATCCCAACACTCCAGAGGCAGGTGGATCTTTGTGAGTTCAAGGCCTAGGACTGTTACGTAGAGAAACCCTGTCTTGAAAAACCAAAAAAAGAAAAAAAAAAAAAAGAAAGAAAGAAAGAAACGATTTGCTGGGAGCTGAACTGAGCCTTGAGAGAATGTGTTTCCCAAATATGGAAGTCTTTTGTATTTGGGTGACATGAACCTCGACCACCTATGACTCCAGAGCTGGCCTCCATCCCCTTGGAGCCTGTCCAAGCAGTCGGGCCCTGGGCTTCCCTCCTTTTACCTTCAATGTGTTGCTCCTCTTTATCGGTATGAATTTCTCTGGCCACGTCCACGTTTGTTGCCGTCTCTGCAGCTCCTGCCAGCTCCTCCCTGCTTCCAGCGCTTGCTTCGGAGTGAGATCCCTGGGTGTTTCTGGTCCCATCAGGAGTTTCACAGAGTGACTCATTCACTACAGGAGTTTGCACAAGCTGGCTTCCGTCAGGCACTTGTGGTGTTTCACTCTCTTTGAGAATTCTTTCCAGAAGTTGGGGCTGCACATCTTTGCATGGTGCTTCCTGAGGTTGCTGCTTCTCACTGCTTTCCGCAGACTGACCCCCTTCTGCTACTCCGGGAGAGTTGTTCTCTTTGGGAATTGCTTCCAGAAGCTGAAACTGTTTGTCCTTTGGGGTCTCTTGAAGTTCCTTTTGTTCAGCTTCTTCCACAAACTGATTTCCTTCCGACATTTCTGGAGAGTTGTTCTCCTTGAGAATTGCTTCTACAGTCTGGGGCTGCGCGTCCTTTCCCATTGCTTCTTCAGGCAGCAGTTCCGTAGCCGTTTCCAGAGGAAGAGCGCTCTCCGCCGCCGTTTCTAGAAGTTTCGTCCCTCTGGCAGCCTGTGGAATCTCAGAGTCCTCCACTGCTCCGGGGGAGTCCCTCTCTCCTGATGTGCTCAGAGGCTGGCTCCTGGCTTCTGTTCCTAGAGGCTCAGTCTCAGCGTTTCCTTTCAGAGACTGGGCCTCTGTCCTTGTTTCTACATCTTTCTTCTTTTCCTCCGCCCCCAACGTATCATCGTTGCCTCCTGGCTGAAGTAGATCAGATTCTGCCCCTTGCACGGGAGGCTCAGTCTTCTTTGTGGGTCCTGATGGGTCTGCGGCATCCTTTCCAGAGGCCTCATCATTTGCCTGGGATGGTTGGTGGCAGGATTTAACACCATTGGCTGTAGGCACCACGGAAGCCTTGGGCCTCTCTAACGGGACCTGGCCAGGCCTTTGTGCACTGCCGTAGAAGGCAGCTTCTCTTCCTGGTGTGCATGGCATGGGTTGGGCCACGCAGAACTTGCTTTGTTCTCCAGTAGATGAATTCTCATTTGAAGGTACTTTTTTTTTTGAGTATTTAGTTGTAAAATAAGTAGAACAGAGAGAACAGAGTTATTATTTAGCTAACTTGAGAAAGTTTATTGACATCAAGCGGATTTAGTTGTTCAATCAAACCACGACCCTCACTCCAAATCAAAGGCCTTTAATATCGTCAACCTAAACACCTCACCTTTATCATTAGCGTCCTCTGAACCAGCTTTCTCCTGAGCATCCCATCAAGGCTTCCGTCCATATTCTATTTTCCCACAACTACCTTGCTTCTCTTTTACTCACCCTTTCTCCTCTTTAGCCTCCTCTGTGTGGACCTCGGGCTGTTAGAGTCAGAGTGGTGATGTGGGATTCCCCTCTGTATGCTGTGAATATCACTGGTTAATAAAAAACTGGTTTGGCCTGATAGGGTAGATAGGCGAGGAAAACTAAGCTGGGAGAAAGGAGGTGGAGTCAGAGAGAAGCCATGGAGTCCCACCAGAGACAGATACTGGAACTTTAGCGGGTAAGCCACAGCCACGTGGTGATACACAGATTAATGGAGATGGGTTAAATTAAGATGTAAGAGTTAGCAAATAAGAAGCTAGAGCTAATGGGCCAAGCAGTGGTTTAAGTAATACAGTTTCTGTGTGGTTATTTCGGGGCTGAGCAGTTGGAAATGAAAAAACGGCCTCCTTACAACAGAGTGGGCCTCTGAAAAGGAAAGGCTGTACAACAGAGAAACTCCTACAGGTGAAGACTAGTATAGAGTACAGAGACATCCAAACCTGAGTTTTATGTCATGGTAGGGGGACAGGGAAACGTGAAATTCAGAACATAGGGGAGCACGTAGTCCACTTAGAGCTGCTCCAGCTCCTCCTGCATCTATACAGCCTTGGGGACAGAGCCTTAGGGACACAGCTCTCAGGGCTGACGTGTGACGTGGGCACAGCCTTGGGGACACAGCTCTCAGGCTTGACATGTGACAGGCACAGCCTTGGGGACACAGCTCTCAGGGCTGACGTGTGATGTGGGCACAGCCTTGGGAACATGGGGACACAGCTCTCAGGGCTGATGTGTGACATGGCAGTGGGTGCCCCTCCATCTCAGAGTCCTGTGAGACATCCCAGCACACTAAGCAATGACTGTGAGAGTGCTTGGGACAGTTTAGAGCAAACAACTGGGTGACATGTTTGCACTCCTGGGTTTGTGACCCCGTACTCCTACTAGGTGACCTAGTACCCCCACTACTGGAGAGCTTTTAGAAAGCGAGGCAGGGGATCACCCAAACGCTCTTCCTAACAGCAGAAGCTGGAAACGTCTAAAAATATATTCCACTGGGTGAGATACTGCCCCACGAGAGAATATGGATGTGAAGACCGTGTGCCAGAGCCCATAAGTGCAAACAAAAGATCAGCGTGCACACTGGGTTGACCCAACAAGGGGGAGCAAGCAGTGGATGTCAGAACAAGGTCTGCTGTGTAGCGGACAGCCCACAAAGTCAGGTTTTGGTGTTACAGGTGATCACAACTAAGCTAAAAGGAAGGAAAGGATGGAAGAAGAGAAGGAAGAAAAAAAACAAACCAATCACGAAGGGAGGGGAGCTGGAAGAAAGTAACCCCTAGCGTCACAGTGGGTCTGCAGATGATACTCTTTTCTTGCTGCTACCATCCTAGAAGGTGTCTTCCTTACTTTCCTGTTTTTCCCTAACCTGGTTACACACGCACACAATCTAAAGACTGTGCCCTGACCCTCGGTCTCCTCTTCTGGTTGCCCCTTCTCTGGGGCAAATATTTTTAATCTTTCAGCTGTTTGGGAGGATAGTCTTTTGTTGTTGTTGTTGTTGTTGACGGAGACTGACCTCCTACATCGGCTTCACATCCTAATGCTGGGATTGTAAGCGTGCCCACCACACCCCACCGGAAGAATGCTTTTCTTTAGGTACCTTAGGATATTTTGACTTGGGGCATTTCAGTTAACTCCTACTGTGGAAGAACAGGACCTTGCAGCTCATTTTTCTAACCTAACCTACTCCACCATCATCCCACCCTGTCCCATTACACATTCGTATGTCCTTTCAGGTCAGTGACTGTGCACTAAGAATCCCTTAAATCATGACTCTCTCATAATTTAGAGAGCCATGTTTTCAATCTGACTTCAACAGACACTCTAATGAGCATGGTTTCTAACAAAAAGAAAATTTTCAATTAAACACATAAGTGATACATAAAGGGAAAATCTGAACAACCATGAGAAGCACAGACTCCGCCCTCAGGTATCCGAGAGTCCTGTGAAACTCGGCAACAGTCACTAAACACAGAGGAAAGAGATCTGGCAAGCTCCGAACCATATGGAACAGCTTCTTGAGAGTACCCTAGAATGCCAAGGAGGTCTGGAGGCTTCAGGGCAGGAGAGCTGGAGGCCAGACTGGAGTGAGGCCACGGAGGCGTCTGTAGGTGGCGCCCATGAGCTTAGAGTGAAGCTTGAAGAACAAGAATTGTAACCAGGGCTGCTTTCCCTGAACCACAGAAAATGGTTCCCTGTGGTTCCATCGCCCCAAAGCAGCTCCCTTCGCTCCCACAACTGTCCTGGTAGGAACTGCCTTCAGGGTTAACACGAAAGTGCGTTACTGTATTAATCACAGATGTTTGCCTGGGGACATTTCCTAATGAAATAGCAACTATAGCGATCAGTACTGCCGGTGAAACGAAGCAAGCCATGTTCACCTCCCTGTGCCTGCTGGGTGCCTTTCCAAGGTGTCACCTTTCCAAAGCAGAAGGCTGAGTGGTTTAGGTGTTAACACACCCAAAACACAGGTACGGGTTTTTTTGTTTGTTTGTTTGTTTGTTTGTTTTGGTTTTTCGAGACAGGGTTTCTCTGTGGCTTTGGAGCCTGTCCTGGAACTAGCTCTGTAGAACAGAGCTGGTCTCGAACTCACAGAGATCTGCCTCTGCCTCCCGAGTGCTGGGATTGTTTATTTATTATGTATACAATATTCTGTCTGTGTGTGTGCCTGCTAGCCAGAAGAGGGCACCAGACCTCATTACAGATGGTTGTGAGCCACCATGTGGTTGCTGGGAATTGAACTCAGGACCTCTGGAAGAGCAGTCAGTGCTCTTAACCTCTGAGCCATCTCTCCAGTCCCCAGGCACGGGTTTTTATATAGAGTTTTGTCTTGGTTTTTGTTTGGATTTTTTGAGATAGGGTTTCTTGTGTAGCCCTAGTTCTGTAGACCAGGATGACATTGAACTCAGAGATCCACCTCTGGGAGTAAAGGCATGCACCACCACCACCCAGCTTATACAGAATTTTTAACAGCAAACACATTTCAAAACAACTTAACTATGTAAGACTAGAGTCAATTTGCTAAAAAGGATTAGCACAAGCACCTGGTACTCCATAGTAGAAAGTGAGGGTTAAGTAATCTAGACAACATCTAAATTAAATCGGCATATATCTCCTAAGAACCTAGAGAGCTTAATATAGAGGTTTTTTTTTTTTTATTAGCTGTTATCTGACAATCATGAGAGGGCTACATACACAGGCCCCCAAACACTGTGAGTTGTCAATGCTGATCTACAAAAGCGAATCATTCTCACAGTGGGCTGTCAGAGGCAGCTCTGGGCTGGGCACAGGAATTGTAGCAGGTCACGGAAAGGACCCTCCCCGGCTACCTTAGTGCTTATCCTCTGTAAGACAATTCAAACAATACCTACTTCCCTCATCAACTACAACTCGGTACTCCTACAGTTCCTCACAGCCCAGCATCCCCATGCACTCCACATGACCCCCTCCTAAAGCAGACAAGCGGAAGCACCTGCAGCACCCTGAACTTGCGGGCAGTGCCTGTCCATATAGTTACATAATAAGTGCTGAGGACGGATGCACTGATTCCACCCAGAACTGTTTAAGGATACGTCCGCTCCGTTTCATCAACGCCTACTCCGCTCTGGGCCTAATCCTTTGATGCCCATTATCTCTGACGCTGTTATAGACTGACAGATCTGCTGCGACAGCTGAGCCGGCAGACCTTTGTGGCAAGCACCCGTGGTGACAGGCACACAAAGAACCTAAATGCCAGGCCACATTACTGGGAGGACTGGAGCCAGAGCTAACATACCTGAAACCCACATTATGGTGGAAGCTTTTCAATCAGTTCATTGCCCTGATGGGAAGTGAAAAGTCTCTACCCAGCAAAGAGAAGTACCCGGGTCAGTACTTCCTATGCTGTGCCACACAGCATCCTGAGCATCCCAGGCCTCCCGGGGAGTGCTCCTGGCGCGTTCTGTGCGGCTGCTGTGGAGGTGCTGGGTTCTTAGACCGTTTACCTTAATTCTTCTGCTGAGAAGTCCTCCCTCTTCAAATCACAGCACCTGCCATCTGTCTCACGAGCACAGTCACTGAAATTTACTACTAGGCGACTTGGGGAGTTCGTGTGCAACAGCATGAGCCCCCACAGGGTGCGCCAGCATCCTCGGGTTCTTTCCTCGCTTCATTCCCAGTCCCAGTCCACAGCCAAGAGCATCAGGGAGCTATTCTGGGTGGTCTTACCCACCGCCCTTCACAGTGTGTGGATGCATTGTTCTGCTACCGTGACTCCAGTTCCAAACCCAACGTGTGAGTATATCTACCAGTATGTATTAATAGGGTCCTCACTTTGAGCAGAGATGAACTTAAAAGAATATTTCATGCAGGGCCGGGCGATGGTGGCGCATGCCTTTAATCCCAGCACTCTGGAGGCAGAGGCAGGCGGATCTCTGTGAGTCTGAGGTCAGCCTGGTCTACAGAGCTAGTTCCAGGACAGGCTCCAAAGCCACAGAGAAACCCTGTCTCGAAACCCCCCCCCCCAAAAAAGAATATTTCATGCAATTGGACTAAAACTAACCAAAAACACCTCTAGAGGTGAAATTTAAAAATCAGTGTTTTTTAACTACCTAAATTCCTATTATTATTACTATTTATTATTATTATTATTATTATTTTGGCCATCAAAGTAAATGAAATAACTTTTATTTCGTTTTTCTTTTTCAAGACAAGATTTCTCTGTGTAACAACTCTGACTGACCTGGAACTTGCTCTTAGACCAGGCTGACCTCAGACTCACAGAGATCCTCCAGCCTCTGCCTTCCGAGTGCTGGGGTTGAAGGTGTGCACCACCATCACCCAGCTAATGCAATGAAATTTAAAGGCAAACTTAATGTAGAGATTTAAGTACAAGCTTTCTCATCTTGCTGTCCTGAGAAAACAGCCACAGAAAATGCAGAAGGAATGTCTGAGTCTGTGTCCCACCCAAACTTTACTTAGAAAACAAGCGGACAGCTGCATCTGATTGGCAGTCCAGTTTGCCATCCTTGTCATGGGCAGTAGCTAAGCTCTGTCCAGATGCACTGTATCTGTTAGCTCTTTGATTCCTCAGAACAACTTTAAGACAGACATCACTATTTACCCAACTTTACAGATGAGGCAAATAGGAGAGACTGGTTCAAAGTAACACATTCATAAATAAATTTGAGCCCAGAGAGTCCACCTATAAACTCATGTTTTTTCTTTCTTTTCATTTTTGAAACAGGGACTATTATTCTTTTGCTATATCTTCTGCATGTTGGAATTACAACTATGTGCCACCACAGCTAGCAGGACCTACATTTTGTTTTTGTTTTGTTTTGTTTTTTTGAGAAAGGGTCTTTCTTTTTTTTTTTTTTTTAACGTGGGGCACGAACCCACGACCCTGAGATTAAGAGTCTCATGCTCTACCGACTGAGCTAGCCAGGCACAGGGTCTTTCTATGCAGCCCCAGACAGCCTGAAACTCAGGCTGGCCTTGAAAGCAGAGATACACCTGCTTCTACCTTTCGAGTGCTAGAATTAAAAGCGTGTGTCACTACGTAGGCCCAGCTTGCTTACACTTCCTTTATATTCGTTTTTTATTTTATAAATATTTATTTTTATTATTTTTGATTGTGTGCGTGTACATAATTATAAAGCCTTTAGAGACCAGAAGCCACTGGATCCCTGAAACTGAAATCACTCTAGTGGGCCACCTTATGTATGCTGGGGATTGAATCTGGGTCGTCTGGAAGAACAGCCGATGCTCTTAATTGCTGAGCCATCTCTTCAGCCTCTGATAAGGCTTTGAGTGAACCTCCCAGGGGTTGAAAATGTTGTGAGACTGCGTGAGCCTGGATGAGCCAGGCTTGCAGAAGCTTGGCACAGTGTTGTGCTTTACTTCAAGTTTGTTTTACTGCTTTTCTTTCCTACAAGCCAGAGAGATTGCCATACGCCCAGCAGTCCCCTAGCCTAGTGTGGCCTAAGCTACTTTTCATTTTCTTTCTGTTGTTGCCTGGATCCCCATTCTTCTGCTTTTCTGAGTTCTCTTATCTCCATAAATCCCCGGCAATCCATCTGTCCCATCTATTCACCATTCACTTGTGATAGTTATTGGCTCCACTTTTCCTACAGGTAAGGTCATGATATGGTTAGATCCAAGGTTCTGCAGGGCTGAGGCCAGACTGCAGGTGAACTGGAGGCTCTGGGCAAAGTAGGAGCTTTGGGTCACACAGGGGCAGCTGCTCATCCCTACACAGCTTCCGTTTTCCAGCTATAATTGGGACTAATGATCCCTTTAAGGCCTCTGAGAGCCCTACAGTAGGGCACAAAATGAAGCTGGAATCAAACAGTTGCCCCCTTTCCCTCATCCTTGCCTTCTCTCCTTATGTTCTGAGGTGGCCATCTAAATGTCTGAAAGCTTTCAGTTGTGAAAGATTTAATGTTAAGGCTATCAGCTTATGCTACTGTCATGGAGGCATTTGGACAGTTTTCTATTAAAATTATAAACGTGCACCCCCTTTACCCAGCAACACCACTCCTGAGAATGGTCTGTAGATACGCTTGTCCGTAATCAAAGTGATGTCTGCACAAAGGAATTCACCAGAGCTTGTTCACAACAGGAAAGGCTGGAGACAGATCAGATGTCTCTCGGTAGGGGACTGGTCAAATAAGGCACACGACAGATTATTTTGCAGGTATAGAAGGGAGAACAATGCCTCCACGGTGTTGGGCTAGATAAAGGAACATTGAGCACACTATGTTTTTACAAACAGACAGGGAAAAAATATTTGCAATGCCTTTTAAAAAATATCTCTTAGCTGAGGGTGATGGTATACATTTAGAATCCCAGAAACCAGGATGTTGAGGCAGGGGCATCACCGGCCTGACCTATATAGTGTGATCTTGTCTCACAATACCAAAAATGGTGGCCTGAATGGTTTGTCACCGGATGAGGTCCTAGTGCAAAAGAAGTAGATATAACCCTCATCCCCAACCCAGGAGAAATCTCCAATGGATAACCATTAGCAAATGAAAGTCTGGTTTTCTCCAAGGGAGGCTTACTGAAGAAGCAAACCACTCTTAGGGGTAGGCCACTTGCTCAGCAGTAGATGGCCAACAGAAAATGAACTCAACAGCGTCTTTGGAGATTCCTTATCTCATAATGTCCTATCGGGCCTTTTTTTGACTTTGTCTTATATATTTATTTATATTTTTCTTCTCTTTTTTTAACCTTACAGATTCTTTGCATAGGTTTTATGACTTCCAGCTTAGAGTTTTTATGGTATCCCTTAGTGTGCAAACACTCGTGTGTCTCTGCATCTATATCTGCTTCTTATGCCTTTTCTCAGGTTCTTTTTCTTCTGTTTGCTGTGTGTGTTTTTTAAATCTTATTACATTATATTTTATTTTATTATTATTCCCTAGAGTCCTGCTTATTGTCTAACGGCAGATGAAAATGATGGATCCAGACTGGGGTGAGGTGGGGAGGAGTAAAGGGAGGGGAACCATAATCAGGATGTAATGTGTGAGAAAAAAATCTATTTTCAATAAAAGAAAAAAATACCAAAAGTGAAAAAGAAAAAGAAAACTCAAGGGAAAAATACAATAAAACAAGCAAACAATTGAATACAAGCAAACAAACCAAAATCCTGCCTGTGTAGGGACAGCACATCTGTAATTCAGCATGTAGGGACCCGAGGCAGGAGGTGTGCCGTGGGTTGGAAGGGAGCTCAGGCAGGAGGTGAGCCAGAGGATGGAGGGCACCGTGGTCTATGCCGTGAACTCAAGGCCAGCCTGAGCGACAGAATGAGAGCTTAAAACAAAATAAAGCACACCACCACCAACAGAAACACCCAAACTAAAAAATGTTGGCGACTAAAGAGTCAGTGCTGAGGGGAGGGCGATACTCTCCATACACGCCTTCTTCAAAAGTCTTCACGTTCTGAGCAACACATCCTTATTCCCTGTATTTTATCTAAAGTGGTCATGGAACACCTAGGTCCATGCCAAAGACATTCTGAGCATTCAAAACTCAATCCACAGACTTTTAACACCTGGAAAAAAATCCCGTTCATATAATATCTGTATGGAAGAAAAACACTTTACAAACTAATGTTAATTTTAGTAATGCTCTCCAACTACAAGGTAACAGTGATAGAACAGGCAGATCTCTTGAGTTTCTGATCAGCTACGGCTGTACAGAGAGACCTTGTATCAGAAAAAAAAAAAAAAAGGCATCCCCAAATAATACAGCTTTGGTGATCTGATTTGAGTATTTTCAAATGGAACCTGATTGCAATTACATAACGTTCCCCATAAGAGTTCAGAAGGGAGAGAAGGAGGTGAGAGTTTGGTAGTCTTTCATACTCTCCTGCCATTCTAGACTAGCTGCCATTCCCTTTGTAATCCTGCACTTTTGCCAGCTGGGACGGTTCTCCAGACTGAAGCTTCCTCTTCAACTTAATTTTTCACCAAGAGCCTATTACAGACTAAACATTGTTAGGCACAGGAGCATGTGGCTAGTGAATGCATGTGACGGGTATTTAATAAACTTGGACTGCCTTTACCTAAAAGCACAATACACCAGCTTGGGTTGTATCTAGGATTTAAAGAAATTTTAAGCTGTAGGGAGAGGAATGAATTATTTATAAGGCCTCCAAGATCACAAAGTTGAAATGCTGAAAATACAATAGTATTCAATTACAAGTGCATTGTCCCATGGAGGCTCAGAGGCAATGCACCTGTTGGTCGATTCAGTATATGTTTCGAGGAATTTATGCCAGATAGTTAACCAATTTTATACACACTTCAACTTGCTGGCAAGTGTTTAATATTTCTTTTCATGAAAACTTACAACAAAAGAAAGCAAGGGTAAAAAATAAGAGTTTAACTCATATGAATTGTTAATACAGTGATCAAATGTTTTCTGAACTAGAGAAGTAAAGCTCCCATTCTATTGATTAGATACATTTGCCAGTCCTTGAGTTACATAGTTACATTCCTGGTGTGTGTGTGTGTGTGTGTGTTGGGCATTTTGCCCAGGGCCTTGGGCATGCCCACAGGCTCTTCCACTGAGCTACACCCACTCTAACAAAGTGCTCTGCTTTTTAACCCAAGAGACGGCTGAGAGTGGATCAGAGAAGCTGTGATGATATTATCTCGTGAACGCATCAGTGTTTCTTATGTTTCGCATGTGGATACCACTAAGGAATTACCATGGAGCAAGTGCAAAAATCCATCTGGTGGGCTGGAGAGATGGCTCAGTGGTTAAGAGCATTGCCTGCTCTTCCTAAGGTTCTGAGTTCAATTCCCAGCAACCACATGGTGGCTCACAACCATCTGTAATAAAGTCTGGTGCCCTCTTCTGGCCTTCGGGATACACACAGATAGATCATTATATACATAATAAATAATAAATATTAAAAAATCCATCTGGTTTTATAAAATGAGGCACGAACATGAAGACAGTTTCTGAGTGCACTGGCCTCGAAGGAGCCTGTTGAGCTATGAGCATTTCCGAGCTCTTTTAGGGAAAAGAGTCAGGAGGCACTGTGCACTAGGAATAGACTTTCCGTGTCTTTATACTGTCCGTATTCAAGGGATTTGAATCATTTGCACGTACTGTTTTGTCTACTTCCTGGCTTTCTGCTTGTTTACAGAAGGCAGAAATCTCATCGGCCACACCACACAAAAAAACAACAGCTACATGTTTCTGAGTAGAACATATTATATAGGCTGAGCTCTGAAGCAGCTTCCATGATAATCTTAGGGTCTCTGCCACCAAACAAAACAATCAAAAATCACTGTTACTGTAGTAACACAGGATGCTCACCCCCGCGAAAAGGAATTAGAAGATAAATTTGCCCTTTAAAGTGAGCCTTGCTGAAGACTATACAAGCTGCTTGAAGAATCCACTTAACTATCAATGCCCTAAATGCTAGCAAGTTATAATTTAGGAAGTGGGCTGACTGTGAAATGCAGTCACTCTCGAGTTCATTCATCTACATCTGTTCTTTCTACAGTGTTTATCACTGCCAGAATGGACTTGATAACTTGTCTCCCATGTTTATACTGTATTCTCAGCTTCCCTGAGTTACCGGGGCAACTCCGGCATCTGTGGACAGTAAGCAGATGATTAAAATGTGCTGGCAGAATTTCTTTACAGCAATGAGTGATGACTACCTTCCGTCACACACACACATGCCTCAAGAAAGTGTGTGTGACCTTTTAAAACTTCTGGAGGAAGCCGGGTGGTGGCGGCGCACGTCTTTAATCCCAGCACTCTGGAGACAGAGGCAGGCCGACCTCTGTGAGTTCGAGTCCAGCCTGGTCTACACAGTGAGTTCCAGGACAGCCTCCAAAGCTACATAGAGAAACCCTGTTTCAAATAACCAAAACCAAACTAAACCAAAACAAACAAAAAACTCCAAAAACCTCTGGAGAAACTTAGTATATGGAAGGGGGAAAGAGAAAGTGTGTGTGTGTGTTCTCTGCATTTTTATCATCCGGTGATGCTGAACCGTCCACGTGAGAGCAAAATAGAATTCTCAACGGGGTATTTCTCTTCTGTATGGTGAAGAGAATGTCGCAGCTAGCTCAGTAATTTAGCGCCGAGAGGTAAGGCAGTTCCCAACTCTTGGCACCCAGCGTCCTACAGCAGACGCACCCGGATGGACACACCAGTCTCAGCGCTCTCCTTCTCAGGGAAGGAGCTTGCCCCCTGGTGGCGAGGTTGAGCCAGGGCTACACCCTCGGGGCAGCAGAACACAGAATCCCCCCCAGACGCAGTTCCCCAAGCCGGAGTGGGTCCGGTGTGGGGCCCTTGCTCACCTCCGCTGCGGAACCTGTTGCCGTCGCCCGCCTTGTTGAGGGCGCTGCTGGAGCAGCCCATTGCGCCAAAGGGTAGTCACCTGGCCCAGTCTCCCGCGAGTATGGGTCGCGAGGCTTGGATGCGATGCTCACCGCAAGCCCAGCCGCTGAAGTTTCTCCCAACTGTGTGATCTTGCTGCCCAAGAGTTCAAGGCGCACGCGCGCAGCGGGGGCCCTGGGTACTGGGTGCGCACCTGGAGGGGCGAGGAGACAGGCAGATAGAAGCAGGGAGGGCGGAGTGCCAGACAGCTGGAGGACCAGCGGGCAAGAGTAGGGACAACTAAAACCAAGGAACCAGCTGGACAGGAGGCGGAGGGTGCGGGGAAGTAAATGGGAAAAGACTCCGAGATGGGATGAGGGACAGAGCTAAACACTGGGAGGGATGGTGTGAATAAACGTCCTAAATAGCCAGGGAGGGGGAGGCGGCGGCTGTAGCCAGAGGCTATTGATTGGTAGACTAGATGTGCTATGACAGCCTTATCCTCTTACATAACTCCAACATAGTTACCACAAGGAAGTTCAACAACGGATTCTGAACTGTTAGACCTGCCGTCCACAGTCACCCTCGGGCTCTTGATCCATCCAGAGCTACACCCATGGCGTTGGTACCGTGCTTCTTTTTGGTTGCTTCGATCTGGAGCGGTACCCATAATATTGCTTTGTCCTTTTAATTAATTAAGAGATTACTATTTTAATTTGTTTCTTATTTGAGACAGGGTCCCTACATAGTCCTGGCTGTCCTGAAACCCCCTTCGTAGACCAGGCTGGCCTAGAACTCACAGAGATCCACCTGCCTCTGACTCCTGAGTGCTGAGATTAAAGGTGTGCACTACCACACCAAGGCATTAATTTTTATTTTTACACGTCTGGGTGATCTGTGTGCTACCTGTGTGCCTTGAGCCCATAGAGACCAGAAGAGGGCATCAGATCGTCTGGAACTGGAGTTAGAGATGGTTGTTAGCCTCTACGTGGGTGCTGGGAACCTAACCTGGGATGTCTGGAAGAGCAATTTACGCAAGTGCCCTTACGTGCTGAGCCACTTTTCCAGCCTGGTCTACAAGAGCTAGTTCCAGGACAGGCTGCAAAGCTACAGAGACCCCCCCAAAATAAAAAATGACCCTAAGAAATAGCAACTTTCTGGGTGGTGCACATCTTTAATCCCAGAGGCAGATGGATCTCTGTGAGTTCAAGACTAGCCTGGTCAAGAAAGAAAGAAAGAAAGAAAGAAAGAAAGAAAGAAAGAAAGAAAGAAAGAAAGGAAGGAAGGAAGGAAGGAAGGAAGGAAGGAAGAAAAAACCAATTAACCCAAAGACCAAGTTCATAGATAGCAGTTTATTTTCCAAAAGTGTCCACTATAGCAAGCACACGGAGGAAGTATTCTCGCTTGGTTCTTTGTATCAAAGGGTATAAAAACCTTATGCTACCTTAGCTAGAAAATGGCAAGATCAAGCCGGGCGGTGGTGGCTCACGCCTTTAATCGCAGCACTTGGGAGGCAGAGGCAGGCGGATCTCCGTGAGTTCGAGACCACCCTGATCTACAAGAGCTAGTTCCAGGACAGGCTCCAAAACCACAGAGAAACCCTGTCTCGAAAAACCAAAACAAAATTAGAGAGGGAGAGCATTACTCTGGCTGGCTCGATTCAAGGATATGAGATGTAGTCTGTGAAGACGGAATCAGAAACACCCCTCAGCTGAGCAGGAAGGGCTACAGGAGTACCGCCTCTACTATCAGTAGGAAGGGCGGGTAGGTGGATAGCTGCCCTTCTCTCCCCCCCCCCCCCTCAGTGTTCTGAATGCTTGGACGAGGGCACATTGATCATTTGCCAAGTTTTCATGGTGCCCCTTCTTATCAACACATTTATCAGCATGGTTAACGTGCAGGTGGCTGGTAAGAATATGAAGGCTGAGTCACACAAAGCACCGAGGCGTGTCTTACTGCGAACATCAAGTGATTGTTAATGAATATCATTTTAACCGCAGGACAGCAAGGGTAGATGCACTGAACCAACAACCAGCAGATGAACTTGCTAGAGCCGTTTGTGCTCTCACAAGGAATGCAGCCTGCCACTTCTAATTCTCATAGCAAGAAAGGAAAAACAAAACAAAACACGGAGCTCGATGCATGCAGGTGCCTGTGGTTTTCAACCTTGTTTTGTTTTCAGAAGCTTGGGGTAGCAATTTTGGTGAAGGAGAAACAAGGAAGATTCTTTTGTTAATTTTCTTCTCTCATAATTACTTGTTATTCTCTCAACATTCCACTGAAATGCTAGATACAAAGAAGCAATTCAAGAGTGATAACAAGCTGAGCAATGGGGGCGCATGCCTTTAATCCTAGCACTAGGGAGGCAGAGGCAGGCGGATCTCTGTGAGTTCGAGATCAACCTGGTCTACAGAGCTAGTTCCAGGACAGGCCCCAAAGCCACAGAGAAACCCTGTCTTGAAAAACCAAAAAAAAAACCAAAAAAAAAAAAAGAGTGATAACATCAAGATGCCAAAGTCAAAGGCATGTACATTTCATAGCTTTGGTGTGGAGGGTTTTTGTTGTTTTGTTTTTTGTTTGTTTTTGAGACAGGGTTTGTAGGTTGTAACCTTGGCTGTCCTGGAACTAGCTCTGTCCTTTTTAATTCATGGAGGTTTGGCAGGTGGTGCTGTCTACATGCTGAGTGTTACAGCCTGGATGGTACTTCCATCATGGAGTCAGTTGTGCTAAGGTCTTGGAGCCTATTAAGCCTGGGCCTTGTTACCTAACTGATGTCTTACAAGACACTAGTTTGAAAATACAATACTAAATAAAAAAATAGTTTATTATTTAAAAAGAACTTTTCATGCATGCCATAAAATAGCCCAAGCAGAGCTGAAATGTACAAAGTAAAATTGTCCTAAACAGGAAAAAAGAAAAAAAAAACTAAACAACCAAAACCAGAGCTGGGCATGGTGTCGCACGCCTTTCATCCCAGCACTCTGGAGGCAGAGGCAGGTGGATCTCTGTGAGCTCAAGGCCAGCCTGATCTTTCCTCTAGTGAAAATTATTTGCCAGCCAACTCTGCTTGCCACTGTCCAGCCTTCTGGTTTTGCTTCCGCTCTACTTTGCAAGGCTTCATTTGTACCTGTCTCCAAATTTCAGTTAATATTTCAGACTTCAACTTTCAATCCTAATTTATTTTTGACACATGGTCTTGAGTGGCCCAGGCTAACCTTGAATTTTTTCTGCACACAAGGACTCCTAACTCTCCTGTCTTCACCTCCTGATTGTTAAAACTATAGGCATGGGAGACCACATTTGGTTTTACTTAATCTTTGAAAAGTTAATCATTTTCTTTCTAGTGTTATCCTCCATAAAAAAAAAGGATTAATACGGTCTATGATGTTTTTATGACCCAAAGTTAAGGTTTGTTAAAAGTATGTTCACACTTGTGAACAACTATTATGTTCTTTTTTTTTNATTTATTATGTATACAACATTCTGTCTTTATGTCTGCAGGCCAGAAGAGGGCACCAAACCCCATTACAGATGGTTGTGAGCCACCATGTGGTTGCTGGGAATTGAACTCAGGACCTTTGGAAGAGCAGGCAATGCTCTTAACCTCTGAGCCATCTCTCCAGCCCCCAGCTAATATGTTCTTTATCTAACTATCCTACCCTTTTTTTTTTTTAAGACAAGGTTTCAAGCCTTTGAACTTGCCATGGAACTAAAGGTGACCTAAAACTAGAGCTTCTGATCTGGCTCCCTCCGCCCCCCAAGCACTGGGGTTACACAGTATGCATCAGCACACCCAGCTTTAGGTGGTACTGGGGACTGAATCCAGGACTTAGTGTGTGGTCAGCAAGTACTCTATTAATCGAGATACAATCTCAGTGCTTCTGAAAGCACCTCGAAGGTGCCTTCACCAGCAATACAAAGGACCTGGTACACGGTCTCACTTGGGATGAGTACATGATGACCCTAACAATTTCTTCACATAGCAGTTAGACTTACACCTTACACCGTGTCAAGTACCTACCAAGAATCTCGGAGCATGGGGAAAGGTGAAGATGCATACCTGCATGCCTAAGTGAACAGGACATCAACATTCCCAAACTGTACCTGGAGAGAACTGTAATGCAAAGTGCTCTTAGGCAGACATTCCATTTCATAACAGCATGACAACCGCAAACCAAAGAGGTCAGCAAAGAAAAGCACAGGATTTAGGGGGGAGGGGCTGGTATTTTAACCAGCAATGTCACAACTCTAATCTAGGCTTACGTCATTGAATTTCAGATGAGTGTTTGTTAGACTTAAAGTTCATTTAAAGATTAGTATGTTTACAGAACGAGGATAGTAGGAGGCAATTATCTGGATTTGCATAACCTTAAGTAATTTATGCCTAAATGGTAAAGCAAATAGTATGGTAATCTAACACTATTGTTTGGTCAAATTCACATCAAAATGGGCCCCAAGAGTTGAGTAAGTTTTAATTGTAAAATTCTACATACCTGGTTCTGTTCCTATTTTTGCAATACATTTGCTGTAAAATCTTGAGAATCTCATAGGGTGTGTGTGCATGTGACGGTTAGGTAAGTTAGGTTAGTTTCTTTTTTTTCTCTTTCTTTCACAATATTCAGTCCGCGTGTATGCCTGCAGGCCAGAAGAGGGCACCAGACCCCATTACAGATGATTGTGGTTGCCGGGAATTGAACTTAGGACCTTTGGAAGAGCAGGCAATGCTCTTAACCTCTGAGCCATCTATCTCTCCAGCCCTCTTATTTTTTTTTTAATTTAAGATCAATTTACAGAGATTGCTTGCCTCTCCTGGGATTAAAGGCATAGGCCACCACGACAACATGGCTCAGGGATAATTTTAAAATTATTTTTGTCAGGGTGGAACAAACCTTTCATCCCAGGCAGATGCAGGAGGATGGATCTCTGTGAGATGGAGGTTAGCCCATGTTACACAGAGAAACCCTGTCTCGAAAAACAAATTATTAGGGGAGGGTTGTGTGTGTGTGTGCATGCGCGGTATTCTTCCCTCTCCCAACCTCCAGGGCAAAGTAATATACCATACAACTTATTTACTAACCCGATCTTCCTTTTTTGTGCTATGTTTGCTAGGTAGAGGCCATGGACCAATTTCTGGTGTGCTTCCCAGTAGCTGGCCAGCTAGTCTCAGGGATTGGTCTATGTTCCGGAAACGAAATTACATGTACAAACACGCCAAGACATTTTGCGGGGATAGGGTGGGGGAGATTTTGGCATAGAATTCAGGTCCTCACGTTTACCGGCTTAACACTCTCAGCAGCCCCGGGCTTGTTGGTAATAGTAAGTAGTAAAAAGCTTTTCATCTTTTTTTTCTCTTGAATATCTCACCTTTCATTTATATGACGGTCCAAGTTTCACAACGAAAATGTTTTAAAAATAGTTTTATTATGGCTCTTTCTTAACTTCTGTATACGAATGTGCGTCCAAGCGCAGATCAGCGAACAAACTGCTGGAGCAGGCTCTCCCCTTCCACACGTGGGTCTCGAACTCAGTCCATCCGCTTGGCGGGAAGTGCATTTACTCGGTGAGTCACCTCACCTCACCTCACCGAGTTTGGACTCATTGCCATCCCTGTGCAAAGGTGTCTGGGGAAGCCTGCGGCGGGAGGACAGAGAGCTGCCTACGCTCGCGAAAGGCAGACACGGGGAGAGCTGCGTCCGGGTGTCTCCCCCGGAGCCCGCCGGGGGCGACGTCAGCCAGAGACTAACTCAGCAGCGGCCGGACCCAGGTCGCCGCCGCCTCGGCTGTCCTCGGAGTTCCCATGCAACTCCCGCTCTCCGCGGTCTCAGCCCACAGCATCGGAAGACAAACCGAGATCGCCATGCTGCACCCGCGGCCGGGCTACGCTGCACCCGGGCTACGCTGCACCCACGGCGGGCCACGCTGGACCCGCGGCCGGGCCATGCTGCACTCGCGGCCGGGCTATATGCAGCACCGCGGCCGGGCCATGTTGCACCCGCGACCGCGCTATATGCAGCACCGCGGCCGGGCCATGCTGCACCGCGCACCCAGCCACCGATCTAACCCGCTCCCCATAGTAACCCACCGCGGCCGTCCGCTCCTACGCGGGGCCCTTCCGCTTGGGCTCGGCTTCTACTTCCGTTTCCGGTCCCGGCGTCCCTCGGCTCGCCTAGAAGGGCTTTGCATTGTGGGAGCTCCTTCCTTTCTCGCTCCCCGGCCATCTTGGCGGCTGGTCTTGGTGAGTGAGCTCTGCCGGGTGGAGGATCGCTCGGCGCGGGGAGCCCCGCTGCTTAGCGCTTTGCGCTCCCGATGCTAATCCTCTCTTCTGCCCTCTCTGTGTGCTAGGTTGGGGGCCGTCCCGCACCTAAGGCAGGAAGATGGTGGCCGCAAAGAAGACGGTGAGTGAGGCTGCCCGGGCCCGGAAGCCGATTCACGTGGAGAGCCGGGCCTGGGCCGGGGCGGGTGGATGGGAGACCCGTGGTCGTCCGCGTGTCGCCGGCGTGCAGAGAGGCTCACGGTGCCTTAGAGGGTCCAGTTCCCGAAGTTTGGAACCGGGTTTGGTTTTGAGATGGCTGCCCCCGGTTTTCAAGTCTCCGATGTTTGCCTTGTAGAAAAAGTCTCTGGAGTCGATCAACTCTCGGCTCCAGCTTGTTATGAAAAGTGGGAAGTACGTGCTGGGTTACAAACAGACTCTGAAGATGATCAGACAGGGCAAAGCGAAATTGGTGATCCTCGCCAACAACTGCCCCGCCTTGAGGTAATGGAGGGGACCGGAGCGTGTGGGACCAGCGCTGGGAGGAATGGGTTGGATGGCTGCTGCCTGGTGTTTGGACCTCGGTGTGTGTGTGTGTGTGTGTGCTGTAAACGTGCCTTTGAAATGTGTGTGGCAGGAGGAAGACAAACGATACACGTTCAGAAAAGCACTGTCTTAGTTCAGAAAAGTTGTGGCTGTTTTACGGAGCTGAAGGTGTAAGATCACCTGTTCAGCAGTGCCCAGTTTTCTGAACATATGTTTACCCTTGGTTCACTCTGAGCTTGAACCTGGTGAGTGTTGTAAGCAAACTAGAGAAACGTGCCGACTAGAAGCCCCTGGATTTTCTGTGGCACTTGCACCCCTTTTCAGTCTGTCTTGTAGGGCATCTATCCGTAGGGGCAGAATTTGGAGTATTTGGCCTTACTTTAAACCTTTCAGGTGTGTGAGGGATTTTTTGGTTTGTTTATATTTTTTAACTGGTCCCTTATAGTCACAGACATTATTAAATACAAGCTCAGGCCCGGGTACGGGATGGATGGGGTTCAGGTTCCGTTTATTTTATTTCTTTTTTTAAGATTTATTTATTATGTACACAGTATTCTGTCTGCATTTATGCTTGCCAGCCGAAAGAGGACACCATATCTCATTACAGATGGTTGTGAGCCATCATGTGGTTGCTGGGAATTGAACTCAGGACCTCTGGAAGAGGAGCTAGTGCTCTTAACCACTGAGCCATCTCTCCAGCCCCAGGTTCCATTTCTCATAAGCTCCTTTTGGCACTATTGATGGTCTGGAACTTTCACGTTCTAACCGCCTGTGTCCACTGAGCTGGCACTGAAGCTGTTACTCTTCAGGGTGCTAGTGGGTGATTCTACCCTCCACTCTAATTTGTTAGTTAAAATGGTACTTAGTACCTGTTGTTGATTTGACAAATACATAAAGTTTTGGACACTGCTAAGTTTAACATTTTTTTAAAAAGTTTATTTGTAATTGTTTGTGTAAGAGAAGAGTGAATTCCTGTGACCTGGGGAATCAGGAGGGAGGGAGAGAGGGGGGGAAAGAGTGAGTGCACGTGACCTGGGACTCCAGAAGAGGGTGTCAGACCCCCTGGAGGTGGAGTTGTGAGTGCTGGGAACTGAACTTGGGGCTTTGGTAAGGAAGGAATACCTCCAGCTTTGTCTGAGCTATTTATTCACATTGACTTTTGAATGTCTGTCTTACCATACCCTTTTCTGCTAACCTGGATACTCATAGTTTTTAAGTACCTTACACATCTTAGACCTATTTAGTAGTTTGAAACGTGAATACCACATACTTGGAATTGAACACCACCCAAACCAACTAGGTATTTATAAGCTTTACTTGGAAGTGATCAGTTACTGTTAAAAGCCTCATCAGTTTGTGGTAACAGTCTATCAGTATCTTGATATGGCATTTTATTTTGCTTTTTTGTTCCCAAAGGAAATCTGAAATAGAATACTATGCCATGTTGGCTAAAACTGGTGTCCATCACTACAGTGGCAATAACATTGAGTTGGGCACAGCGTGTGGAAAATACTACAGAGTATGCACACTGGCCATCATTGACCCAGGTATGCTTTTTAAATCATACAATATTTATACAACAGTGCTTCTAGTAAATCTCTGTGGCTTGGGAATAAACAGTTTGGGGCGAGTGCCTGCAAGTACCGTCTTGTGCTTTGAGTTTAGGGTCAGTGCCTTGCAGAGCACTGCGAATCTTCTCGCTGTTCTGGTTCTGTGATAACCAGGGCAGGCTAGACATTCGCTACAGGAAGGCCATGCATGTGTCCCCAGACCTAGGTCTGTACCTAGGCCTGGTTTTCTAAATGCTGGTGACAAGACCAGTCTGATTGGTTATGTGTGTTCTGTGTTTTCCTAGGGTGGTTGAGATTAGATTCTAAGGTATTTTTAATTGGTCTCAAGAATGACAGCAGCCGCCGTAATAATCTGTGGATAGGGGCTAATCTGACTCCTTGACTTAAGAACACGTAGCCACGCTAAGGAAGTTCTGTGATTACCAGTTGCCATTACATGAATTGTAAAACTATTATTTTTTATTTTTTAGGTGATTCTGACATTATTAGAAGCATGCCAGAACAGACTGGTGAAAAGTAAAAAGTTTTTCTTTAATAAAACTTTACCCAGAGCTCTTTTAAAAACTGTGTCCGTTTGGATTGTTTTCTTCCTAGTTTTTGGTTCTCTTACCTTGAAGGTAGGATTAGTCATTGAAACCAAATGTCCAATTTGCTGGGTTTTTTTCTTTTGCTAAAGTAGTACACTATTTGTGTAAAATGTGGGATCAAAAGTGGTTTTTTTGTTTTTCGAGGCAGGGTTTTTCTGTAGCTTTGGAGCCTGTCCTGGAACTGCCTCCCAAGTGCTGGGATTAAAGGCATGCACCACCACTGCCCAGCCCAGAAGTGTTTCAAAGTTTGGATTTCCAGTGTTGAAATACATTCACTCTTGTGTTCATTTAATATGTATCTAATCAGAAGGCCGTGTTTTTGGTACTTTCTGTGGGTGGGTGTGTTTCAAGTTTCATAACTACCTTCTGTACCTAACGGTTAAGTACCAAGGCACGACCTCTCACTTTAACCTAGAATTTGGCAATTCTAGCTAATTTAGCCAGGCAGCTTCTTCTGCATCCTGTGTGTCTCCTGAGAGATGGCAATGCAGGCTGGGTACCCTGCACATCCACCATTGTATGTGGGTGCTGGAGCTTCTGAGTGTCAGCCCGCAGATTTGCACAGGAAGTGCCTTGCTATACAGCTGTTATTCCCAGCCCCTGTAAAGACAGGTTTGTGATTTTAGTCTCGGTATCTATTGTGTATTTGGATATATTTGCGAGGCATTGGTGTAGCAAGACCTGTGATTGACAAAGCTGTGTAGCACGGGGAGGAGTGCTGTTTGAGGTGCTAACCATCTAGAGTACACAGGTCTTCCGAGCTTGCGTGGAAAGGAGTCTCAGACAACCCCAGAGTGAGCCTGGGTCCTTAACTGATCAAGTATCAGGCTATCCAGGAGGGTATTCTGTCATTCAGCTCCAAAACGTGATAGTTGGGATTTTGGACAAAGTACATTGCAGCCTGGTACGGATGCCCTGTGTAATCTAAGCTTTTGAAGGAAGCTTTAGGAGTATCAGAAAGGCTTCCCCAATGCTCTCCTTCCATCCACTCAGTTTTTTTGTGATTGAAGAGTGAGACATAGGAGTTGAGGATGCTTTCTGTGTGTTGTCCAGAGTCAGAGTGGACTTGCCTTAATAGTACATAGCTGGGCGTGTCTCCCACTGTGACAGGTGAGACTGGTTTACCTAAGGTGGATATGCTTTGGAGAGTGACCTTACCTTCGTTATTATGTCTCCGTTTGGGAGCAGCAGTAACTGCAGGGAACCAACCAGTCTCATTTCTGCTTCTATCTGATTGTGCACCAGTTGTTCCCATCCCCACCCCCAGACGTTTTGGTTTGATTTTTTTTCTGAGGCAGGGTTTCTCTGTAAAACTGTCCTGACTGTCCTGGAACTCACTGAGATTGCCTGCCTCTGCCCCCGAGTGTGTAATTAAAGGTGTGCACCTCCACTCTCACCCCTGATTTCACACTAGGATGTTTCCAGGTTAAGGTACTGGCTGAGTTGGATTTTAAGTGTTCTAAATTCTTGGTGGTGTGCTCAAAATCAGGTATTAGGTCTTTTATATACATCATTAGGTCTGCCTTTTAGAGCTATTTCCATGGTTCAGAGTGTTTCAGTTTAATTCTTAATGGTAAACTGGAGAATCCCAAAGCACAAGTTCTGAGGTACTATCTTGTGGGGTTTGTATGCAGTTAGTGACTTGGCTACAGGCATTTAGAATGTTTCTTTAATGCATGGTTTCTAGGGCTTTGTAGGTAGTGATTATGTGGTATAAGATTTGGCTTTAATTTACACATTTTTTTGTCTACTCATTTTGTCTGCAAGAAGTGTTAAAAATGAAGAGGAAAGTTTAAAGCCAGCTGATAGGAAACACCTTGGGTGTGTTTGTGGGAAAGCTGGTAAGTGCCGTTGTGCTGTGGCTGCTGGGAAAGAACCCAGATCAGAATCGGGTTGCTCTAATGTGAGGGAGTGCCGGGAATTTTAGCCCAGTGGACTTGTGGAGGTGGAGACAAGTGTCAAAGAAGTTGAGATGTTGAGGGGGCTGGAGAGATGTCTCAGCGGTTAAGAGCATTGCCTGCTCTTCCAAAGGTCCTGAGTTCAATTCCCAGCAGCCACATGATGGCTCACAACCATCTGTAATGAGGTCTGGTGCCCTCTTCTGGCCTGCAGACATACATGTAGACATGTATACATAATAAATAAAGTTGATGTTGAGTAAAATTGCAAGCAACACTCTGTGGCAGATGAACAAACTGTCTGACACAATTTGAGCTTGCTATAGCAAGAAAGTCTAACCTATTCCGGTGTTCTCTTCCTTGTGAGACAAGCCGTTATATAGGCTCAAACAATATTTTAAGAAACAAATCCCAGTTATGGAATTGGGACAATAGCCAACAGTATATGATGAAGAAACACATTTTAGGCTAGTCATGGATGGAGCTAGCTGTATAACGTGGAAGGAAGATTGTCATGTTTCATGGGAAGATTTTCTCCGGTTCGTCTTGGAACTTGGCTGTGCTTTTTCCTATGGTGACAGGTTTTCTGCTCCCATCCTGGACTTGTATTTGGAGGACCTAGGTGCCATCTAGGTTGTTAAAAATGAGGGCTCCCCCCTCCCACTTTTTTTTGTTTTTTTCCAAGACAGGGTTTCTCAGTAGCTTTGGAGCCTGTCCTGGAACTCTTGTAGACCAGGCTGGCCTCGAACTCACAGAATCCACCTGCCTCTGCCCCCAAATATCTAGTACATTTACCACTTAATTTGCTGTCTCCCATCTGGTTCAGAGAGGACGAATTCATTCTGTCTTCATCTGCTCAGTATAAGCCCCATCTAGTGAGGCACTGACTGCTGCAGATATCACTGGTGATACCGAGCATTTAAAACACTGGCGAAGGGGGGCTTGCAACCCTCTCCTACAACCTGGGCACCTGCATACACGGCATTTGCTTACACATGTGCCTAAGAATTGTTTTTAGATTTATGAGTATGCGTGCTTGGCTTGCAGTTATACTGCACGCATTCCTGGTGCTCCTGGAGGCCAGTAGAGGGCATCAGCTCCTGGAACAACTTAATGGATGGCTGTGAGCTGCCACGTGTGCTGGAGAACAACCTGAGTCAACTGTGAGAACAAGGGATCTCTATTGCTGGGCCATTTCTAGGACAAAGACTTGTTTAGTGTTGCCCACATGCATTTAAGTGCTCCATGTGCATGCCCATGGAACTGCAGTTAGAGGTGGTTGGGACTCATGGGTTCTCAATACTGAGTCTGGGTCTTCTGCAAGAACACCAAGTGCACTTAGCCACCAAGCCATCTCCAGTCTTGTTTTTAAAAAATGTATATGAGAAATGTGTTGCGGGATGGTGATAGCATTTGCTTTTACTCCCAGCCTTTGGGAGGCAGAGGCAGGTGTTCCAGGACAGCCAAAGCTATAAAGGGGAACCCTGTCTCATCCAACAAATAATGCTAGATGTGAATGTACCCAATTCTCAACCCAGCAAGACAGTGCTGTGAACCTGATGTTACAGATGAATACAGGCTTACAGAATCAGCTTTGAAATGGAATACAAAATGCTTAACCAGTTGCCAGTGCAGCTGGCAAGCCCAATGCTGACAACACTTATGCAGACAATAACAAAGCTAAGTATCTTGGATTAAACTACATAATTTAGACATTCATTAAAACTTTTATAAACAACTTATACACAAGCACCACACATTGAAAAGAACAAGTTAATTTTAAAAAAGCCCCATGTGTCTGTTTATGCATGCCCATTGGGTCCCTTGTAGCTGGAGTTGGGACTGAACTCGGCTGCCTGACGTGGGACCTGATCTGTAAAACATGAGGCCTTGGCTGTAGGCCTTTGTTTCTCATGAAGCCTTCCTGTGTTGTGTGTGGTTGTGCCACTAGAGGGAGCCAATAAAGGCCAGGCAGTATGGGGCATGGCCTCTCCCTCAATCTTTGTCGTGAAAACGTTTATCCTGAGTTAGAACATTTACACCTGGCAAGATTCTTAAGATGGAGGCCTAGGAAATCACTGCACTCAGCTCTCCTGTGGGAGGACATTTGATGAGAACAAAGTATCCGTATTTTGGCAAAGCAAATGATGGGAAGCTGTTACTTGTTAGCTGTCTTGAAGTCGTCTGCACATACATATACATCTCCTTGAGCGGCTGATTGTCTGCTAGTTCATAGAAATTACTGAAATGCTAGACTTTTGTCTTTGGATTTTTTTTTTCTGGTAGGATCAGACTGTCTGAACTCATGAAGGTATACCTGCCTCTGTCTCCCAGATTGTCATTGACTTTTAAAATTGATTTGAGGGCTGGGACGTGACTCAGAGAGTGGTTTCCTCACTTGCATAATCTTCGGCACCACATAAATCGGGTGTGGCGGCACATTTCTGTAATCCCAGCACTCAGGTGAGGCTTGAGGACAGCCTGGGATACATGCGATACTGTTTAACAACAACAAAAAATTAGTTTGGGGTTTCACTGGCTTGGTAGGGATTTTGGAATACGAATAGCATCTCTGTGGTATGGACTACCCAGTGACTCAGTTCTGATGTTTAGGCTATTTCTAACTTGTCGCTTTTGTACCCTAGTGACTCTGCAGGTCTCTCTTGTGTATTTTTTTTTTTTTTTTTATGTTCGAGACAGGGTTTTTTTGTAGCTTTTTGGTTCCTGTCCTGGAACTAGCTCTTCTAGACCAGAGATCCGCCTGCCTCTGCCTCCCGTGTGCTGGGATTAAAGGCGTGTGCCACCACTGCCCAGCTTTCTCTTGTGTATGTTAAGAGCTATTTGGGGGCTGGAGAAATGGAGCACTGACTGTTCTTCCAGAGGTCCTGAGTTCAATTCCCAGCAACCACATGGTGGCCCAAGGCCACCTATAATGAGATCTGGTGCCCTCTTCTGGCATGCAAGCATACATGGAAGGAATGTTGTATACATAATAAATAAATAAATCTTTAAAAAAAAATTAAAAAAGAGCTATTTGGTTTGAACTAAATAGTATGGCAGCTGCTACCATTACAAGTCTCTATTTCCAGAGCCTGCCCATGTACACTCCCTAGCAGCCTGTAAGAACCTGTATTTCAGCATTGGTAGTCACCACTAGACAGTGGTCGTACCAAGCTCACGAGCTAAAAAAAATAATATTTAAACTTGTTTCTATTTTGGGGGGTGTGATCTTTTTGTCATGTGTGCATATTTTATATTTAAAGCTACAGTGAGACTGGGCTTGGTGCCGCATGCCTGTACTACCTGCCAGTGCAGTGGAGCAGGAGAATGGAGAGTTATAAGCAGCCTGAGTTACAGCCCTACAGTGAGACTGGGCTTGGTGCCGCATGCCTGTACTACCTGCCAGTGCAGTGGAGCAGGAGAATGGAGAGTTATAAGCAGCCTGAGTTACAGCCTCAGCAAATTCGAGACCCCATCTCATTTAAACTAGGAATTTTACTCAACATCATTTTCTGGAGTGGTGAGTTTTAATGTGTAAGAATTCAACTCATTGCAGAACATAGGTCCCATGACTTTATGCATACGTCCATATACATCAAGGTACATTCCAGTACAAAAACATTAGCAATTTGTGGGGTCCGTTTTCTGAAGAACTGTCAAATGAGATTTCAGTGCTAAGGCAGGAAGGCAGAAGAAAGTTGTACCCACAGCAGATCACAGAACACGAGACAGCTCATTTTTTTCTCAGGGTAAACTCACTTTAGGTTTCAGAAGGACACCTCCCCCCTTAGTGTCTCCATTTTCTCTTTGTAAAGCAATCCAGTGTCTTCTGTACTGGTTGTGGTTTGCTTTACAGCTTAGAGATTTGACTATGGTTGAGCTTTGAGGCTCCACCACTTTTTTTGAAATCTTTTTATGATGTATAAACACACGACAGCATTTCTAGTCTTCATCTGTATCGTAGGCGGTTTTCCAAGGCTTCCATTCTCTGAGTCATTTCTTCTAGTAAATCTCATTAAGGAAGAGGAACCTGGATGCCTGTTTTAACTTACAATCAAGTACAACTTGAAATGATTACTAAAAGTTATTTTAAAAAGACTTTGGGCTTAAAAGCAAACTATCTCATATTTTAAAACCCGTATACATTTATAGTGATTCATTTAGCATGCCATTAAGACAATATATTTAAAAAATTCATGTTAAGCTCATTTTCATATTTATTATGTGTATGGTATTCTGTTTGTGTGTATGCCTAACGGCCAGAAGAGGGCGCCAGACCTCATTACAGATGGTTGTGAACCACCATGTGGTTACTTGGAATTGAACTCAGGACCTTTGGAAGAGCAGGCAATGCTCTTAACCACTGAGCCATCTCTCCAGCCCCCTTAAGCTCATTTTCAAAACATCAAAGCCAGATATTTCAGTTTGAATTTGGGTTTTCTTTAAGATTTTCCAAAAATGTTTTCTAACTACACCCATGTTGCTTATAACTTACCATAGTGCTACTCTGGGAGCCAAAACTGATTTGGGAAATATATAAAGAAAAGGATCGTGCCTTACAGGGTAACGGGAAGTCAGCAGAGAGGTGTGGAATAGGGTTCATTGATGGCAGACCAAGAGCTGAGGTGCAAGTGGCCTTGAATGCTCTTTCACAGCCTTCAGAAGGGGTAGAGAGGGACGGGAAGAAACTAGTTAAGTATTTAAACCCCGCAATTCCTATCTGCTCCCACGACAGAGTGACAGTTTTATCTGTGTCATTTACTGTCAGGAAGACTTATTCCACATAGAGGACCAATCCCTCTTTCCCATCCTTACAGGAAGGATTGCGTGTTCTTGGTAAGCCTGTTGGCACGGGTAGTTCAGAATTAAGCTATTTCTCTGTGGACTAGTTGATGCTCCCTGAGATCCATATCAGCCAGCTTCAGTAAGCTTACTGTAATTTTACATTCAGAGCAGCTAGCAATGCGTTCAGTGTGTAAAAGCACCCATTACTGTCATCCCGGAGCATTCCTGTTTAAATGAGTCACTCCACTTTGTTCCCTTGGTAGAATTTTTCATCTCTTAAAGAGTGCTGATATAAGGGATCTCGGCTGCCAAGAAGAAAAGGGAAACACCCTGTTCTTCAAAATCTGCACATGCATGCAGCTTCTGTATGGTTAGGTTAGGGTTGAAGGTTTAGAGATTAAACTGAACCTCTTTATTCTACAACACACTTTGCCTAGACCTGCATTCCTAGTGTTTATCCACTAGAGTTAAGTGCCTCCCCACTTAAGCTTTATATACTGCCTGATGCCCTTAATTCTGCCCTTCTTATCCTAGCCAGCAGATGACAGCTTGACCATGGCCACTAAGCTTGGCTTGACTTCCACTATCGACACTGATGAGGCTGCTGTTGTAGAAAGGGCCTTTCCTGGTTCAGCGTTGCTGGCTTTGCTGATGAAGTCTGCACAGTTATCTGTAAAGTTTTGCTACTATGCTTTGCTTTGCATACAGAGCATCTGTTGAAAAAGGATATAGCGCTGGGTTAGTTTTCTTACTTCTTCATTTGCAAGGTTCTGGAACATTATAAGGTTTTCACATTTGCATTGGTCTTGGCTTTCTTCCAAAGGACTTCCTGAGGAAGCAGATGGAAAGAGTTCACCTCTGTCTTTCATGCACTTCCCAGACACAATAATGGTACTGAGTCAGAACACAGTAAACCATAATGGAAGAAATGCTCAGCCTCTTCCACGCATCCAGACCCAGGGAAGTAGGTACTGGGAACGGGGCTTTCGCTGCACACTGGGAGTCAAGACTACTGCTTCTTTTAGTTTAGCTTTTACTTATTTACTTAATTTCCTCTTTTTTTCCCTACTTTAAGTCTGTTGGCAAGCTGAAAGGCTGCTGTAACTTATCTGGAAGTGATATTTCAATTGGAATTACCTGAAGACTTTGTTGAGTGGGAAAGCTTTTGTGTAGACCGTGAAAGATTGTCTTCTTCAAACAGATATCTATGCTGCACTGCAAAATTAGAACAGGAAAGTAGGTCTCGGATATTTATGGTGATTGGCTCAGATTCTGTAAGGAGAGAAAACCGAATTCAAACCTGCTTCATGCTCTTGTGGTTTAAAGCAGGCACCAGCTGGTGCAAGGCATTGGGTATTCCTCGGTAGAGAGCCTTGCTTTGAAATATTCTGTGACGTAAGCTGTCAGGATAGGTGGTAGCCGCCAAATTTGGCGTCAAGGACAGCAACTCCCTTAGCTGGCATTTAAATCTATGGTCACTTTACAGCTTGTATCTGCAGGGAGACTGAAATGAAGCTTCTGCTTCAGTGAGGGCGGATCAGACGGCCTTTGGAAGCTCACCTGTTGGCTGGTGGACCTGCTTTGGTGGTTCCCCTGCTGGGGAGTCCTGTCTTCCATCAGAGTCTTCTAGAGCTGGGAGGAAAGAGATGGCCAAAGGGAGTGACGGTTTCACACACGCTCTTTAGAACACTGCTAGAACCCAGGTCTTTTGGTGATACTTGGTAACACCAAAGATTCTGTGATGTATGACCATGGTGGAACAGTTCTCTCTCTGAAGAGAACATAAATTGCATCTAAAGAATGCTCCCCTCCCCATACCATGTCAAGGAAGGGAGGCAGAACAAGTTTCTGAAAGATACTTGTGTAATCCCTTCAGCCCTACCTGTGACATTTCCCTGGAAATGAAAGAGCCAAAATGTGCTCCCCGCTTTGGATCTGGAAGCCTTTCCCCCTGCATCTCCCCTTCACCCCAGGAGAGAAATAAGACATCGTGGGCTGCATTTTAAGTGTGTCTGAACCCAGGATGTGAATAAAAGGGGAAGTGGTGGAATCCCTATGTAAGCATAACTGGATTAATAAGTGAACTGGAGAAACTACACAAAATGTCTGGATTTTTTTTTTTTTTTTTAGACAGGGTTTCTCTGTGGCTTTGGAGCCTGTCCTGGAACTAGCTCTGTATAGACCAGGCTGGTCTTGAACTCACAGAGATCCGCCTGCCTCTGCCTCCTGAGTGCTGGGATTAAAGGTGTGCTCCACCATCACCCGGCTAAAATGTCTGGAATCTAAAGGACAGTCGTATTTTTTAAATAGAAGTCTCCTCAGAAAGGTATTTTTTAGGTGAGCTTATAAGGATAGATATCACCTTCCACAAATACCCTGAAATAGTACTTCTGTTCTGGTTTCTTTAATAGTGCCTTCTTGCTTAAATGATCCCTTCTCTAGGTTTGATGAGGATTAAAAATGACATGTTAAGACATTTGGCACAGAGTTGGTGCTGAAGACATAGAAGCTATCATCTTTGTCTTCACCTCGCCTGCATTTTCTTGTCACCTGTCTTGGCCAGCAGGGTGGTATTTTCTGAGGCCCTGTGGCCAAGGTCTGCCCTAGCTACACTTTACAGTACCC
Organism: Alexandromys fortis; assembly: GCF_014885135.2. NCBI lineage: Eukaryota > Metazoa > Chordata > Mammalia > Rodentia > Cricetidae > Alexandromys > Alexandromys fortis. The sequence goes on along the minus strand of NW_026067896.1, from coordinate 1,131,986 downwards.
TGTGGCTGAGGCCTACCCTCGCCACGCTCTACAGTACCCTGTGGCTGAGGCCCACCCTAGCTACACTCTACAGTACCCTGTGGCCGAGGCCTACCCTCGCCACGCTCTACAGTACCTTCACAGATGCCTTGCTTCAGCTTTTCACTGATCTCGCCCATTGTGCTGAAGTCCTCTGCGTAGAAGAGATGCTTGTCCGTGGGTTCAGAGGCAATCTCCTGTAGTTCTTCCTCAATGGCTTTTCCTACCCCAACAGCATACACAGTGATACCTAGGCAACAGGAATTGTGATAAGATACAGTTGTACTCCCAGGGTCTGGACATTGTACTGTGCTCAATGCCAGTGAGATGCTAAGTGATGTGATTCGAAGCATCAATATCAACACCTCTTTATGTTTTTCAACATTTTTGTCTCTGACCTATGAACAGGAGATAGATACGGCACCTAGAAGAGGATAGATGCTGTTGGTTAGCTCTGGAGAGGGCCGGGTCACAGATGTGCAGCTCTATCATGTTGCCTTCTGGAAAGTGGGGAAAGTGTCTCACAGCTTACTAAAATGAGAGGTTTTCTGGGAAAACTCTAAGCAGGTCAAATCATGACCTTATTAAAAACTAGGCTCTTACCATATAGTTAAGGCTGGGCTGGAACTGGTAGTTCCCCTGCCTCAGCCTTCTGAGTGCATGGAAGGAGAAGAATTTTAAGTGTTTGGGGGTCCAGTGGAGTTGCCTTCTGCCCACCTCTCTTAGGGGGTGAGGGGCACCGTCTTGAGCAGAAATGGGAGCAATTAGTCAGCAGTGAGATAAGGAATGTCGATAAAATGGACTCTTTCATAAGGGCTGGATGGGAACTGTCAGCCTTTTCGATGGGGAATGGAGTTTCCTTCACTCCTGTCTTTGCAGGTTGGGCAAGTGTCTGTTGAACATCTATGCATCTGGCTCATCTAGGCACTAGGTCTATGACTCTTGGGTGAGGTGGTCTACCTTCCCTTATCCTCTTAGGGCACCTTGAGCAAACACTCTGAAGTCGTGAAGTCTTTAGACAGAAGAGTGTGGCTCTTGACTGCTGGGGAGGTCAAAAGCCAAGATGGATGTTAGAGCCAATTCATGATAATGCCCATTTCCTCTGTTGAGACGAGAAAACTCAAGGCTACAAAGCAGTTTGCTTGTAAGCCCAAACTCCTTAGCACTGAAGGCACTATCAGGTGTCCTAAGTGGATCAAAAGTATATTCACCTGGTAGCTTGTGTTTGTAGTCTGAGCACTAGGAAGGCTGAGGCAGGAGGACTGCTATGAGTTTAAAGTCATCCTTTAACATGCTACATAGTGTGCTTGAGGTCAGCCTGGGCTAGAAAGATCCTGGTTTGAAAAAAAATGTGTATGTGTGTCAGTAAAGTTGCCACCAGAAATCCATTAAAAAAATCTTCGGGTGACCCTGTAGGGGACCAGACTGCTGGACCAGCTGCATGATGTAGTTAAACAGCACAGGCTGAGGTGATTGCGCTGGAGGTCACACACTGAGCACTAAATCCTATTACTCAGGTTGGAATATTTTACTGAGTGTCTTCAGGGTCCCATTACAGCCTCTAGATGGCAGTCTAGTCAAGGTGATTTTTAATGGCAGTTGCCACACTGACTTTCTGTACTCAGACTCCTAAGGCCAGCTATGAATCTAAAAGACCAGAACTTTGGGTAATATAAACCACAACACCACCCCGTATTACCATTGGCCTTGGCTTTGCTGGCCCACTCGGAGACGTCGTCCTGAGCCCGTCCATCGGTGAACACAATGGCTACTCTGGGCACCCGGGTAGAGAGGGGCCTGGCCCCTTCTACTTGGGTAAAACTTCTCTCAAACATGTGTTTCAAGGCCAGTCCAGTCATAGAGCCTTTGCCCATGTATTTCATGTGGACCACAGCTTTCTTCATGTCCTTGGCTGAGCTGAAGTCCCTCAGGGTAAACTCCGTGCGGACCTGTGTGGAATACTGCAGCAGCCCCACCCGAGCCGCTTTGGGGGAAACCGCCAGGGAATCTATAATCCCAGTGACAAAATGCTTCACGATCTCAAAATTGTCTTCTCCGAGACTCTTGGACCCATCAATCACAAAGACTAGGTCAATTGGGCCCTCAGTGCATCCTATAGGGACAGAAGGAAAGGTGGCATGGTTACAATGTTAGAGATCAGCCACATTCAAAAGTATAAAGAAGCCTTGCAGCGACTGCATACAGCATGGTAAAGAACCAGAGCAGTGGTTCTCAACATTGCTAATGCTAAGACCCTTTAATACAGTTCCTCGTGTTGTGGAGACCTCCAACCAGAAAGTTATTTTTGTTGTTATTTCATAACTGTAATTTTACTACTGTTAGGAGTTGTAATGTAAATATCTGTGTTTTCCAATGGTCTTGGCAACCCATGTGAAAGAATCAATTGACTCCTAAAGGGGTTGCTACCCACTAGCCGACTATACCAAGGCAGTCCTTTTTGCTTTGTTGCGGGAGGCAGATAGATAAACACAATAACTGATATATAGTATTTTGACTGCCAGTTGAGATGATTAATTTTTCCTCGGCCATTACTTCTCCCAAGAAGCTTCCGCAGTAACCCAGCTTGTGTCAGCTATTCTCTGAATAAAAATCCCAACACATTAGTTTATTCAATCAAAATCAAGTTTCTGAGTATTTGCTTTGTGAAAGGCAGTGGACTCAGCAGGATTATGATAATGACTAACAGAAAATATCTGACACCTTGTTGCTTAAATCCACTGTGTCCGAAGCTGTATCCATGTGGGAGGATAATTATTTAACAATGGGTCTTTCTCCCTTAGTCTAGATTGTCCTTCAGTAGATACTATGTGTCATTTATTTTTGTAGCCATAATGTTTGGCACACAGTAAATACTTAATACATTATTACTGGCAGAATAAAAGAACAGAGTGGTATGTATCCATTAGGTAGTACAATTTAAGTATCCCACTGACTTACTAAGGCTTAAAAATGTATGATTTGCTGAATTCTTTACCCAAACCAAGGCTTTTCGGGCACCTTTGATGGTTGACAGTAAAAAGTGAAAATGTTTTATGCAAATATGTAGGGAATTTGGATGCCGAGAGACTTTGTTCTGTAGGGCTGCATAAGAGAATTGTAACAATGCTAAATGAATGATCTCATTTCAAACAATCTACGGTATGTTATTATAATATTCTCTTTTATATATCAAGCAGCTGTCTAATCTTTCAAAGAGAAGCACAATAATAAAGCAAGTAAAGATATACATATGCAAAAATACTTCTGTGCCCGGCCAGCAGAATATGCTAATGGGAGTGTGCACGTGTGTGTGTGTGTGTGTGTGTGTGTGTGTGTGTGCGCATTGGGGTTGGATTCTTTATTTCATTAAGTGCTTGTCCTAATTAGTCAATCTATTGATTCTTTAGCCATGGAAGGGAAATCAGGAAAG
>NW_026067896.1:1125817-1128056 GCF_014885135.2 Alexandromys fortis | reverse complement strand
GGGGTGTTATGTATGTAACTCTCCAGCAGGTGTCATGGGTATTGGGGTGTCATGTATGTGCTCTCCAGCAGATGACATGGGTATTGGGGTGTCATGTATGTAACTCTCCAGCAGGTGTCATGGGTATTGGGGTGTCATGTATGTGCTCTCCAGCAGATGTCATGGGTATTGGGGTATCATGTATGTGGTTCTCCAGCAGATGCTTACGGAACAGAGTCAGCCATTGTGATTCACTAACACAAATCAAAGGTGTCCTGGCTGCTGCTGCTGAGCTTGGCCCTGCATTCAGTGTACACATCTATGTTTATGGGAGAAGCAGGGCTAAAGGGTCTATTGCCTGAAGATGCTCTGGAAAGAATTGCTCCACAGCCAAATGGGAGCAGAGAGCTGGTCCAGGTCACTCACTCTTGCAGTGCTTCCCATCCTCGGCCAGGACAAAGCCCTCTGAGCACCGGCACGTATAGAAATCCCCGTTGTTCACACATATGTGCTCACAGCCGTGGTGGGTCGACTTGCAGACATCCTTCCCTGGGGAAAACGTGGGGAGATGAAGGAATCTACTTTACACTGTACTTTTACTGTAAAGTAGGGGCATCTACTTTACAGAATCCATCATTGCAGTCCATGCCAGGCAAAGAGCAAGGGCAGCTCCTCTTAGAAGTCCTGCTCCTCCTGGCCCTGGGGTATTTGTCATTTAATTGTGAATGACTAGATGTGCTTTTGCTTCCGATGTTTTAGTAGAGATTCCAAATACCCCATGTCTGTTATCTAATGAGCTTCGCAGAGGTGAGGTAATGTGAACTCCTTGAAGTAGTTATGACCCTTTAACCCCCATAACACCCCGAGACACGGCTAGAGAATAAATGAAGCAGGGGATGCCATGCGTCTGACTGAGTTGTGCAAGGTTGTCCAGCCAGACAGTGGCCCAGTTGAGGCACACTTCCTCCTGATCGTACGACACCCCAGGGCTTCGTCTACCCTTTAAAAGAAGAAACCAGGGGCTGGAGAGATGGCTCAGAGGTTAAGAGCACTGACTGTTCTTCCAGAGGTCCTGAGTTCAATTCCCAGCAACCACATGGTGGCTCACAACCATCTGTGATGAGATCTGGCGCCCTCTTCTGGCCTGCAAGTATACATGCAAGCAGAACACTGTATATGTAATAAATAAATAAATCTTTAAAAAAAAATAAAAGAAGAAACCATACATGAAATTGGGACCTGTAACTATGGATACCTCTAGGAAGTGGGAAATGTGAGAGTTAATTGAGGGCTCAGATTGCAAAGTCAGAAAAAAGTGCCTTTTATACAACTGCTCAATGTATAGACCAAAACATGCTGACTGATAGGAAAATACAACTCAGGCAGACCATGGGTCTCCATGAAAGAAGCAGGGCAGTCTGCAGCTAGAAGCCCAGACAGTGCAGTGAGGCTGGGAGTCAGGCCCCACCCACAGCACTCTGTCAGTCACAGAGCCTCTCACTAGACACAAGCCATGCCCCTGGAGAAGAACGCCTGATGAGTTATCCTGCCCAGCTTTGCTGAGCTGGAACGTCATCCCAAGGGAGAAAACTGCCCACAAAGCAACCTCAAAGCAAGTGAACTTACTTAATTTAACTAAAAAAGGACACCACAGCAGTGTCAAAAACAAGTAGATGTTATCAACCCCCAACCCTTAAAGAGGACTGCCTTCTAGAACGGGAGAAAGTCTATGCCTGTATTCCAACCCCAGCCTCATTGGGCTGCTCTTGGGTGGTACAATGGCTAATTCTATGTAAGCTTTGGCTGGGCTATGGTGCCTGCTGTTTTGTAAAACACAGGTCTAGACATTGCTGCGAAAGTACTCGTGCATGAGGTTAACATTCAAATCAGTAGATTCTGAGTAATGCAGACTATCCCTTGTGGTGTGTGTGGGCCTCATCCAATCCATTGAAGGGCCTAAGGGTAAAAGGCTAAGATTCCCAGAGGAAGGGAAGCCGTTCTTCACCTGTAACATCAGTTCTACTGGATTCCAGCCTCCCTTACAGGCATCTTCCTCACTAGCCCTCACAATTTCGTGAGCCAATTTCTTAAAGTCAGGTTTTTCCTCTCTCTTCCTTCGGTCACAACATGTACATACATGGCCCTCCTGCACATAAACACTATAATCTGTTTTTCTGGAGAATCCTAACATGGGTCTCTCTCTCTCTCTCTCTCTCTCTCTCTCTCTCTCTCTCTCTCTCTCTCTCTCTCTCTCTCTCTC
>NW_026067896.1:1072104-1125808 GCF_014885135.2 Alexandromys fortis | reverse complement strand
GTGTGTGAGAGAGAGAGAGAGAGAGAGAGAGAGAGAGAGAGAGAGAGAGAGAGAGAGAGAATGCACACTTGCACATGTGTGCATGCTTGTGGAGGTCAATGGTCAGTGTCTTCCTCAGTCACCATCCAGTTTATTTTTTGAGACAAGGGCTCTTACTGATCCTGGAGCTGACCAGTTCAATTAGACTGACTGCAAGCACCTGGAGCCCTCCCTTCTTCCCCTCCCTGGGATTCTCTCCTCCCCTCCCAGCACTGAGATGGCAGGTGTGCTCCTTCCTGGGGATTGAACTCAGATCCTCATGCTTCCACAGCAAGCATTTTGCCAACTGAGCCATCTCTGAAGTCCCTCCTAACACTAAAAAAGCCAGAGCCTCTCTCCAGCCCCCTCCTACCTTCATCTTACGTATATGGTCTGCCAAGAAGAAAAAGCACTGAAATTATCTTTTTAGTCCTGGTAGTCAATTGGTACCAATGATTCTAGTTCTGCCCACCAATTTGCTAGGCACTTCACTAGGTCCGTGCACCCATCCAACCACCTTGCAGAAGGCCAAGAGCCGAGAGAAAACAGCATAGAGCCTGACGACTCAGGACTACTGCCGAGACATTCCTGACTTGACCCCCTGGAAACACTTGCAGAGCACCCAAAGTTGGGGTCTCAGTTTGTGATGGTTAAGAACTCTCCAAAGGGAGGCTGTGAGGATGAAGCCAAGTGCTGCAGCCAGAGGCCCACAGACAGACACTCTCCACCCAAGGTACTTACTTCTACAGTGCTTCCCTTCCTGAGCCAGCCTGAACCCTTCCAGACACTTGCAGACGTACGACTCGCCGCTGCTTACACAAAGGTGCTCACAGCCGTGGTCTACAGCCTGGCAGACGTCCTTCCCTGAGGAAGAGTGCAGCGATTAGAACAACCACATCAGCATAAAGTCTATGTGCATTGCCCCTGGACCATCCATCCATCGCGACCTCTGGACTCGAGAGCCACCTGAGTAGGAATTGTGAAACGGGATGAAGCTTGGTGGCTCTAGGTTGGGCTAAATCTTCAGACTTTCTTAGCTTCCGTGTCGGGATGCAGTTCAGCCTCAGCTGTCTGCAGACGTGGCCGACAACTGGAGATGCTACCGGATGGTTATGTAGGAGAAAGCCTCAGGGTAGCTCAGCAGCACTAGAATCTACTCTTGCCTTTGTCCCTGGCATAATCTATGATTTAGGGGGGGAAAATCACATAACATCTTGGAATCTTAGCTTTCCTGTCTGCAAATAAGAATAATGATTCCAGGTGCTCATCTCTTCACAGCTGTTTGGGAAGTGGTTCGAGAAGCCTGAGAAGAAGAGGACTGGGAGATGAGAACCGTTTGCCCAGATTTGCACACTCCTCTTTGACTGTTATTATTAGGGTATCGGGGACTTAACCCAGAGCCTTGTGTGTGCCTGGCAGGTGCTTGACCACTAAGCTACACCCCCAGCCCCTTTATTTATAATGTTTATTTATGTGTCTGTGCACATGAGTGCAGTTGCCTGCAGAAGCCAGGAGAGGGCATCAGAGTCCCTGGAGCTGGAGTCACAGGAGCCTGTAAGTTGTCTGATGTGGGTGTGAGCAACTGAATTCAGGTCCTCGGGAAGGGCAGCAAGTATTCTTCTTCACTAAGCCGTCTCTCTATCCTTCCATTTTTATTTTATTTTTTATTTTGAGACAGTGTCTCACTAAATTTAGTGAGACCAGTATGGCCTACAGCCCAGGAAGTCTGGATTTGCCACGTTCCTGCTTCAGCCTTCTAAGTAGCCAGGCTTATAGGGGTATACCGTCTGGCCTACTGTAGTATGTTGTTGTTATTTTTTTTAAATATTTATTTATTTATTATGTATACAATGTTCTGTCTGTGTGTATGTCTGCAGGCCAGAAGAGGGCACCAGACCTCATTACAGATGGTTGTGAGCCACCATGTTGTTGCTGGGAATTGAACTCAGGACCTTTGGAAGAGCAGGCAATGCTCTTAACCACTGAGCCATCTCTCCAGCCCTATGTTGTTGTTATTGAGAGAGGGTCTCGCTATGTAGACCAGACTGGGCTTGAATCCGCAAATGTCACCTACATCTCTCTGCCTTCCAAGTAATGGCAATCAAAGCATACAACACCACACCTGGCTTGAAGGGTTATTATTTACCAAGTGTACCTTTACATACAGCTACTTTGTTTTGCACAGCAACCCTCTTCTGCCCCAGGATCCCACCAGGATACCACATGACCTTTGATTGTGTGGTATCGACAGCTGAAAATAATTGTCTTACACCCAAGCTGACATGGTGGATCTCAGGCACGGTCATATGAGCTAGCGCTAGCAAACTTACTTCTGCAAGTTTTTCCATCGTCACGGAGGACATATCCCTCGAAACACTGACACGTGAATGAGTCTTCACTGCTTACACATGAATGTTCACAGCCGTGGTTTCCCAAAGCACACGAGTCCAGTTCTGATTATAATGACAAAAACAGAAGAAAATTATTCATAGATTAGTGACCTAGTCATTCATAAAAGACACTGTGAATGTCTTAAGTTAAAACAGCATCTCTTCCCACACAGTTCATTTCAGGATAGAAAGTATCTATGAGCAAAAGTTATTATTACTATTTATTTATTCATTTATTTATCCTTTTGGTTTTCCGAGACAGGGTTTCTCTATGAAACAGTCCTGGCTGTCCTGGAACTCACTCTGTAGACCAGGCTGACTTTGAACTGATAGAGATCTGCCTTCCTCTGCCTTAATATACACAAAGCACATACATCCCATTCCACAGGAAAAAGGGAACAGCAGAAGACAGTTTCCAAAAGGAGATGTAAACATCTACGACTATGAGAGAAGACATCTGATGCCAACTTTTCTGTGGATCTGCAAGTGCATGCAGATCACGTAGCTGAGTCATTCATTTATTCAAAGGCAGCAGAGTTCTTTTTTTTTTTTTTTTGGAGCTGGGGCCTCAAACTGGCCTTGAACTCATGATCTTTTGCTATAGCCTGAGGGCTAAGCTTCAACACACTTAGACAGTCAGCAAATTTGTGAGTTTTTATTGTGGGCCAGACATTGTTCTAGCCACTAAGGACAGAACAACCAGTTTAAAAAAAATGGTTTTGCTTCCATGGGACTTTGCATTTGGCAGTGGGTGTCAGGAGTACATGAGGGGTGAGAGGTGTGGAAGACAACAGACAAGCATGCCTTCTCGGCGGGGACAAGAGGGACAGATAGTGGCTGCTGGGTCGGGGTTTGACATCCTACACAGTATCACATAAGGGCAGAGCCCTGGAGATGGAGAGGAGGCGAGTGCACGGGCAAGAAGAATGGCTGCACACTGCAGGTGCAAGAGCATGCTCATCACGTTGCAGGAGAGGCAAGGAACCCAACATGGTAGAAGTAGGCAGCATAGGGGCATACAAGCAGGCATGTCTGAGGGAGAAGGGCAGTCACAGGATGCTTTGAGCAGTAGGATCCCCAAGTCTGGCTGTGCTTCGAAGTACAGAATGGTGTAAGGGTAGAGAAGGAACACAGGGGACGGAATCAGCCTGAACACTGGCAATGACGTGGTCAGACTGGCTGTGTTTTGAAGGCAGAGCCTATGAGATTTGCTGGTGAACTTATGTTAGATCACAGATCTTCTAGCTGCCTTTCTCCCACTTCCAGAAACAGGCCACCCCTCCCTGAAGCCTGACTCCCTGGTAGCTTCCTCCTTCCCTCTTACAGCTGTGAGAAAGCCCGGCCACCCTGATTCCTAGACCACAGGCAACCCTGGAACTCTAACAACTCTTGTCCGTGCCAGGCCCAGGCAGATCACATGGTATGGAGGCAGGCCATTTCCACTGTCCTCTAAGAATGCCCTTTGTTCTTCAGAGTGGAGGGCTCTCTCGTCAGCTTCTCCACCCTCCCATGTCCTGGCCTGATCACAGCTGCCCGTGATCTTTCCTGATGAAGTTCATCTAAAAAGGTAATTTTGTGTCAACTCCTGTTCTTTTCAACAATGAAATGAAGAGCCAAGGATGACCCATGTCCAGGACGGAAGAGTCAAGGATGACCCAGAGGTCACTGGACTGAGCTACTGAAGGACATCATTGCTGTTTATACAGCTGGGTGACTTCTGGGAACTAGAAGGTTTGTGCCCCTGTGGAAACAAGGCTGACAGTTCAAAGCTTGAAACTGAGGACGGGGACAGTGACATTTGATGACAGCCATACAGGTAACTGAAAGCTAATGCCAGCCCTTTAGAAAATGAACAGGATTTCAATGGAGTGCATGCTCCAAAGTGGTAGTGGTGATGGCAGCGGTGATGCTCGGGAAGAACCCACCCACACCATTTTTTTTTTGTTAAGCATTATTACAGCTTTCTCAGAGAAGGGGGAGTCCTCAGAACTACCCTGCAGGCTAGTTAAGTGTTATCCTCATCAGCTGGCAGGAGAAACTATGGTTGAGGAAAACTGATTACAGCTTGCCAAGACCACTTGCTAGTCAGTGGAAGAACCAGATGAAAGATGTTATTTTTCGGTAATGAAGCCTGTGACTTTCCCCAACGACACACAGCATTGCCATCTGCTAAGGTTTCAGACATCGGGGGAGCCTTGCATGTCTTTGGGCAGGAACACTGGCAGAATCTTTGAACAATGGGGAAATGATGTTAGCTGGAATTTTAACGGCAGAGGAGACTCTAAGCAGAGTTGGGCACTCCGGTTTGCTCTAAGCGTGATTTTCTCCTCTGGGCGCATTCTGGACTCATTACTCATGCAGAACATTTCCCTGTGGCTGGACTAGTTCCTCACATAGTTAAAAGTACCACAAAGTGATCCAGAGCACCAAGTGCTGGCTGGCACAGGGGGCAACGTTTCCCCTCCTTCACCATGAATTTATAAGAATACTCCAATTTCCAAGGTAATAAGACAGCAGAAGGTCTCTCAGGACACTGTTGCCAAGCCCCGATGCAGAGCGAACCCTCTGAGTTCATTCTTCTGTCTGGGACTCTCCAACCTAGCCCTGCTCTATTAGCTCCTCTTGTGAAGATTACAGGGGCTTCCTCAATGGAGACATAGCCTACTGAGCCCCAGCGTCCAGGTGGCACTGTTCTTTATCTGAGGGCAGCCCGTGCCCACAGGGTCACGTCCTTCAGCCTCGGCTATATGCCGTGCCAGCAGCTCCTGGCCCAGCTCCTCAGTTCTCCTGGAACTGTTATTGTGGGCTTTAAAGTAATGGAGTTTGCTAGCTTATCTTTTCTTCTGCTCATCCCCGGGGCATCTTCCCAGTCAGTCCTAGGAGGCTTCTGCAGCTGACTGCTCCAAGACCAAAGTCAGCTTACTAAAGGGCAAACCTGCCTACGGAGGGTGCTGGGCAGTGTCCACAATGCTACAGAATGCACCTTTCACACTTTAGCTTCACTTAGGGACTCCTTTCTGCAGGTGTCCTTGTACCGCGTAAAGGAATGTTGATGTGGGAGTGTCATATATCAATCTGTTGATTTCATTGGTTAAGCAATAAAGGAACTCCTTGGCCCTGATAGGTTAAAAGATAGATGGGAGGAGGAAACAGAATAGAATTCTGGGTGGAAGAGGAAGTGAGGTCAGACTCTGCTCTGCTCCCAGAGAGACCCAACAGCTCTGCTCTCTGGAGCAGAGACACCAGGATGGACAGAGGCTAGACTCTTCCCGGTAAGCGCACCTTGGGGTGCTTACACACATCATTAGAAATGGGCTAGTCTAGGTGCGAGAATTAGCCTGTAAGGGTTAGAGTTCATGGGCCAAGCAGTTCTTAAATGAATACAGTTTGTGTGTTGTTATTTCGGGCATGAGCTAGCCAAGTGGCCGGGGTGTTGGGGACATAGCCCCGCCGCTCCTTATTTCAACAGAATGTACTTTCAAGTCATTGACTGCTTCACTGTTTGTAAGGGTGAAAAGCAGGAGTCAACTGAAGTGTTTAGAAACAGGACAGGCCAAACGCAACGGAACATCACACAGCTATGAAAAGAACGAGGACCTTATAGAGGTAATTGTGGTGGTTTGAATAAGAATGGTCCCCATAGGCTCATATATTTGAACACTTAGTTAGCAAGGAGGGGCACTATTTAAAAGGATTAGGAGGTGTGGCCTTGTTGGGGGAAGTGGGTCACTGCTGAGGAAAGCTGCCAACAGGGAGCAGACCCAGCTCAAGAAAGCAAAGTACGTTAGAGTCAACCAAGCTGACAGGAGCTGGAGATCTGAAGGGTACTTCGACATCAGACCTGAGATGCAGACTTTGGAGTCTGCGCAGCTGGCTTAGCAAGCATGGTCAATGTGTACAGAACTCACTTCCTATCCACAGGCTCTGGTGCTTCCACTTTGGAAACTAACTTGGCCTCGGCTTCTCCCAGAGCTGATGACACTCCACAGTGGGAATGTGCTTCAGAGCCTCCTGAAGAAAGGAAAGCAGCCACCACCACCATCTCTGACTCTGCACTAGAGTAACCACCACCTGGGGAAGCTGCGTGCACCTTGACTGTACTTGGTTAGCAAGCATTTGCAGACTGATGACCCGTGCCTACTACTATCTATATTTAGAGACTGGAAAGGACACTGGAAATATGCTGGTCCAACTCCACCTTAGAGGGGAGGGCACTGATGGCCTGCAAGCAGAAGTGATGCTCTCAGGGCTCCCTAACCTGCAGATGTGACTTGTCTTGGCTGTACTGACCCAGGTAGGTCACAGATCTATCCCCGCTGTGTTTCCTGGTCATCCCAGCTCCATGGGGTTAATCAGTCTGGCTAGACTCTTGAAAGACAAAGGAACGGTTTGCTCAAGGTAGACTCCACAAAGTTTGTCACCTCTCTGTGCTGTGCCACAGGTGACAGTTCCCACCTGTTCCTGTGGCTCCTCTGGCACTCAGTGTTCTGACCTCCCCATGGCCTCTCCAGATCGTGGACCTGCACAGGCTGTGGACCACGTCTGGGAAAGCTCTTGTTTTGCACCTGTGGCTGTCTCCCCTGACGGAGTCGCTAGCATGGGATTAGACATCTTTCCCTGAACTCTGGAGTCTCCTACTCAGCGCTCTCACGGCAGTTCTGCCTCCAGCCCGGTTGTCACCACCCAGTTTGGGTGACACATCTTAAATATCTCTTCCAGAGAAAAGTTAACCACTGATGGGGCAAACATCGAATCAGTTCCATCCCAGGAGCTACCAGCGCCTGACAAACTCTATGCAAAGATGTGAAAGATTAAGTTCTTAAGCGAGCATCGAGACTCCAGCCTGGGGGGAAGGGGATGAGTCAGACTCAGTTACTAATCAGTGCTGATGTAGAACGGGGTGCAAGGCTTAGACGTCTCAGGACGAAAGCATCTCTCACTCAAAGAAATGCCTTCCTGTGTAGGAGCCCACTCCTGCAAAGTCAGCTGGGGTTCCTGGATAGGGGATCCTCAAGGTCAAAGGAAAGCTGGATGAAAGAAACAGAAGACAGGACAGAATCGGGAGGTCTGTCTGGTCATGCCGAAACAGTCAAATGGCCCAGAGTTTATTTCAGAACTTGCTTATGTATAAAAGCAGAATGAAGCACAGCACAGTCAGTGTCTGACCACAAGACCATTGCTGTCCTTGAGTGAGCAGTCCCCTAACTAGCATGCGCTTGCTGCTTAGGAGCAGCCTTAGTTTCTATCTTGGGGTTCCTGAGGTTTGTCATCAGCAGCATCCAGTCTACTAGATAGAGTGTTCTTTTCTCACGGGCTAACTCAGAAGTCTCTCACAGCCCTCAGGGTCACAAGAAAAAGCAGAGCAGGCAAGCTTGAAGTCAAATGAGTTCTTCAAGCCAGAAATGACTCCAGATGGAAACTGAGTCACACATGGGCTCCCACATTCTTGGGGATGAAGAGATGGCTCAGTGGTTAAGAGTGGTTGCTCTTCCAGAGGTCCAGAGTTCAATTCCCAGCACTCACATGGTGTCTCACAACCATCTAGTGGGATCTGATGACCTCTTCTGGCATAAAATTGTATATACAGATAGAGCGTCATATAAGTAAAATAAGTAAATAAATCTTAAAAAAAAAGAAGTTTAAGAAGAAAAGAAATGCCTTTCTCTTTTCTGTTCACACGGGGGGAGGCAGGTCACACATTTAACTAAAGCCTCATTGTGAATGGGGTCTGCCATCTGCTGCCAGGATGGCTCGAAGTTTCACAGTATAGCTCCGGTTTTGGGGTCCTGGAATTGTGTTTCCCACATCTAAGTTATTTACCAGGTGAGTCTTGCATGTGGTGTGGCGGTTGCGGGAATTATGGGGTGATATGTCCAGGGTACTCAGACTTCAGCAGCAAAGACAGATAGCAACCCCAGGTCTGGCTCTCCCTCTGGAGTCAGTTTCCTCCTCCTGTCTCTGTGCACTCTAGGGATCAGGCAGCTCACCAGGGTCGCATGGCAGGCACTTTACTGAGTTATCTTGCCAGCCCCGGGCTAGTGGTTTTATTTATTTAAAAAGATACCAAAGAGCTCAGTCATTCGTTCCCTGTCTCCATCTCTCTCCCTCCATGAGAGGACACAGTCGTCGGTGGGGGCAAGCCCTCCCAAGAGCATTTCCATGCTGGCATCAGACTTCTAGCTTCCTGGACTATGAGAAAGACATTTCTGTGGTTAGGAAACAATACAGCGTCTGTATCTAAGCAGACTTAGACACTGGGGGCAGGCTGGAGAGTTAGGACTTTGGGGCTGAAGGGGCCTTTTTAGATGAGCCTGTGGTACCTGGACTGGCAGTGTGGCCAATTGGATCTCTGAGGTTTAAGAGTATGGCTTCTATCCAAACAGTGTCCTCCTAGGCTTATCCTAGGGCGATGGATAGACCACTGAGCTTGCCAGCTTCCACAGTAGGGTATCTCTGAGCCCTGCAAGGAGAGTGTGCCTGGGCCTGTCCCTGGGAGATGGGTCTCCAGGCAGCAATTACACGGAGTTCCCTTTGGACCTCTCGGTAAAGAATCTGAAGCTGAGGAGTGAGAACTGACATGGAGTCTAAGGCCCACTACACATTCGCAAAACATGTCTATGAATATAGGTTCCTGTGCCACACAGGGACTCTGAAAGACAGAAATAACTGTTCCCAGGTTGAAGGTGAGCGATCAGACACACAGGAAGGCTTTGGAGCCCAGCTCCATACTCTATATTCTACCTGTTCCCTTTCACACTTGAGCACAGGTGTCCAGGGGGTGGGAGGAAGAACTCGGCACCCGTTGGTCAGGGAGTCGGAAGTTTCCGTAAGGCTGCTTCTGGTGACAGGCTGGGTTTCTTTATGCAGGGAGGCTGTCCTCAAGGGAGAGAGGATAGTGTTTGGTCAGGGACTGTTTTAACTGACACCCAGGGAGCTATGAGGATGTCCCAGGAAAGGCCTTCACAAGTGGAAAATGAGGCTTTCTGGATCAAGGATTGTTGCTGGAATCTTTTCTGGGAGGTAGGAGGGAGCCCTTAAGGTGACTGAGGATGAGGTGGAGCCTGCATCAGGAGTCAGAGACAAAGGAGAGCGAGCTAGTCTGCTCATTCCCTACCCATTCCATCCACTACCCCATCACTCTGCAAGGCCGGGCCCTGGGAACCCTGACTCCAGGTGACACCTGACCTCTGACTCCCAGGGACTTGCAGACAGCAGACTGTGCACCTCATGCACAGGGGGCCTGTGGAGTCTTGTCTGGCACTGTGTTGCTCTTGCATGAGCTGCTTTTAAAAGAAACTTCTAGTGAGGAAAAGAGAGCCCTAAGCTGCAGCTGGAAGAGGACACCTCCCTCCTCCCCCAGCCCACTCCCAATCTTTACAGCTAGAACTGGCATCAGAGGGCCGAGAGGAGAGGACATCTTCACTCCAGTACCCACTACAGCTGGAACAGAGGACCAGGAGAGGACGGCCTCACTCCAGTACCTATTACAGCTGGAACAGAGGACCAAGACAGATGACTTCACTCTAGTGTCTATTTGGTCCCTGGGGTCCAGAAACTTGGACTTTGGCTCTCTACACTTCAGGCAACTCCGAGAACGAGTGAAGGGCTCTTCAGATCACCTGTTGTCAAGGAAACCCTCATCCCTTGTCCACCAGGCTTTAACTGAAAAGGTACAGTCATGTTATCTGGCTGTGTGTCATCTGGCAACGGGGCAGGGGAACACTCATCCCAACTGCTCTTAGTTATGACCACACTGGAAACCTAGGCCATGATTACGGGATGGAGCAGCTGGACTGAATCACTGGAGAGCAGTCAGAAAGTCTTCAGTGAGGGGAACAGCTCTGGCGGGATATACATGTCTGTCCCGCGTCGATCCGAGTTAAGTTCCAGCCCATCTGAGTACCTCGCATGTCCTCATAACCACCCAACCAGACACAAAGTTCCCTTCCAGTTGCTGGACTTTCACTCATACAGACGATGACACTACGCCTTTAGTCACAAAGTTGACTCTTTAAATGAGAAAGCAGGCGGCGTTTAAAGATGGTGAAGGCAAAACTCTGATTAGGAGAGGGGCCGGAGAATGAACGGAGGGTCGGCAAGGGTTTCGGATTCTGTGAGAGGATTTTAGAAGTCCTACAATTATCTCTCTCTCAGCTCTTGACTGTCAGACTGAAGAGAACAAAGACAGGGCATGAGGAATCTAAGACGATGAGGAATTACATCCATAATCCCCTCCCATCTGACTCTGGCAGGCAGGCAAGTATAGATGGTATTTAACTTACCCTTTTCCACACCCCCAGCGCCCAGGCCCTATTAGAGTTGGCTGCAGCAGCACCGTGTGAGCCGCTGGGCAGGGATCCACAAGCAAGCTGGAACACGGTCTTGCCAAGATCCAAGAATCCATCCCAAACTGGGAAAATATTTTCTCACAAGAAGCACCAGCCATTGCTGCACATCTGTGCAGACAGCTCATCCGCCCATGTGAGCAGATGGGAAGATACAAAAAGGTGGACCCAGCATGAGTATCGGACCTACAGCTGTATCGGTGGCCAAGGAACTTGGTCCTATAACCAGAAAGGCAGTAGCCAGCGAAAGCAAAGGATGGTCTTTGCTTCCAATTTGACACTTTCTCTCAAACGGTTCTTAGTCTTTGATCTTGGTCCAGCTGGAAATAGGAACGCAGGGCAGAAAGCACAATGGCTTTCTTGAGTGGGAGAGATGAAGGACCCTGGAGTTTTGGTTGTGGTTTTTTTTAATGGAGATGGGCGTTAGAGCCGGCTACAAGGAGACATTTACCTAGACATTGTCACTGCTGACCTGGCCTTGTGCTGAGAGGTGAGAGAGAAGACAAGGATTTCTCAGACATCTCCCGTTCAGAAGTAACTGGGGTCTCACAGAGAGAGAGCCCCTACTTAGTAGAGGGCCATCTCAGACTCTTTCCTGCGTCTGAGCTGCAGTTATTCCATCTGTCCATCTGTCCATCCGTCGCTGGAGTGTGACGGCATGTGCTTCGCACAGTGCTCAGCCTGGCCTGGCATGCAGCCAGCTGGCAATTGTCAAGTTTCTGTATTGTTGGTCACGGGCATGACTGGCTGGGGGTGGAGTGTATCTGAGAGTGTGTGTTCTCTGCGGTCCTGTTCACAATACGTGGATAGAATGACAAAGAAGAGCAGAAGTTTAAGATGTTGGGGCTTTATTCTGCTTCATCTTGAGGTGGGAACAGCCCAAATATGAGGACTTATGAACAAAAGAGGTGGAGACCGAGGGACGGATCCCACTTTACAAGAATCCATTCTCTATGACCAGTCCACGCCCCTGAGAAAGGCATTAATCCTTCCTGTCGACATAATTGCCTTGGAAAACTTTCATGTCTCAGATGTGTCATAATGGCAACCAAATTCGAACATAAATCTAAGTATGGCCAAATCACAACTCATACCACAGCCACATGCCAAGAGCGAGGGCCTGTTTCATAATGGTGGTGAGGCAGGGTGTGGAGACCACAGAAGCCATTTCCGGGAGCATGGGAAAGAAAGTCTGGCTTTGAGATACAGGCACACATATAACCAGGGCCCCAGTCAAGCCTGAGCAAACACTCAGGTATGAATGGTCGCCGTCCACTGGCTCCTACAAGGGCCTGTGCTGAGTCCTGTCTGTCCCAGGATCTCACACGTGATCGATCACACTTACTTGCACAGGTCTTCCCGTCGCTGCGGAGCACGTGACCCTCAGGACATTGGCAGGCAAAGGACTTGTCTGTGTTGACGCAGGAATATTCGCAACCGTGGTCACTCAGCAAGCAGTAATCCGCCCCTGTAAAACCAAAGCCATGTGAGATCCCTGGGGCCTCCGTCCGCAAGGCCTCTGAGCTGCGATGGAAATTAAGTAACAGTTCACATTTACTGCTATTAAAAGCACTGGTTCCCTGCAGAATTCCCCATAGTCTCCCTGGAGGGCAGAGGAGAACATGCTGATTTTGGCATTGCCTGTACACTTCCCTAGTGGAGAGGCAGAAGGGGACTCACTGGAGCAGGTCTTGAGGTCATCATTGATGAGGAAGCCTTCCGAGCACTGGCAGACAAAGGATTCCTCCGTGTTCAGACATAGCTGCTCACAGCCGTGGTCTTGCTGTGCACAGTGGTCCACCCCTGCGTTAGTCACAAACACAGGAGAACATAAAGGGACTGAGGTGCCAATGCCTAACTGTCAGCCAAAGCCTTCCTGGCGGCCACAGCAGCCACAGGGAAGGGTCCACTTTACCTCATACAACTGGACTTGCTGGGAAATCAGCCTTGCTCCACGTCATAGCCAGCTCCAATGGACTTGACACAAACCTAGAGTCACTGGGGGAGAGGAACCCTCATTTGAGGAATTGCCTCCACCAAATTGGCCCGTGGGCATGTGTGGTATGTTCTTGATTGTTGATTGATCACAATCCACTGTGAATAATGTCCATCCAGGGAAGGTGGTCCTGAGTGGTGTAGGATCATGAGCTGAATATGAACTGGATGCAAGCCAGCACACAGCATTCTTCTGTGGCCTCCGCCTCAGCTCTTGCCTTGACTTCCCTCAGTCATTAACTGTGACATGGGGGTGTAAGTGGAAATAAACCCTTTCCTCCACAGGTTGCTTTTGGTCACGGCATTTATCAGAGCAACAGAGAAGCAAACTAGATACAGCTGAAGCCCTCCAAACAGCGGCTGGCATACAGCAACTGTTTAACGAATGGTTGTTATTATTACTAAGTAGTGCTCAGAAAGAATCATTGTGTAATTTATTTTTATTTGAAAAAGAAAAAAAGTGATTTTTTTAAAAATTCTCTTGATCAGGACATCCAGATTCAGACAGTAAACAAAAGCCTTGCTGCTTGTGTGGCCCCTTCTGGCACCTAAACCCCACACAGCTGGTCCTTGGACAGGGACCTGGAAATACATAGCTGGGGTGGATGCTCCCATAGAGAGCCCCCTGGGCTGCCTCCCAGATTTACTGAACGGAGAAAGGGCACCCTCCACCACCTGGACAGACACTGAAGACTTCATGATGGCCCACTGAGGTAAGCCTTTTCATTCTTGTGTGGCTGAAGGACCAGCAGCTTCTGGAACAATACATCAGTAGACACACCCCAGAAACACTTACAGCATCTCAGGAGCCACCAACCCATGCTCACATCCTGATTCTGCCATTTAAATTGTCGGGAGGCGCGTGAGAGCTAGGATGTTGGAGGTGCTCACAACTGTGCCCGCTGCATGAATGCTCAGAATGCTGTGTCATCACGCCTGAGAACCGTGTGGATTTTATTTCCCTGGGAACTTTTGGATGGAAATAGCTTGGTTTAAGAGTTCTGAAAGTTTGAACAGAGGAAGACCCCCATCTCTTCTGGGCTCTTCTAGACTTTGCAAGGTGTTGCAAGATATTTGATCACACGTGAAACTCTGAGACTGTGTTAATAAAATTAAGCTTGGATGGGGGATGGAGTGGACAAGAATTAGCCATAGAGAGAGCAAAGGCATAGGGAAGGATTTAGAGATTTGTGGTTTGTTTGTTTGTTTATGGGTTTTTTTTTTTTTTTGGCTTGGGAAAGTCGGTGAGTTACGTCTCAGCTTCTCTGAGCTATCAAGTTTTCACCCCGACATCTGACTTCTTTATTGGTAAACAGAATAGAGACTTAGCTAAAACCTACACTTGGCGGCCACAACGGCAGCCCAGCCAGTGCCAGTGGGACCTGAAATCCCGCCAGGCCACGGTCTGAGGGGTGGGGCGCTAACTATGGGGTGCAGGACTCAGACAGTGGTTAAAATGAGTAGATTCAGGTGCAATTGCTAAGCTGAAAGAAAAACAATCTTCTCATCATTATTACAGCTCAGCCTTTGACGCAGGCAGTACTAACGGTACCACTGGATGGGTTATAAAATGCATGAAACCCTGAAGCTATAGAAAGGCATGGCTGCTAAGAGCCCCACCCCATCAGCACCCATACCCCTGGGCACACTCACGGCTGCAGGTCTTGCCATTGGAGTCCAGGGTATAGCCCCGACGGCAGCGGCAGTAGTGGCCTTCCTCTGTGTTGACACACTCGTGTTCACAGCCTGGCTTGTTTAGTGCACAGTAGTTGATCCCTGAGGGGAGAAAGTGAAGACCCTCCTTCAGATGCTGTGAGGTGATTAGGGCGGACTCCAGGGTTCCCACAGCCCCCATGGAGACAGCTGGTGGGTGCTGCTTGCTGAGGCAAGCCAGGAATTATCCTTCCTTCTTCAGTCACTTACCAGGCAAGGGCCAGGCCCTAAGTTAGAAGTGTAGATGCCAATGTGAGCATTGCCATAGCCCTGCCTTCAGGGTTTGTGCTCTGGCAACACAACAGAGAGGAACCAGGAACATGAGACACCAAAGACACAATCAAGTGTCAAAATGAAGTGAGGTTATTGAGGCCTCCTACACACTCCACTGCTGGTTACGCCACAAACTGGGGAACAGGGTAAGTGGACCAGGCACAGATACAACTTCATCCGGTGAAGGTGTATGTCACAAACAATCCCACACCAGTTTGGAATTATGACCAATAGAGAGGTTATTTATTTAAAGGGGAAAAACTTACAGATTACCATTCCAGACAACAGCCCTCTGCGCAATCAGGAAGGGAGCCTGCTCATAGGAAGTGGAGCCAGAAGCCAGAGCGCAAGCAAGAGCAGTTGCTGCTTTTTTAAAGAAAGAGAGACCACGCCCCAATGGGCTAGTATCTCAGCAGCTATTGGCTGAAGGAGTGGAAGGAGCTCCCGCAACACCTCCCCATTTTGTTTAAGTAAGAGAGTTCTAAACCTACTACGAAATTATATACAATAAGTACAAATATCCTATTCTAACTAGCTTAAGTCTTGTATAATAAATAATTTGGCCAAGTCATCAACCCCATCGAAGATCTGAGAAGGGAAATAATGTTATGCAACAAATCACAGAGACAACTAGCTACCTGGGCAATCACCCAAGGCCACGTTTGTAGCGTTGAAGCAACCAACTTTGGATAAGGCCTAACATAACTGACATACCATTTTCAAAGGCAAGAAACTTTTCAAAACTATCTTACCCTGTCTTGGCAGGATATGACAGTCCTGTTTTATCCATGTACGGATACTCTGTATCTCTGTCAGTGGTTGAGGCATGGGCATTTCTTTGCCCAAAGGTCAGTTCTGCCAAGAAGAAAGGCTCCAGGTGGAGTGTCTTTGGTGCTCAACATTCTCTCGGGAATAGATCGGTGTTGCCAGGAGCAATTGTGTCTCACTACCACGAAACTCTGAGTTAGATTAAAGGCCATTTTCTACAGCTCTTTGAAGAGGTTGAAGATTATCTATCTATACTGAATATAATCTCTATGTATCTAAAGAACTTGATTAGTCTAATTATAATTAACAAACTTAGATGACTATTGATCTATATAATTCTCATTACCTATCTAACTTAAAGACTAAGACAATAAACAACTGTGCAATGAATGAGGACAATATGACCTCCAAATAAAAACAATGTACAAATATACAATGCAATATGGTAAGTATATATCAATACATAAACAATATATAAGTATCTTAATCAGAGGTAGAAATTCACACTGCAGTATGGTAAATTTATATAATATATATCAATAAAATATATATTAATACATAAAAAAGGTTTTAAACAGAGGTATGCCAAAGTCAGATGTCAGAATTGTTAGATAATAACTGTCCTTGTTACGTGTTAGTTCATAAAGTTGGAGGCTGGCTGTGAAGTCCGTACTGAAACCATGAATGATGACCAATCCTGCATATCAAGTTATGATGTCAGATGAATGGCCAGAGAAGAAATTCCAGAAAATCTGGAAAGGCTAAGAATGTTGAAGCAGAGAGTCCAAACTCTTCATTTAGGAAGTCCAGGTCCAGAGAAGTAAAAGGAGTCGGTCCGAAGTGACATCACTGGTGTGAATGGCCATGCTCAGACTGGACCTCGTGACTCGGAGCTCAGAACAACTGGGGAGTTCACGCCACTTTTAAGGATGCTGTTTCAGCTATGATGAGCCCCAACCTGAGCACTAGAGTCCAGAATCTCCAAGTCCACCCCCTGGACCACATCTGTCATCGACTCAGCCTCAGAGTCTTCTGGGGTTCCAGGCTTTGCATCACCACCTTTGTGGTCAGTGTTTGACCAACGACAGCATTCTCTGTCCAGGGGGAGGTGGCAAGGGAGACTGAGTCCTGGCCAAGGGCTTTCCTTCAGGATGACGCTGCCCTGAACTACTTTCCCCAGTTTAATTGGATGATATTGAGTACTCTTGAAACAGATTTGTTTTTAATTAGATTTGAAAACAGCCACCAGCCTCCTGTTTCATGTAAATGGCTCAGTGTCTGGAGGACCCGGAGCACTTGGGAGATCTGAGATTCCTAATTACAAACCTCAGATTTTAAGCCAGACACTTTGCTTCCCTCTGCCATGTAATGCTCTAGAGACCACGAGCGCTCCCTCCCACTCCCAGCTGCCTGCCATAGTGGAGGACTGAGTACAAGCTTTAAGCCAGGGTGGCTCCGACAGACCGACCTCAGAGGTCCAGGCCGGGGCTCGCGGCAAAGACAACGGAAAATGTAATGACGAGGAGGAAGATTGAGAGATGGCGGATGAGGACGCCAGCTCTGAGGAAAAGTTCTAGTTCTCCTGGATTAAAAAAGCAACCAGGGCCCCTGGCTGCACAGGAAACGGAGCTGTCGGATAAACATCATCATGATAACCCCATCAGATAAACCACCAGATAAAACACGGATGAGCTTGAGGGACCCTGGCAGAAGTCACAGTCTACTAAACAGCCCATCTTGGGGCAATGCCTGTCCTTGGAGCCTTCTCTTCCTCAGGTGCCTCTCCGGTGGAGTGTGGAGGGGTGGCAAAGGTGAAGGAAATCCTTGAGGTCTGGCAGGAGATTCAGAATCTCAAGCCAGAGCTCCATCAAGGCTACATGCCTGACTTGTCCACTTGTTATCCATTAGTAACACACCAAGCATGCCACCATGATGCCTCTGTGCTGAACCAGATCTAACTATCTCCCTAAGCACCTTCATCCCCTGTTACTGATTTCCCATGGTGCACTCAGTCCCCCAAACATCCATCCCTGAAAAAAGGTGTCTGTAGCACACAGGGGAATGGCTAGGCCCTGAAGCTGGCCTCACACATACCACTGGGAGTGTGTGGTCTAATTGTCTTCACGTTCTGAGTGCTCTCCATTGAGGCTATTATTTAACACTTGGCTGTTTCAAGGGTTTGTCTCCAGGCTTGGCAGTGGATACACAAAGTTTGGTACTTATTAGGACACATGTAGAACTTAGTCTGTGCCATGAACAGAATGTGATTTGTTTAGAGTCAGTTTCACACATGGCTCATAGTGTTTTCAGAAGAGGTTCACGGTACATCTCACCAGTGCTTGTGACAAGCATCTGAGTCCTCACTCCAGCCTGCTGATGCTCTGCTTTCCTTGAGTTTGGCTGCAATGACCTAGGGCATTACTCTCCTTCTTCCTTCCTATCAGAGAATCCAGAACTTTAATGTCCCCACACTTAGCAGCTTCTTTAACGTCCCATCTCTGTGCCTTTTTTCCTCCCTCTAAATTCCACAAACCCTAACCCTAACCCACCCCCATTTCAAGAAGACGCTTCAGCACAGACAGAGTTGCTAAACAAATCTCGTGACCAGAGCCAGTCTATTCAGTCTCTAGGAAAACATCCCACAATAGGTTCTAGTGGCCACAGGAAAATAGGAGCAGAGAACGTTAACGAACACCAGTGTCCACTGCAAACGCAGTGAGCTAAGGGTCTGCCAAGAGGAGAAGCATTTTGATGGAAAGGAACATGGTGGATGGGCACTTACTTCGGCAGGTTTTCCCATCTGGATTCAGCATGAAGCCCTTCAGGCAGCGGCAGAAAGCGGACTTCTGGGCATTAACACACTCGTGCTGACATCCGTGGTTAGACGAGGCACAGTAGTCTATCTCTGGAAAGAAAGCAAGGTCCTAGGAATCATGAATAAGTCAATATGACTAGCCATGAAAACAAGGACTCTCGGCCCCCATTTTCCCAAGTGTGTAAAATACGGGCCTCGAGGTTTAGGTCCAGAGGAGCCCTCTTCAAAAAGCCATTTCCATGTCTTTATTATGTCCTCGTCTCAAATATCTTTTCGCATTTGTTTTTTGTTTTTTGGAGACAGAGTTTCTCTGGGTAGCTCTGACTGTCCTGGAGCCCATGCTCTAGATAGACCAATCTGGCCTTGAACTCACAGGGATCCTCTGCCTCCCAAGTGCTGGGATTAAAGACGACCACCACCACACCAGGCTTCAAAGAGCTTTTTGACGTTTTGAGTTTACAAAATATTTATATACCAGTTGCTTCTTGTAAAAGCCACTGAAATTCAATCTGCATTGGGGGCTGGGTGTGGTGGTGCACACCTTTATTCCCAGTCCTTGGGAAGCTCAGGCAGGCAGATCTCTGTGAATTCAAGGTCATCTCAAAAACAAAATATAAAAGAAAAAATTATGTTGGGTAAGAATGGCATTTAGGTTGGTACTGGAGTTCTGAACTCTGGTCCCAACACTTAGCAGCAAGTGCTTTATGCACTGGGTCATATTTAGCTTCGTTTTCAGTGTAGTTAATCACTGATGCAGTTACCTCCACTTTTAGTTCACAGAAAGATTTTTATTAATCACAACTGAGTATCATATACTATTTGTGCCCTTTTCTGCAATAATGAAATGGCTTGTATGGTTTCCTTTAGCATGTTAATATTGTGCATTGCATTGATTGAGTTTTGAGTATTAAAGCCAACCTTGAATTCCTGGGCTAAATCCCACAAGGTTATGATGCATTGCTCTTTTTGTATATTGTTGACCTGATTGCTAAAAGCAAAGATATTTGTATGTAAAATTTTCTTACAGCTTATTCTGGTTTGAGCATTAGGGTAATGCTGACTTAGGAATGAACTGAAATACATTTATCATTTATATTGAGGAGTCACTTGTATAGAATTAGCAATAGTTATTGCTCAAATGCTTGGTAGGCTTAGTGGTTAAGTCAAATAGGTCTAAAGATTTCTCGATGTATAGATTTAAGTTGTAAGTTAAACTGATTTAAGAGACATGACTAATCAGATTGCCTATTTCTTCTGGAGTAAACTGTAGTTGTTTGTTTTTTTCAAAGGATTTGTCCATATCATACAAGCTATTGGCATATATGTGTGTGGTAATATTTTTCCTTTCAATGGACCAATAGTGATTTCCACATTCTTAATATTTTAGGGGGATTTGTGTCTGCTCCCTCCTTTTTCTCCTAGCTAGTCTGGTAAGAAATTTAACAATTTTCTTTCTTTCTTCCTTCCTTTCTTTCTTTCTTTCTTTCTTTCTTTCTTTCTTTCTTTCTTTTTTTATTTGAGACAGGATCTCACTTTGTAGCTCTGGCTGTTCTGGAACTCACCTTGTAGACCAAACTGCCTTTGAAATCACAGAAATCCACCTGCCTCTGCCTCTTGAGTGCTAGCATCTTCTTGTTTTTAATTTTTAAAATTAAAATAATTATATCATCCTCCTTTTTCTTTCCTCCTTCCAACCCTTCTCACTCCCACTTCCCTCCCTGTTAAATTTAAGTTCTCTTTTCCTTATCATATACATGTGTTTAACATATATGTTATATATGTGATACAATACACATACTTTTCCTTTAATGCATATGTATAGATCTTTAACATATACGTGTGTATATGTATATCTTTAACACACATATATGTGTGTGTAAAACATATATGCATACTTTTTATTTAATACACACACACACACACATACACACACATCCTGCTGAGTCTGTTTCACATTGCATGTGTGTGATTTCAGGACTGACCATTTGGTAGATTACCCATTGGGCTCTCCCTGAGGTAGACTTACTGGCCCACTCTCCCATTCCGTGACTGCCTGTGGCTCTTTGTCAATGGGTGGGGCCTCATGAGATCAGCACATCTATAGGGTGGCTCTTGTTCAGATCTTGCTTAGAGAGTTATTGTTTGCTCTTTTGCTTTGTTCCCCAATTTGTTTCTACTTATCTACAAGGTTTTATTTTGATAAACTGAATGAATAACTAGTCAGTTTTATAAAAACATAATAAAAACTTGGTAATTACAACAACGAGAAGAAACTTGTCCTAGATGATTAGTATGTTATGAAAAAACAAACCAAAACCTCTCACCAGGTAAAGTGGTATGCACCTGTAATCCCAGCATTCAGGAGGGTGAGAAAAAAATTACCAATTCAAGGCAAGCCTGAGCTATACGATGAGACCTTGTTTCAAAACAAAACAACAAACAAAATCTCATCTCTTCATAACATACGGTGGATCATACATTGATACAAAATTTTGGAAGTTAATTTTGCACACACATTAAAAGACTTAGCATGTGTCTTGGTTTGGTTTACTTACTACTACTATAATGAAAACCATGACCAAAGCAACTTGGGGAAGAAAGGATTTATTTGGCTTACACATCCATACCATAGCCCATCACTGAAGGAAGTCAAGACAGGAACTCAAGGAGGGCAGGAACCTGAGGCAGGAACCCATGTAGAAGTCACAGAGGATTATTGCTTTCTGGCTTGCTCCCTATGGCTGGCTCAGCCTGCTTACTTAGAGAATCCAGGACCACCAACCCAGGAAGGCATCACTCACAATGAACTGGGCCCTTCCTCATCAACCACTAATTAAGAAAATGGCCTACAGGTTTACTTACAGCCCCATCTTATGGAGGCATTTTCTTTTCTTTTTTTCTGTTTTTTCAAGACAGAGTTTCTCTGTGTGTATTCCTGGCTGTCCTGGAACTCACTCTGTCAACCAGGCTGTCCTTGAACTCACAGAGATCTACTTGCCTCTGTCTCCTGAGTGCTGGGATTAAAAGTGTGTGCCCCCATAGTCCAGCTGGAGACATCTTCCTAACTGAAATTTCTCAGAGGACCTTAGCTTATGTCAAGTTGACATAAAACTATCCAGCATGACATGTCAATAATCTTTGACTCCATAAATTTTGTTTTGCATTTTGTTCCTAAGAACATAAAAACACAGGATTTATGAATATGGGTGTGAAAAACATATCACAAAAAACTGTTCAGTAAATTATACCAGGTAATATACAAAATATGATGCAGACATTAAAATGTTTTATAACATGCAAATGATGTGCTAAAATGCTCCAGATTCAATGGTTATTATATGTTCTAACACTATAAAAATACATCCGTGCGTGTACACTTTAAAAGGGGAAGCTGTTGAGATGGGTCAACTCTTACATAAAAGCCTGATGGTGTGAGTTTGATCTCTGGTACCCATGTTTGGAGGTTTTAAAAGCCTACATCAGGCCCATTCCATTGTCTCTCTCTTTGCCTGCTGCCCAAGGATCATGATGTAAAGCTCTCAGCTTCTTTTCCAGCAGCTTGGCTTCCCACCTGCCACTGTGTTCCCTGTCATGATGCTAATGGACTAATCCTCTGGAATTGTAAGCAACCCCCCAGTTAAATGCTCTCTTCTATAAGGGTTGCCTTGGTCACGGTGTCTCTTCACAGCCATAGAATGGTAACTAAGACATCACATAAAGGCGGAAGGAGATAACTAAGTTAATAAAGTTGTCCTCTGACTATATGCCATGGCACACTTAGCCCTGCATTCACACATCATAATAAAAATTAAAAAAATTAGAGCCAGCAAATGTCTAGACAAATAAAGATACATGCTGCTAAATTCTCAATTCTTGGAATCCACTGACATCTTAAAGTTGTCTTTGTTCTCTACATATTTACCTTGGCGCACACACCTATCTACACACACACACACACACACACACACACCAAAACAAACAAACAAACACAGGCTGGAGAGATGGCTCAGCGGTTAAGAGCACTGGCTGCTCTTCAGAGATTCTGAGTTTAACTCCCAGCAACGACGTGGTGGCTCACAGCCATCTATAATGAGATCTGTTGCCCTCTTCTGACATGCTGGCATGCATGCAGATAGAACATCTTTACACAATAAAGTAAATCTTAAAAGGCCCAAACAAATAAATGTAATCCTATTTTTAAAATTTAAGGTCTGGAAGGAAATGAAACAAACTGTGATTAATGATACTCGTCTCTGGCTCATAGAGTATAATGGTTTTATTTTATATAACTTCATTTCTGTAAGAATCAGTTGTTTACAATAAACTTATTTTACTTTTGTAATAAAAAATAAATATATGTGCTCATAATTACAAAACTAGTTGCCATGGAAAATAATAAATAATATAGAAAAAAGAACAGTGTAGGAGGTATCCAGAGTTTTAAAAAAAATCAGTGAACATGGCTAAGAATACTATATATAGCCAAAGATGTCACTATTAAAGATCCAAAGGGGGTCTGGAGAGATGCTCACTGGATAACACGCTGCTTTTGCAGAGATGCCAGGTTCGGTTCCCAGAACCCAGGCTGGATGGGTCTCAACAACCTGTCACTCCAGCTCCGGGAGATCCAACTCAGCACACACACACACACACACACACACACACACACACACACACACAGACATGTCACCCCACCCCACCTCCTATGCTATGCATGCACACAAAGTGAGTTTGAGACCTGGAGTAGTTTGAATGGGAATGGTCTCTATAGAGTTGTATATTTGAATGCTTGATCCCCAGTTAGTGGAACTGTTTGGAAAGGACTGGGAGGTGTGGCCTTGGTTGGGGGAGGTGTGCCACTGGGGCTGGGCTTTGAGGTTTCAAAAGCCAATGCCACGTCCAGTCTCGCCCTTTCTCTGCTGCCAACTTGTAGACAGATATGAGCTCTCAGGTATTGTCTGGCACCATGTCTGCCTGCATCTCACACCCCTCACACCTCTGCCCACCTTGATGATCATGGATGAACCCACTGAAACTGTGGGCAAGGTCCCCATGAAATGTTTCCTTTTAAAAGTTGCCTTGGTCATGGTGTTTTATTACAGCAACAGAACAGTAGAGTTGAAGAGATTCCATATAGCCATGGAAGGAGTAAAATGCTAGAACATTATCAGTAAGCCACAGCCTCATGGCGATGTATAGATGAATAGAAATAGGTTAATTTAAGATGTAAGAGCTAGCTAGGAATACAGCTAAGTCATTGGCCAAACAGTGTTGTAGATAATAAAACTTTTGTGTGATTGTTTGGGTCTGGGTGGCAAACACAAGCACATTTACACAGGACATGGCACATTTTGGCTCAGTCACACATTGGTTGTGCTTGGTGTGTTGCCTTGGCTACAGTACCTTCTATAGACAATAAGTGTACAGTTACCAATTGGATGTGACTTCAGGTCTACAATAGAGAGTTGACTCAGCAGAGGACCCAAGTTCGGTTCCCAGCAGCTATACGTAGTTGTTCACAAACCCCTATGATTCCAGCTCCATGGAATCCAACACCATCTTTTGGGCTCTGTGGGCATTGAGTACCCCCCATCTCCCATATACATACAAATATTCTAAAAAAGGACAATAAGTCTTCTAAAAATAGGGACTGAAATGTAAATTAATTTTTTTTTTCAGTTTTACTCATCTTTTGGAAGTGTGTAAGAA
Organism: Alexandromys fortis; assembly: GCF_014885135.2. Taxonomy (NCBI): domain Eukaryota; kingdom Metazoa; phylum Chordata; class Mammalia; order Rodentia; family Cricetidae; genus Alexandromys; species Alexandromys fortis. The sequence continues at coordinate 1,101,782 of NW_026067896.1, read as the reverse complement.
CTGGGTTTTTTTTTTTTTTCTTCCACCACAGCAGCGGCTACAGGAGGCTGGGACTGTGACACATCAAAGGTACTAATAAAGTAGCTGCCCGGCGGCTTCCTGGCTGGCCCTCCATGTCTGTCCTTGCCACTGGCTGTCTCTCAGCTCTTTCCTGTCCTGCTGTAGACAGGAGACTCCAGGGTTGTATCTGCACAGGCCGGCTTTCTCTTTACTTCTCTTACCCTTTTCTGAGAGCTTGGAGCATCTCTTCTCTATGGCCAGGCTTTCCCATCTGGCTCCTGTACACGCCCCAGGATGGTGGGAATGTGGCCTTTCTAGGGGGCAGTTCTCCCTAGTGCTGGCCTGGACCCCACAGCTTTCCGAGCATTCTTCTCTGCCCACGCACTGGGCTGGCCAGCTTCACGGTTTTGCCTCTAACACGGTCTGAAGATAGCTGAGCTGCTGGCTCCCAGCCCAGCTGGTGAGACCTCCCAGCTGGAAGAGCTCTGCCCTGACTCCCAGTCAGACCTCTCTCTGGCCCCCACAAGGCAGTTTCTACCTCAGGATCTGACGGCCAAGTCCCTTGTCTGTACCACTCTTGGGTCTAGAATAGGGTCTAGTCGTAGGGGACGTGCTGAGGCAGTGTGGGAGATGGTGCCGTTCTGGAGAATAGGGTGGGAGTGAGAGCCAGGACTCCTCCAGGGAGGAAGTTCTGAGAGTAGACAGGTATGTTCCCCCGCTCCTCTGATCACGGGACACGGCTTCCACCTGCCCTAGTCCAGCCTGCCTGCGTCACACCATGTGCCCTGGGTTACAGTGACTCAGCTGCTTGCTCTCTGTGGTGGGACTTGGTTCCCACCAACTTTCAACAGAAAAGTCTTGAGTTTGTATGTACTTTTATGCTTAGTCAGGACATATGTTACATGCCCACTTACACTGAAATTCTTTGGGTTAGTGTGTATGCGTTCATGTGTGCACATGTGTATATGAATGTGTGCACGTACATGTGTTTGGAGATCAGAGGTCAACATCGTATATCTCCTTCATTTGCTGTCCATCTGATTCTTTGGAGTCAGGGTCTTTGAACGCGTAGTTCACCCATCCATCTAGACTGGTTGGCCAGTGAGCCTCAGGGAGCCTCCTGCTTCCACCTCCTCAGTGTGTACCCCCCCCCGTTTTTTTTATAGGAGTTCCAGAGATTCAAACTGCATTGCTGGCACAGCAATCACCTTAACAATTGAGCCCCCTTCCCAGATGCCAGTATCACCCATCGTTCATAAAATCATAATTAGCACCTGACAATTTGATCAATCACTTCTACAGATGATCTCATTTAGTCTTCGAGACAAGAATGTGGATTATCATCTCCTGTTGCAGTTGAGGAAACTGCAGCATGAGGTTTTCCCCAAGATCACCCAGGGGAAAGGCAGAGATGCCGCAATTGACTTAGGAGCACAGGGTCCCTCTTTGATGCTGACTCATGGGCCCCGACAGCCACAGCTCCCAGCTGCAGCGACAGCCTGACGGTTGTTCACAGTTCAGAATGTGGTTTCTTGGGCGTGGGGTGGGAAGAGGTGGACAGCGTCTTGCTGAGAACTGCTCAAGTTTTGTACAGAGAGGAGGGGAGCCTGGGAGGAGAGCAGCCTACTCAACCTTTCTACTCAGACTAAGAACTGTGCATGAGCTGTGTGCTGGGCATGGAGGTCTAAATGCCCTGTTGTAGCACGGCTTTCCTTCCCAGGCAAACCCATTCGTGTGGCGAATGACAGCTCACTTTAAAATCCAGCCATGGTCTGTGCCTCCTTCATGGGGCTCCAAGAACATGTTTTGGATGTAACGTGCCAGGCCCCTGGGGTTTGAAGCTGTTGATATTAAGGGATTGAATAAAAGAAGGATGCTTTTGAAAACATGTACAGAAGCACACACTGGATGTACCTTTAAAAGATGGCACACAAACATATAAATTAAAATCCTCGTTGTAGTGGTGCCTTGCTTTATCCTTTTTCTTTTTTTTTTGTTTTTCAAGACAGAGTTTCTCTGCGTAACAGTTCTGGCTGTCCTGGAACTCCATTTGTAGATCAGGCTGGCCTCGAACTCATAGAGCTCCACCTGCCTCTGCCTCCCGAGTGCTGGGATTAAAGGCGTGCACCACCACCGCCTGACTCTTATTTTACTCTTAATTGTTATTGAACCTCATTAAAATGCCGCTTGGCTCTAAGACTTCAGAAGCAGGCATTTCTCCCGTGGTCTTTCACTGCACTGAAGGATAATAATCTACCCACAGAAGCCCTGAAGACCCGTGCACCTTTAAGTTTAAAAGAATCCTTCTGGCATCTTTTTTTTTTAACATCTTTTTTTTTATTATTATGTATACAATATTCTGTCTGTGTGTATGCCTGTATGCCAGAAGAGGGCACCAGACCCCATTACAGATGGTTGTGAGCCACCATGTGGTTGCTGGGAATTGAACTCAGGACCTTTGGAAGAACAGGCAATGCTCTTAACCTCTGATCCATCTCTCCAGCCCCTGGCATCGTTTTTAAAACTGGGGATCATCTTTAGTTTGTAGAATTTATGTTCTAATTTTAGGAGTTCAAATCAATTTCAATATTTATGCATATAGCTAAAGTCAAACACAACTAAAAAGACGAAGGTTCACCTATTCCCACCCCACCCTCAAGAAACCACATTCAATTCCTCTCAGTTCAGCGACTCTCTGGTCCTCACGTGGACTCAGAGCTGGAGCCCACAAGCCACAAAGCTTCAGTGAAAATATCCCTCAAGCCCTGTTATAATAACAGCCACAGCCGCGCTGAGGCAGCATGTGGGACAGTTAGCATGCTCGCAGATGCTGGGAGAGCATGCCTGCACGGAGTCCCCAACAAAAGATGCCTTCAAATATTTTGCCTGGAGACATCGAGACCAAGTAAGCCACAGTCTTAGGGTGATTTAGAAAGGCCTGACAGAGAGGAACAAGGGCAGAGCCCCATTACTTAATATGTGATAATCCATACATGGGAGAGTTCTAAGTCCCCAGTGCCCACAGCGGTTTCACTCTGTGTGTGCGTGCGTGTAACTTACTTGTGCATGTTTTCTTATCTGGGTTGAGAGCAAATCCCTCATGGCACTGGCACAGGTAGGAACCTTCAGCATTTACACACTCATGTTCACACCCATGATTTCCTGAGGCACAGTAGTCCACAGCTGCAGAAAACAACACAGGGTCACATCTGGTTAGAAGCGCAGAGGAGGGGACAGTAGAATGTCAGGATACCTATAACAAATACAGTTAAATTGTTCTCCACTGCAAAAAGCATGAATAAATAAACAACACCCCAAAATCCTCCTTAAAAAAAAATCAAGATTTTTTTGATTAGGCTTTCATTTCTGAAGATAGACAAATATATTTAAAAGTCAGAGAAATGCTAATAAAAACTATCACAAGGCATGTTTACACCTATTGAACTGGGGGAAACAGAGATAAGATGAACCCTAACAGCAGCTGCTGGTGTGGCTCAGTGACAGGGCACTTGTCGTACTTTCAAGAGGCTCTAAGGCCAGCACAGTAAGAATAACTCTTGAACTTCTCTTTCACCTCATAAGGTAAAATCAGCCCCTCTTCAGACGCTATGGAGGAGTGCGCAAAGTCACACTGCACAGAAGCAGCACTGACGCTGAACACCACGTAAACAACTCTTTCTGTTGTTGTTGTTTTTGTTTTTTGAGACAGGCTTCTCTGTGTGATAGCCCTGGCTGTCCTGGAGCTTGATTTAAAGACCAGCCTGGCTTCCAACTCACAGAGATTCACTTGCCTCTGCTTCCCAAATGCTGGGATTAAAAGCGTGCATCACCATGCCCGACTCATAGCCAGTTCTTGATAAACTGCCACTTTCCTCTCCTCTAAGGCCTCTGGGATTTGATGTGACTGAGACAGTCGGAGCCCCTGCGTGCTGGACTGTCTGTACACACCTCACCCTGGTGTAGTCTGAGTCCCTGCGTGCTAGACTGTCTGTACACACCTCACCCTGATGCATCCTCATAAGCAGCTGTGTTGTAACACCTGTATGTCTATCAGGCGTGCGCTGTCAAGGTGTGGTCTGTGAACTGCGTACATCAACAATCGTTTGCAAACTTGCCCACCTTATCAGTCCTCAGATCCTGCCCTGCACAAGTGGAATCAGAAATTCTGGGTATGGGAACCTAGAATCTGTGTTAATAGCCCCTAGGGGATCTGATGCAGGCTAAATTCTAATAGTCACTGTTAAAAAGCAAGAATATACTATACAAGCCATAAAAATTAAATCAGCAGGGCTGGAGAGATGGCTCAGAGGTTAAAAGAACTGACTGCTGTTCTGAAGGTCCTGAGTTCAATTCCCAGCAACCACATGATGGCTCACACCCATCTATAATTAGATCTGGTGCCAAGAACACTATATACATAATAAATAAATTTAAAAAAAAAATTAAATCAGCAGCTTTGGAGAATCTTGAGGTTATGTGCTGATCAAAATTACGATGATTTATGCTATTATAAATATAAAAGATTGAAATATTTTTCATCAGTATCAAGGATTCTGACTCTAGATTATTTTTCAGAATTTTTCAAATCCTGTGCCTACTTAAAGAACTCCAAACTGAAAAAATCAGAATGGGAATTATTTAAACAACAAAGATTTTAAATATCATATTTTTCAAATAAGCCTATTTAACATTTTGAAAATATTGTTAAATATAACTGATATTAAATGTACACCCGTCTTTAAACAAAAACAATTAAAATACAATTGTATATATGCAGATGTTTGGGGGTGTAGTTGTTTGTTTTGGGTTTTATGGCAGGGACAGAGTCTCAGAATGTAGAAGGGTTTAGCCTGGAACTGTAGCAATGCTTTTTGAGTGCTTAGATTACAAGCTTATGCCACCACACCCACCCAGCTCCATGTGTAGCCCAGGATATCCCTTTTTGGATGGTATTTTCCATTCCTTAGCAGCCATGGGCCACTATCAAAGACGAGCTTCTCCTCGGCCTTGATTCTCATGCTGCTTTATTCTCTGCGTGCACACCTGTCTGAACTAGGGAAAGGCAGGATTCAGAGACTGTAGGTTCTTAAGACCCTGGTCTATTAACTCTCACGGTATCAAGGCTATCATTGAATCACTACCAGGACACTTAGGGATGGCACCCCAGACCAGCACTCGGCAGTCGAATGTGAAGAATCACATTTCCAGTCATCTGACCCTCAAAGAGGTGTAAGGTCCGGATAGTTCTAGTCCACTCCGCTCAGGCATCCTTCACCAAATATTTTGGATTCGTTAAATAACTTCCTTAGTTGCAAAACTGCATTTGTGAAAAGGAAGGCCAAGGTTGGGGCAGATCATGGAGCTCCTCTTCAAGTCAGCAACACCTCCACTGTTCCAGCTCCTCACCGACTCCACCAAAATCCCTTCCATCATCTCCTCCACTGTTCCAGCTCTTCACCGACTCCACCAAAATCCCTTCCATCATCTCCTCCACTGTTCCAGCTCCTCACCGACTCCACCAAAATCCCTTCCATCGTCTCTGCCTGGAGTCTATGTGCACCTCCATAGACGGAAAGAACACAGTAACTTCCGGCTGTCATCCCTTGTCCAGGCAGATGACAGGGGGCTAAGGTTACAGAATCAAAAGTGAGACTTGCCACATCCAGGCTCTGCCCGATGTGTGATAAACAACTCAGCTGACCTCGGAGATGAACAGTGCATTAGTGCAAAGCAATAAAGGCCAAGATGGACATTTGTCACGATACTTTATCGCATGGGCAATAGACCGCCCATGGAGAGTCTCTCCCCACCATATTCTGCAGCTCCTCAATGCACTTTCTCTCTCTCCCTCCCCTCCACAGCCTTAGATGGTCATTCACAGACGTTTTTCTTGCCCTTAATTCTTCCTGCTTTCTCTATGTGGCTGAGAGTAACGGCTCAGTCTTCCACCCACTTCTCATTCCACAGTTCATCCCTAGGCAGGAAACAGTCGCTATCATGGCTATTTCCACAGTCATGACCAAGGCCTAGTGCACACCGGGAACTTTACTCAGTAATTTTTCCTCTCAAATCCTCTGTAGTAGCTGTATGACTCCTCATTGTGGGTGAAAAAAAAAACACTCAAAGATTACATGAAATAAATACGGATTTCACTGAAGACTGGTATCTAAGGCTTGAAGGTCCAGATGCCTTCAAAACAAGTAAAGACACATAGCCATTTAAACTCATAAAACCTAAATGCACATTAAAAGGAACAAGGGGAAAACATGTCGCTTCCTGCCTGCATTGTTGGCTTTCTGAGCATCCTCTTCTGCACTGGGCTATTCTGCTCTCTCTCTCTCTGACATGTCCTTGCCTTGTCCCATAATTCCAACCTCGCTTTGTCCAAAACTCCAGGCTGTCTTTCCTTGAATCCATTCTCATTTCTTCCTGTCACTATTGGCTTCATTCTCAGAGTCTTAGAAGTTCAAGGTCATGAAGTTTTAGGTGTGTCCAACCCAGGATAGTCAAGATGTGGCCCAACACAAAATTGAAATCTTACTTAAAACATGATGAGGTAATTTTGCTTTTTTGTTTGTTTATTTTATGGTATCTTATAGCTCCTGGAGTCTCCATCTTTGAGAGCGGTATCTTTGTAGGGCTGCTTGTGTAGCTTCTAATGATATTTTACTATGCTATCTCTCTTGGAAACACTTCCACCTCCATACCATCCCTGCCCATCACATAGGTTCTTGCTTGCTCATCTGTCCGATGGATACTCTTCTTTCTATACACAGATCTTCTAGGCTAGTCCCTCAGATGTCTCTCTCTTCTCTACCTTTTTCCTCCGGGGGTTCTATGATTGCCTGGGCTCCCAACACAGCCCCATGGAACAGTAATTGACTTTTGAGAATTCTGACTCCCTAACTGAGGGTACTAGTCACAGAGATCTGCCCACTCATCTCATGGTCTGCTTCCCCCAGAGGCTTAGTCAATGGCTGTCAAGGATAGCTGTGAAGATGGTAATGCCAGGATCATCAGAGGGACGAGACCGGGGTCACATTAGGATACACAGTTTCTCCTGCTTGACCGCCTAATACAGGCAAGACATTCTTGGCATTTTGGTTGTGAGCCTAGCCTTTAACGGCTGAGCTATCCCTCCAGCCCAGCACATTTTCATACACTTATAAGCATCAGCAGGGAAAACACCCGTCTTGGATGAATACGGCCAGCACGGCTCCTGGCAAACACAGTGTGTTCTCGCTCATGCTTTCAGCTCCTCAGCAAATGTCAAATTCCAAACTTACAGCACAATCCTGAGAGACACAAAGATTCTCTACTACACTGGGACAATTGGGCAATTATTCGGTAACACGGAGAGAACTGGGTTCCGCACCACCCTCCAGTTTCCCAGCCTCCCATGGACTGGCCTCCTCCTCGTCTACCCCCTGCTTGTCTTCCCCCACTCAGTCAGTCAGAACTGTGTTCCCGACACCTTGATGCTTATCCCCGTCCTTCCTCACAGAGGCCCCGTTCTCCACCTTTTTTATTTTTTTAATTTTTCAGTTCACAAAGTTTCTACTTATGTAACATCAGAAAGGGGCAAAAAAAAAAAAAAAAAAAAAAAAAACCTCAGCTGATAAAAATAAACAGTATAACTTCTTGTTCATCACGGACCAAGGTTTTATAGTAGATACTTCTAGGGGAAGTATGGTAGAAATGCAATCTCATCCTTTAAGTATCAGTTTTACAATAAAAAATAATCAAACAGCCGGGCGGTGGTGGCACACGCCTTTAATCCCAGCACTCAGGAGGCAGAGGCAGGCGGATCTCTGTGAGTTCGAGGCCAGCCTGGTCTACAAGAGCTAGTTCCAGGACAGGAACCAAAAAGCTACTGAGAAACCCTGTCTCGAAAAATCAAAAAAAAAAAAAAAAAACAACAACAAAAAAATAATCAAACAAAATAATAAGTACTGGTGGTTACGTGTTGGCTTCTTTTTTAATGATGGCCAACAGAATATCCTGCCTCTCGGTCACGGTCTCCACCAGCAAATTACCCCCCCCCCCCAAAAATAGCTTTAGGACTCAGTACTCAGTAAACCAGTTCCATTCGCTGATCTCTGATGAGGGGAGTTTTCAAACCTTCCAGTATGGAAAACAAAGTCACATTATTCTCATTACTCCCATGCAAATAGCAAGTGATCATTTTTTTTTTGTCTTTTATACCCCTAACTAATAACCAGGGCATGCTGGGAAATACGCATTCGAAATGCGGAGGGGAACAAGGAATGAAGGGATACAACATGGTCTCTGGAAGCAACGGGATATAGAACAGAGAAGCAAGACTTGGTCAGGAATCTCCGTTCACTTCCGTCCAGCTCAAAGAACACCCGGCATTTACCTACCATTTCTTGCTCTAATGATGAATGAGACCAGGCAAGGGAATTGCAGCTAATCAGGAAGGGGCTTCATACATCTTAGGGGTTTGCCGGTCTGCTCTGCAAGGGCTCAGGAAAACTCTACCCCATCTCTTAACTGATCAGTGTGGAGATGCCGAATGGGGAGGGCGTTCAACTATGAGCTGTGCCTGCAGCTCCGAGCACTTCATAGAGAGCCCTTTCCTGGCTCTCAAGGCTGTTTATTTTCTGTGTCCTTGATGTCAATACAGACAGTTGGGCCTTTCTCTGAACTGCAGGTCCAAAATGAGGGATAAGGCTACCAGGTCTTTCAGGTACTGCATAGCACCCCTGCCCATCACCAAGTAAATTTCATATAGTTAGGTCTCCCCAAACTACGCTCTAAATCCACCTTGCTTGTTGGTGGAAGTTTCTGTCCCACCCACCAGTTTCCAAATAACCAACACAGAGGTTTAACATTAATTATAAATGCTTGGTTGGTAGCTCAGGCTTGTTACTACCTAACTCTTACATTTGAATTAACCCCTATGTCTTCACCATGTGGGTCATGGCTGTTACCTCATTTTGTACACATCCTGCTTACTCTGCAGCTGGCTGATATCCTCTTTCCCTCTTCCTCCCAGTATTCTCATTTTGGCTAACCAGCCCATACTTTTTGCCTAGCTACCAGTTACTCAGCGTTCTACTAAACCAATTCAAGAGGCGATTCTTTATGGTGTACAAAGGGCGTATTGCGCAGCACTGTCCCTTACAAGCAGTGATGTAACAGGCAATTATATTTACATAGACTGTCATGAGCGTGCCTTATGTCAAGGGTCCGAAATAGGCAAATACTGACCTCAAGCAAAAACGGAGTCTTTAAAGTTCAGTTCTGCCTAAAAACTAAAGCACAGCACTGACTGCTTCATTAAAACCTAAAGGACTGTTTGGGCCTCGTGCATGCTGTGCGCTCCTTCCTGTACTTCTGTGTCCTTTCTCGGAACGCGTGACTGGAGAGACACCTACCTGTGCACCGCTTCCCATCCTCGGCCAGGGTGTAGCCGCTGTAGCACTGGCAGACGAAGGAACCCGGCAGATTCACGCAGAGCTGCTCGCAGCCGTGGTCCTCTGAGGCACACAGATCCTGGACTGAGTGAGGCAAAGTTGAACCATTAGCATACAGCTCAGGAACAGAAGTTCTCCTGGCCCACAGCAACTCAACTCTATAGCACTTACTACAGTAACCTCAAATAACATTGCACATTTTAATACATTATTGTAGAAGACTGAGGGGCAAAATACATAAAAGGAAGCTCCACCTGCAGTTCTGCCTCCCAGAGCAACCATCGCTGACACTGTATCCATTTTAGTGTAGATAAAAACATTTTCCTTATTTTTGTTTTTGAAGACAGGTTTCTCTGTGTAGTCCTGGCTCTCCTGGAACTCACTCTATAGACCAGGCTGGCCTAGAAACTCAGAAATTTGCCTGCTTCTGCCTCTGGAGTGCCTGGATTAAAGGCATGCACCACCCACTGCCCCGCTGATAAAACCATTTTCAAAGTTGGAATTATCTGAAAATTCATGAAATAATTTTAATTAAAATCAATTTTGTATTTTCCTGTGGTCATGAAAATCACTTTGAGCATGATTTTGAGGGCTCGTGAGAGCTGAGTTGTGAGCAAGAGCTTCTACTTGCTCCCTAAGGCACCATTCCTAGGCTTTGGGCAAACGTAGCTTCACCAGCATACAGGAGGTGACTTTGTCTTGTGTGATCCTTGACATCATGCAGATAAGGCAGCCAAGGGAGCTACAGACTCACCACTTGGCTGGATGTGGTGGTTTGGGTAGGAACGGCCTCCATAGGCCCATAGATTTGAATGCTTGGTCATAGGGAGTGGCACCATGAGGAGGTGTGGCCTTGTTGGAGAAAGCGTATCACTGGGGTTTCAAATGCTCAAGCCAGGCCCACCCAGTGCTCTCTCTTCCTGCTGCCTGTCAATTAAGATGTAGGACTCTCAGCTCCTTCTCCAGCACCATGTTGTCATGCTTCCCAACATGACAATAATGGACTTAACTTCTAAATTTTAAGCCAGTTCCAATTAGTGTTTTCCTTTATAAGAGTTGCTGGGTGTTGAAATTAGGAGCGGCAGGGCTGCGTCCCCGGCACCCGGCCACCCGCATGGCTAGTTTATACCCAGAAATAATTACACGGAAACTGTATTCTTTCAAACACTGCCTGGCCCGGCTAGGTCCAGTTTCTTATTGGCTAGCTCTTACATATTGTTCTAACCCATTTCTAATATTCTGTGTAGCCCACGAGCTGGCTTACCAGTGAGGATCTTAACCTGCGTCTGTCTGGAGTGGGAGCATCATTGCGACTCACTCACTCAGCTTCTTTTTCCCAGCATTCTCCTCTGTCTACTCTGCCTACCTAATTTTCTGTCCTATGAGGGCCGAGGCAGTTTCTTTATTATTAACCAATGAAATCAACAGATAAGATACAAGACCCACCTCCATCAGCTGGGTCATGGTACCGCTTCATAGCATCAGAACACCGACTAAGACACATGGCAAGTAAGTACAACGTCAATCCCCAGGTCCCACCAGCCTCTCCTCTACCCATCTGACTACAGGAGGGGTCTTCATGCACTTGACTCATTCATTCCTCACACTGGGTGAGGAAAATGGCGAAGCCAGATGTCATGGAAGGAGCTAAGGACGGTGACAGGGAACCACAGAGAGGAGACTCTTCATGCCCTTGTTTGAGTCAACTAGCCACCACGTATCCACAAAGTGCTGAGCTAACTCGTCATGGGCATGCAGTGTGGGAATGCGCGTATGGACACGCGTGTCCTGCTGTGGGTGTAGGAATGTGTAAGAGGATGGCAAGGTTAAAGGCACCTTCAACCCTCCACTGACTCAGCCTCTCCTTGGCACAGATGGGCAGACATGATGGTGCTGTTTCCTGGCAAGGAGGCTGCTCAGACGCCGTGAAATGACTAGCTCTACCCACTATCCTGCCATTAAAACCAGAGAAAGTCGGGGAGCATTAAAGGGACTGGAGATATTAAAGGGACTGGAGATATTAAAGGGACTGGAGATATTAAAGGGAAGTTCCTTTGGTTAAAAAGTGTCACTACATCAAGGGTGATAAAATTCAGTTATTCAGAAAGCTCTGTTAGTCCCTGACTCTCACTTATACTTAAAAAAAAAGCCTATATTGTTTAAACGAAGGTTGATTTTAATTTTAGCCGTGTGTCTGTTTGCATGTGCTCACAAGCACAGCTGCTTGTGGGTTTCAGTCCTCTGGAGCTGGTATTGCAGGCCATTAGGAGCCACCTGACACGGTGCTGGGAACTGAACTCGGGTCCTCTGCGGGACACTCTAAGTGCTCAGCCGCCTCTCCAGCCTCATCATTCTTCCTTGTTAAAATATCTTTTATTGCCAGGCAGTGGCAGGGCCTGCCTTTAATCCCATTAATCCCAGCACTCAGGAGGCAGAGGCAGGTGTAGCTCTGTGAGTTCAAAACCAGCCTGGTCTACAGCCTGAGTTCCAGCACAGTGAGAGCTGTTACAGAGTAACCCTGTCTCTAAAAGCCGAATACGTTTTATTAAATCTGACCTCTGACAATCTCATACATGTACTGCTTCCTGATGACTTCCACTCCTCCTCCTCCTACCAGCCCCTTTCCACACTCATAGCCACGTGTTCTGTTTGGTGCCCCACTGAGTTTACCCAGGGTGTCTGTGAAACCTGGAGTTTGGAAATATCCATTAGAGCCTGGGGGTGGTGTTACCAACAGACTTACAACTAAAGAAAATGACAGCCCCTCCCCGGGAACCCATCAGAAGGCAATAGCCCAGGAAGGAAGGGTAGGGCCCATAAATCCCTCCTGGATCTGTGATTAATCTGCCTGATGCTGGGATGCCTTGTGCAGGCAGCCACGGCTGCTGTAAGAGCGTGATTGCAGTAGTGGCCGCTGTCCCCTGGGGACAGCATTCTGCAGCCCTTTGCCCTGTATTTTGCCTCTTACATTCTTTCTGCTCCCTGTTCTGTGATAGTCCCTGGGCCTCAGAAAGGGTGTCGTAAAAACCTTGTTTAGGGATAAGCCCTCAACTGTCACTCATTCTCAGCACTGTGGACATCCATGAGTCTACACTTGGTATCGTTCACAGCAAAAGCAGCTTCTCTAACAGCTATGGTTGGCTGTCACCTCCAAGGGGCTGGGGAGATGGCTCGGTCTGTGACGCTCTTGTCTTGGCAGCATGAAGACCTGCATTTGATCCCCAGAACCCCACATAAAAAGCCAAGCTTGGTGCCATCGTGGCAGTGAGACAGGAGGTAGAGACGGAACAGCTGGCACTCCCTGTTAGCTGGCCTCGTCCCCTTGGTGAAGACACGGGCTAGTGACGGACCCTCGAGCAAAAGGTACACAGTGCCCAAAGAATGACAAGGAAAGTGTCCTCTGACCTCCATACACATTACACACACCTGCAGGCACACACGTGTGCACACACACAGGGACACACATAAAGAAGTAATATCACCTACATGGTCTTCAAATTTTGTATTGTGCTTTTGGATAAACATATTAAGTTGGTGAAAAGATAAAAAACTCATCTGACTTAGAATTTCCATTAAATAAATTGAGCACTTTTTCACTTTTTATTTTTATGGATGTTTGTCTGCACGTATGTCTGTGCACCACATCCATGCATGTAGTGCCCATGACCAGAAGAAAGTATCAGATCCTCTAGAACCAGGGTTACAACAGTCATGAGCTGTCATGTGGGTGCTGGAAGTCAAACCCAGATGCTCTGGAAGAGCAGTCAGTATATTCTTTGCCATTGAGTCATCTCTCCTTAAAACAAAAACAAAAACAAAGCCAGGTGGTGGTGGCGCACGCCTTTAGTCCCAGCAATGGGGAGGCAGAGGCAGGTGGATCTCTGTAAGTTCAAGGCCAGCCTCGTCTACAAAGCAAGTTTCAGAACAGCCAGGTTTGTAACATAGAGAAAGCCTATCTCAAACAACTCTCAAACAAACAAACAAAACAAAACAAACTAATTAATCAATTAATTAAATTACATCTATACTAGTACACATTAAAATGATGAGGTCTGAGAAGAAGAATGAAGCCTGAGGGACCGTGCTGATACGGAGGACAGGGTTGGCAGTTGTATTCTACTCTGGGAGTTCCCTGGCAAGTGGCAGATGAGGCTGGGAGGGATCACAGACACCAGATGGCTGAGAGCCCTCCAGTAGCCCAAGACGACAGGGCCACACTCAAGGGGGACACCAGTGACTCCATCCAAACCGTGTTTTGTGTCTGTCAGCATCTGTCACAGATATTCTCAGCTCTGGGAATCTCGTCTGACTTCCAGCCTAGCACAATGAAAACTATGCAATGTGGCCCTGAGTCCCAGGCCTTGGCGTGCCTGTCGGGTGATGGGACGTTTGCCTCTTGCTGTGAGGAGCTTGAGCTGCGCGGGGCTTTTGGGCTCCCACGCTGGCTGTCAGTACACTCCTGTGCTCTTCCTCCCTGGCATGTAGCATATTAATGGTGTATGTGTTCATGCAGTGATGCGGTCTCTGCCTCCCTTACTAGACTCTAAGTCCCTCTGCAGGTGGCCAGCTCTCTGCACTGCTGCTGGGGAAACCAGCTCCCTGCTCACTGGCAATAGCTGTCTCTAAGCCATTTCTGCAGGGAGGCAGGAATTCCTGCAGCCCCTCACTCTACCCAAGTGTCACCCGGTCACCCGGTCCCCCTAGAACCTCTGCTAACCATGAAGAGCAAGTAGGGATGGGAATGAGGGTTTTATTCATTTACAAACAGTTGCCTGGTTTAAAAATTCTTAAGAAGAGCTTTTAGAAAAACAGGAGAAAAATTAGCATATTATAAAAGCCCCACCCTAACCCCACCCAAACAGGGTTCTCTGTGTAATAGCTCTGGCTGTCCTGGAACTCACTTTGTAGACCATGCCAGCCTCAAACTCACAGAGATCTCCCTGCCTGCCTCTGTCCCCTGAGTGCTGGGATTAAAGGCATTTGCCTCCACTGCCCAGCACAAAAGAACCTTTTGAAAGTTGTATTTCGAAGCCAAATCCTAGCACAGGGTGGGCAGAAGCAGGTAGATCTCTGTGAGGCCGGCCTGAATTCTTTCTGGACAGGCTGGGACTCTGCAAAATCCAAGTTATTACTGTGTAACCCCATCTATCGAAGCAGAAGGGTCTTAACCCAACTGCCTATTAGAACTTTCTGGACCCCTTCTAAGATGCTCAGGCGGCAGAGCACCTGTTGGGCAAACTTGAGGACCCGAGTTCAATGGCAGGCAATGTAAACCGTCCAGGTGCTTGCGATCCCAGCACTGCAGAGACAGAGACAGGAAGCATGTGGTGTTTGTGATCCCAGCACTACAGAGACAGAGACGGGTGGATCCTTGGACTCATCAGTGGGCCAGCCTGCTGTGGAACAATCCTTTCTGCACTAAAATACCTATTACTATTGGTTAATAAAAAGCCGTCAGTCCGGTAGTTGGGCAGGAAGTTAGGCTGGGAAGCCAAACTGAGAATGACAGGAAGAAGAAAGGCAGAGTCAGGAGAGACGCCAGCCAGATGCTGAGCAAGCAGGACGTGTAAGAAACGAGGTCACAAGCCTTGAGCCACGTGGTAAAGCGTAGATAGAAATATGGGTTAATTTAGGTGTAGGAGTTAGCTGGTCACAAGCCTGAGCTATCGGCCAAGTATTTATAATTCATATTCAGTCTCTGAGTTGATTATTTGGGACTGGGTGGTCAGGACAGAAAATGTCCATTCACACCAGCCTAGCCTGACTGGTAAGATCCAGGTCCCAGTGAGACTCTGCCGGGGGCAAAGAGGAAAAGGAAGAGAAGAGAAAAGGAAAGAAAAGGAAGGAAAGGTGAATGGTTCCCGTGAAGAATACCCAAGGTTGGCTTCTGGCACATGAACACATGCTCACATGCCCCATGCTCTCTCCCGATGCCAAGACACACCCCTTCCGTTAAACCTGAATGCCAGGGGCAGTAGGATTTTGGCAGTAGTGTTTGCTAAACATCCTTAACGTCCCCAGAGCGCAGCAGGTGAGAATCACTGAGCCTGTGGACAAAAGTCCCCATGATGCTCTGGGTGTGGGGGAGGTACTCAGACTCTATTAGGACCTGCGACCCCATCGCTCAGCTTTCTCTCTACAACAGTTCCCAACCACAGGGTGATGGCAGCCACCACTGTTTCCTCTCCAGCCACACATGAGAATGTGGTAGGACCAGGAAGGATTATAGCTCTCATTCCCAAAGAATTGTCCCACGAAAACAAGCTTGCCAGTTGGCACTATGCGGCTTTTTCTTTCATACTGTTTTTAGGACGTCAGGATTTATGGCCATGAGTGATTTGTCCTGACCCAAGGGAGACCACTGGAGGATTAATCTAATTAAACAAAGAGAAAGAAATAAAATGGAAACTGGGTTCTAACAAAATGACTTCTTGTTTTCCTGGCAGTGGTCACTTCCATTTGAAAAGAAAATGCAGATGTTTTTGGACAATTCCTTATGCTTTTGAAAAACAACTTTTTTTTTTTTTACCCCCTTCCTCATAGTCTGGATGGACTTCACTGAAGGGTGATAAAAACAACTCAGGGGCATGGGAGAGGCTGTGTTATCCCAGCACAACCTCCGGCGTCCTCTGTCTGGTGACCCCAGTTACGGCTGTGACTTGTTGAGCATCATCTCTCCCAGGAGCCTACTCAAAGCCTTCTTCCTCCGGGTCCTGTAGCCATCACCGTTCATTCCTGGTGGGAGGCTGGCGCACATCTGCTGACCCACGGGAGCGTGAGCTGGTCTGTCGATGATTCCTCAGAGCCCCTGTACTGTCCCTGGGCATGCGCTTCATGACAGAAGGGACACTAACAAAGATCCAATGCCCTGCCTTTCAACTAAGATGTTCCTAACTCCCCAAGGCCCTTTCCTTGAACAGAAATGAGATCCTGGGAAGATGAGAAAGAGAAAAATGAAAGTCTCCATATCTCCACGCCTCTCCTCACACTCAGCATCACGCACTCCTGTCCCTGAGAACAAGGGCATGCAAGCGCCCACCCGTCTCTAGTTTCAGACACCAGAAAGACTGTCATGACGGGTAGGGAATCTGTGTCTAGCTGTCTGCTACATGCCTTGTAGCCATTACGGTCCCTGACACATTGGAGTTGCTGAACAAGTACTTGTCAGGTAGGTAAATAAATCCACATCTATGTCACAAACACAGACTTGTTGGGTGTTTCTATCTTATTCTTCTTACCTGGGTTATAAGCTCAGTGAGGGACAGGACCAACACTAAAAAGTGTGGGCGTCCCTGTGTGTAGGCATCCCCATGGTGTGTGGATTATACCATTAGTTTGACCTTTGATATCCCTTTCAGATTAGCAGAGGATGGCCACAGAACCTTGGAAGTCATGGGTGTTCCCTGTTCCGTGCCCTTCAGAGCCAATCAACTCTTTGGTACTTGTGACGTTTGAAAGAGAATGGCTACCATAGGGAGTGGAACTATTAGTAGGTGTGGCCTTGTTGGAGGAAGTGTGTCACTGTGGGGGTGGGCTTTAGGGTCTCCTTTACTCAAGCTATGCTCAGTGTGACAGACTCCTCCGGGTGCTTGTGGATCAAGACTGGATCAAGACTTCGACCTCTTATCTCCTCCAGCACTGTGTCTGCCTGCACACAGTCACATTTCCCGCCTTGATGATAATGGACTAAATCTCTGAACTGTAAGCCAGCCCCAATTAAATGTTTTCCTTTATAAGAGTTGTCATGATCATGGTGTCTCTTCACAACAATAGCCACCCTAAGACCTTGGCTACTGTTACTTATCTCCCCTGCCAAGAGGAGCCAGGATCAGCTCAACAATCATGGCAATCTGCTCCCTGACCTTCTGGTGTCTATGCCAGCCTACCAGAACAATCTGCACTGCTTCTCCTCTGCCTACCATGCTTATCGGCTTCCTGCTGCTCTAGCATGGCATACAAACTGTTGTGAGGCAGAGTACCACACAACTACCCAGCTCCTCTCCAGTCTTAGCCCATGCTGCTCGATTGCTCCTGCTGCACCATATTGTCCTCTTTATCCCACAAATCAAGCGTTCTCTTGCCCAGGACTTCTGCACGGGCCTTTCTTTTTACCTCAAATGCTCACACTCCTCCTTGCCTGCTTTTTGCCTACCTGACTCTTATGTACCCTTTAGGACACATCTGAAAGTATATTTTCCAAGGGGACTTCGGTTGCCATTAGTTAAGTCCTTCCTTGTAGTCTCCCTCTGCCGTTTTCACCACGGTGATAATTTAATGCTAAATTTGTCAGCAACGTGACCCCATCCTGCCCATCACACAAGGGCAGACACATCCTCGCGAGTATTCATTTGACTCAGGACTCTAGCTCAGTCATCTAGCATGGCACCTGGCATGTTCGTGAATGACGGAATCAGTCTACTTGTTCATTCAGGAAAATTTTCATTGCATAAGGAAAACAATAGTGAATCAAACAGACCAAGAAAATAAAAGATCCCTACCATCATGAGCTGAGAGTCTAGTAAGGAATTCATTGGTGTGCTGGAGTTAGCTCATCCAGAACGGTTAACAGGTCTTTCTTCCCAGCTCTGCATCCGTGGAGCTATCCCGGCAGCTTGAAATGGCCATGGTGGGAGTGTTTACACCAAGGGAGCCTTTCTGTCTAGAAAGACCGTTGTGAAACACCGATCAGCACATCACTGATGAGGGATCAACAGCACTATCCTCGCAAGGGACTCAGAAGTGTTTAAGGACTATCGCTTTCAACAATGTGATGGAGGCGGTGGTCTTGCTGAGGTGGCTTTGTGTAGAGACCCGAAGAGACGATGTGGAAACAGCCATGCGGGGGTCACCACGGGAGCACGGCAGTTAAGTCTCTTCGGGGAAGCAAGGGGTGACTATCATCTTTGGAAGCAAACCTGGCCCTAGCTGGGACACTTCAGCAAATGCCCTTCAAGAAACAGTTTTCGGGAAGACGTAAAATTACCGAGTGTAGAAAGCACCGTCTATGCAGAATTTAAGGAGGTAATAGCAGATGGAGAAGCATGCGGCCCAGAGCGGGCATACCAAACGCCAGCCTCCTCATTTCCTGTCTCAAGGCAGGGTAGAGAAAGGTCTGCATGACACAGGCATGACCTTGAAAACAAGATTTGCCCAAGTCGCAATTCCATAAAGACAGTTTCATTTTATTGGGCACTTAGGGACGCTGCAGACATAGATTATTACATTTACAAATATTTTAAAAGTATCTTTGGCTAAGTTCGGTTGGCTAAATGGATCAGATACAGCAACATTGGCGTTTTGGAGCACATAATAAAGGATCTGGCCAAATCCAAGCTCCACCTCGCCGGGGGCAACTATGCGCACCCAGCTTCGGTCAGCAAAACTAGCTCGTCTCTCACCCGTCCAGGAGAACTGCAAAGGCAGGTGAGATCAATTAGTAAGGGCGTGCTCGCTGCGAGCCCCAAGGCTGTGCTGAAATGCGTCCCTGGAGTTTCCCCAGAGGGTCACATGCACCCTGGGTTTAATTTTCCCTTCATTCATATCCAGATCTCAGTGCTGGGTCGCAGCCCAGAGAACTTGGGATGTGCCTTGGAGGAGGGGAGCCTGAGGCAGAGGCTGTGGCTGCTTGGCTCAGGCCACCACCCAGGGCTTAATCAAAGGGCTTTTGTAGATGTTTCAGAGAGGTAGACAAGCCACAGCGCATGCCCCTGACACCAATGACAGCTTAATTTCTCCTTTGGAGTTAAAGCAAATGAACCCCTTCACTGAGGCACTCCAGGGTTTTGGTTTTTGTTTTTTTTTTTTAATAGTTTCTCCTTTTATTTAACCCAAGATGCAGACGTCAGAAACTGTTTAGCACAGCAAGAGAGGGGAGAGAGCTACCACAGTTGGGAGTCCACTCCTCTGACAACATGAGGGTCTCTGCCTGCCTCGGCCAAAGGCTCACCCCTTTGTAGAGATCTACAAAGGCAAGTCAGACCCAAGCCCACATTTTGGGGACCATCCCCTTCCTTTCAGCCTTCCTGGAAGCACTAATCTTATTTTGACATCTGCAGTTTGGGTTTTAAGACTCAACAGTAAATATGAGTCATCAGCCTTGTGCTTATCTCTGCTGAAAGAAACAAAATGAACCCAAAGTCACAGAGAAAATAAAGCTGCCCTCTCTGGCAAGCCCCAGCTGGACCTGCGCCTTTCTCCCCAGAGCCTTATTTTGGGTTTCTTTGGGGTTAGGAAAGTAATGATAAGGGGAGGTCTCCAAAACAAAATACTGAAACCCCAGCAAGAGGCTAGAGCGATGGCTCAGAGAATAAGTACAGCCAGTGCTGTTTCAGAGGACCTGGGTTCGACTCCCAGTATCCCCATGGTGGCTCACACACAGCTCTGATTCCAGTTCCAGGAGACTTAGTGCTCCCTTCTGGCCTCCACAAGCACCAAGCACACAAAACTCCCACAGACATAGGCAACATACATACATATACATATACATATACATTAATATACATATACATCAAAGGGGGAAAAAGACCCTGACTGAAGTAATCAATGAAATAGTATTTCGTCGTGTGAAGGCAGTGCTTTTTACCTTCCAAAGTTATTACATCATTCTGGGTTTTATACACACACACACACACACACTGGGCTTCCTAATGGCAGTAAAATGTCTAGGTCCAAGGGCTTCAAGATGGAATAGAAATTAGAGTTCACAGGTGGCTTGTGGGCCCTGCTGGGAGGTCCTGACTTAGCCAGGTCTAGGCAGGGCAGGGAGCCTGCATTTTTAACAAGCTGCCTAAACAGCCAGGGGGACCACACTTGTGGAAGCTGGAGTCTGGTGCCTGTGGAGACTGCTATGCAGTGAAGTAGCTCAAGGTTCAGGCTCGTCTCCCCGTGTGTGGAATTCTTTCAAAACTAGGATTGCTTTGTGTTTGGTCAGTTCAGTTCTCCCAGAGGACTTTTTCGCCCCAGATTTCTTGTTTCAACTCTGTGCCTGGAGACAGCCAGGGGCGCAGACAGCATGGCACGGTCTCTAAACTCAGGGCTCAGCAGCTAGGATTAGGAAGATGGCTGCAGGGGTTTACCCTACTCAGCAAGTGTTCTGAGCATACACAGGTGGGTCACTTCTGCGGCTGACGCCTTGCTCTCTTGCCTGTCCTGTGTGTGTGTGTGTGTGTCTGTCTGTCTGTCATGTTCACTCTTCTGCTCTTGTCCCTTCCCCTGCCTGTGTGTGTGTGTGTGTGTGTGTGTCATGTTCAGACATGTGAACTGCTCCGGCACTTACTCCTTGCTCCTCACCTTCCACACACACCCTTCTTCCTCTAGGATTCTCTGGTCAATCACCACCAACAAGCATGTCCAGCCTGGGTTTTCCCTTGAGCAAACATCTTCCTTCTCTAGGCACCTGTATGGCTTAGCTCCCGGACTCCACTGTTTGCTCTCAAAGCCATGTTTCTCTGTGGGGACATCTGCCAGTCTCAACGCTACCACCTACCCACATGTCACAAAGGCCTCCTTGGGACAAACAGTGGCTGTGGCCTAGCTAATCAATTCTGCAGGCATAAGGGAAGCACAGTGAACTGAAACTGATCAGAATCATGTCCTAAGCTGCATGGCGGGGGGGGGAGAAATATGGGAAGCTAAATTTTAGTTTAAGTCTCACACATACAAGAGAAATGCCCAGTAAGAGAGCCTGCCAACAGAAAGGAGCCCACAGGGAAAGAAGTGAATGACATCCTTGAGCCATTCTCTGCCTTCTAGTGCAGAGCATACATTAATGTCAGAGCCAACTGTGATTTTAATATGCGGGACTAATTGCAACTTTGCCCTTGACACACATGTTCGGCTCCTTCAGTCACCAAGGACACAGTTGGAACTCAGTTCGAATTTCCAACTGCTCCATCCCGTGTCCCAGCTCACACATTCATTGTTGGAGGAAGTGTATCACTGGGAGCTGAGCTGAGGTTTCAAAAGCCCATGCCATTCTGGTTTTTCTTTTGTTTTCCTGGACAATGATCTTTCTTTATACTTTAACATAAAGGCATAGAGTCACTTCTACAGCATGGAAAAATTGTGTCAGGAACACTTCTCAAGAACAAAAGCAGCACAATGCCTTTGGTATGGGTCCTGAGGCAGAAACAAACGCAAATCCATATACAAAGTCTATATTTTTCTGCCAAATGAGATTTTATAAATGTTGCCTTTTCATTCACTTCCACATAAAATAATGACCCAAAGGGGAAGGAAAGTTTTTCTTTCACATTTAAGTCAGAGGGGACAACCCTTTTCACCAAGATGGCGCTGAAAGTGAAGGAGGAAGCTCCTGCCCTTTCCAAATCCAAAGCTGAAGTGAAGAAGCCAAGAAGAAAACCAAGAAGGCAGTGTTGAAAGACATCCACAGCTACAAAAAGAAGATCCACATGTCACACGTCACCCACCTTCTGGTGGCCCAAGACGCCGAGGCTCTGGAGGCAGCCCAAATGCCCTCCAAGAAAGAACGCACCCAGGAGAGACAAGCTTGACCACTTTGCCATCATCAAAATCCCCCTGCCCACTGAGTGAATGAAGTAAGCAACTTGTTTGCCTATGCCTGCAGCTGCTCGGAGCACGAGACCCTCACGAGTTCCTGATGGCAGGGGAGTGGGTTCTGGTGGGTTTTACAGCTGAAAATCCCAAGAGCTGGGGCGTGGCTACCAGTTAAAGATTCCTATACAAGCTTCCCTGGAGTACAATAAAGTTGGCATTCTTGTTTCAAGAATGACCCGTGTCCCCGTGTCTCTGTATGTATATGTTTAAATCTCCAGTCCCTTTCTCGGCTCGCGAACTGTCCCATAGTGCAGGCGTTACACCGAGTCACACTTCAGCTCCCCCACTTTTCCAGGCCCGCACTACCCAAGGTTTTGGGACCTTGAGGGGCAAGAGCAATAGGGCAGAAGTTCTCTGAAACTTTAGACCTGAAGCCAGACATATTGATGCAAACCTGTAATTCCAGTGCTCAGGAGGATGGAGAGTTCTAGCTTCACTCACAGAGTGAAACCATGTTTCAGACAAGAGAAGAGGCTGGAGAGATCATTTAGAGGGTAAGAAGACTTGTGTTTACTTCCCAGAACCCATATTAGGTAACTCACAATCACCTACTCATTGGAATAATACCTTGGCCTCTATGACACAGATACACCAATAATTACAAATAACAGTACACTTTTGGGAAGAGGAGCTGGAAGGGGAGGAAGAAGAAGAGGCTGAAGAGAAGGCTCAGCATTTAGAGCACTTGTTCTTGCAGGGGACCCAAGTTTGGTTCTCAGAACCCACTTGGCAGCTCACAACCATCTGGAACTTCAGTTCCAGAGGATCTGACTCCCTCTTCTGGCCTCCGTAGATACTGCATGCATATGGTGCACAGACCTTAATGTAGGTAAAACACCCATACACAAACATAAAATAAATAAATCATTTTGTAAAAAAAAGAACCAAGAGAGCCAGGCAGTGGTGACACACACCTTTAGTCCCAACAACTGGTATATAGAGTGAGTTCCAGGGCAGCCAGGGTTGATACACAGAGACCCCTGTCTTAAAAAACAAAAAGCAAAAAATAAGTAAATAAAACCCTAACATCATTATAACATCACCTTCATGATGATTTTGGCCTTGCCTCCCTTTTGTAGCTATCATGGGAAGAAATACCATAAAAGGAGAGCCAGTCCATCATGATCTGGGCGAGGAGTCATCCCATAACTAGGATACTTATCTCATAAATATTTTAAAACACTTTAAGAACACAATAAAGAACTCATTAGGATGTCCCTTGCCTTTGGGAAGCCCAGTCCAATGAAATACTCTTTGGAATATTTCTTTTTCTTTGCTAAATAAATTTCTGCTTAAGTTGAAAAAAAAAAAAAAGAACAAAGAGAAAACCTGGACTTGCAGAGTCAGAATCTCTGGGGACTCTGGGAATTGCTTTCTGAATCGCTCCTGAAGCTCCTGTCCCTCCTTTACCTGGGATGTCCCTGCTCCTTCTCCTAAGCATCTGTGTAAAGCCCAGGGGGTTCCTGCTTCAAGTTCTTAGATGCTGCTGCCCTAGCAAAGGCCGACTTCAGTGTTTTCCTTTTTCCCTAAGGCTGAAGGCAAGGACATTGGGACCTACAATGGACCAAGGCAGGACTGAGGAAGGACAGCTCTTTAACTCTGTCTGTCTGTCGTCCATCCGTCCATCCATCCATCTACCTACCTACCTATTGGTGTCTTAGTTAAGGTTTTTATTGCAGTGAAGAGACACCATGACCATGGCATACTCTTATAAAGAAAGCATTGAATTGGGGTGGCTCACTTACAGATTCGGAGGTTCAGTCCACTATCATCATGAAGGGGAGCATGGTGGCATACAGGCAGAGGTGGTGCTGGGGCTGAGAGTGCTACATCTTGCAGGCAACAGGAAGTCAACTGAAAGTCACGCCGAGGGAAGCTTGAGCAAGAGACCTCAAAGCTGCCACCACAGTGACACACTTCCTCCAGCAAGGCCACACCTCCTAATGGTGCCACTCCCTTTGGGGGTCATGTTCTTTCAAACCACCACAATTGGTGTTAGAGCTCATCTGGCATGTTTAAGCCAGCCCTGGGCTCCCAAGCACTGCAGCTTCCCAGATCCCCGACAAGTATAGGTCACGAGACACAGAATGTTTTATGCTCCTCAGGGGAGGGGAAGGGAGGGAGTGGGCAAGGTGACCAAGAGATGTTCCAGTTGTCTGCTGAGCAGTGTGGGGTGATTCTAGATGATCCTTCCTCTGCGCGTCAGTAGATTTTATTAAACCCATGAGAATTTGCTGTGACCGAGTTTTGCTCTAGAACCCGAGGAAGTGTCAGAGGTTCCAGTAAAACATGGTGGCGGCTCCAGCTGAGTCCTGGGACCCCAGAGGAGCCTACGAGCTTTCGGGGACCCAGAGCAGAGAGCCCAGCAGGTAGGACCTAATATTAGAGGACAGGGAGGTCCTTCCATCAGCCCCTCCGTGCTGAAACTAAGAAGTGAGAAGGAGAGTGGAAACCGTGGTCTGGCTTTATAAATGCAGCGCTAATTACAGCCATTTGTGCAAACTGCTTTCCATTAGTGCTTGATAGCATGCCATGTGGTATAATAACAGTTCTGCATTGCACGAACTACACGTCAGACCTCGCGGAGCTGTTTGCTTCCTTGCAGCCAATCTTCTCAAGCCTCGTGTGCCTAGTCCAGGCTTTGTGGTTAAAGCACTGGCTACACATACAACGTAGGGAGAATAATAATTATAATAATAAAGGGCATACACTCATTGTACGGTTAATTCTATCCTTGAAGAGCTAGGGTACCTCCTGCTTGCTTAAATTATATTGTCTAGTTTTGGGAGTCAGGCCAGAGAAGAACAATATAAATTCTTTTTGTATCTGTCCTTTTTTAAATTAGGAGAACAATAAAATGTCTATCACTGAAGCAGCCAGATTCTGCTCACCTCTAAAACGAGTGTGCAGAATCACTCCCAGCTGAGGTTAATCACATCTTAAGTCCATGCCTTGGGAAGAAGATAAAACAGAGAAACAGCTCCTTAGGGCCCAGCTAATAAAGCCAGGACAAAAGACACTTGGCCCACTTCCACCAAGAGGCAGCACAGATGTGAAAGACTATTCTGAGACAGTATGTTCCAACCTTTCACACGCTGCCCGGCGGCCTGCTCCGCACCGGGCTTAGGCACCGTGATGGCAGGGTGAGGGGAACTCCCAGAAAATACACAAGCTGCTTCTTGCCTCGAGGAGGTGGAACTGTGGGTAAGACGCACCTAGCTAAAGAGCAAGCAACACTGACACACCCGCCAAGCGGCCTTACTTCTGCAAGTCTTCTGGTCCGCGTTGAGAATGTACCCTTGCTTGCACCTGCAGGTGTACGAGCCGGGTGTGTTGATGCAGAAGTGGGCACAGTTGTGTTCCAAGACACTGCACATGTGGACCGCTGCAAAAGAAGACGGAGAAAGTGAACAGAGACGCCTTCCCTTGGCTTCGTTCTATCCAGCAAATGTGCCTTGGGAGCCCGTGAAGGAGAGGGCTGAACCCAAGAGAAGCAAACTAGTCCCTGTCAGCAGGAGAGGGTCACTGTCTCAGGATGACAAGACACATCCTGATAAATGTGCCAGCAATGAATAAACAAAGGACCATGCCGGCTAAAGGGGAAGAGCTGGACTATAAGAAATCACTGATATCTGTTTGGTTTTGGACCTACGAATACAGAAATTTCAGATTCAATTTAATTATTAAAGATTTATTTATTTATTATGTATAGAGTATTCTGCCTGCATGTAGGCCTGCAGGCCAGAAGAGGGCATCTGATCTCATTACAGATGGTTGTGAGCCACCATGTGGTTGCTGGGAATTGAACTCAGGACCTCTGGAAGAGCAGCCAGTGCTCTTAACCTCTGAGTCATCTCTTCAGCCCTCAGCTTCAATTTAATAACACCATTTGACAGGCATAAACATCAGAATTCTGATTCCAGAATGCAACATGGAACCTTGAATAGGCAGAAGTGGAGGGGGTGGGGGAAAGCTACTGATTAAATAAAGATGTATTAAAGAACCCACAATCTCCCAAGATCATAAATCCTAAGAACAATGTACTTTTAAAGCCATATTAAGTATAAAGAAAATTTGGAATAATAATGCATTTAAATGCTTCATAATGCCAAGGTAACTGTGTTTTAATTTTAAATATTTCTGCATTTAGTTTCTTAAAGTACCTAAGCTTCAGACACATAGATTCTTATGTAAGTCTTCCTGGAGCTCATACAATTCTTGTTGTTTGTTAACATCTCCATTTATGACTTTTATCAGTCTAGTATAACTTGAGCGTATTTAAAATGAACAGGCATTGGTGTTAACAGAACACATTACGTAAGTGTTCTCATAAACAAAAGATGTCCAAATGAGAAAATAGCTTTCTCAAGCTTATACAATAAAGGGAACTTTGAGGAGCGGTCCTGTGTTTATCTGGTAGATAGGGAGTAGGGAGTAGTCCATCTCAGCTACACACACCTCTATTATACATCTCTTTGCATCTAAGAAATGTCATGGCCAAGTGTGCTGGCTAGTTATGTTAACATGACACACGCTAGGGTCACTTGGGAAGAGTGAACCTCAGCTGAGAAAATGCCCCCCACTAGATTGGCCTGTGGAGTATTTTCTAATGGCTGAGTGATCTGAGGATGGAAGAGAGGGAGAGAGGAAGGAAGGAAGAAAGGAAGGAAGGAAGGAAGGAAGGAAGGAAGGAAGGAAGGAAGGAAGGAAGGAAGGAAGGAAGGAAGGAAGGAAAGGAAGGCCAGCTGAGCCATAAGGAGCAAGCCAGTAAACAGCACTCTGCTTCCGTTTCTGCCTCCAGGTTCCTGCCCTGTCTTCCCTCAGTGATGGATCTTGACCCAAGAGTTGTAACCTGCCTTTGGTCATGGTGTTTTACCACAACAATGGAAACTCTAAGACAGCAATATATGAGCTAGGGGAATGAGACTTTTATAACAGTGCAATTTAGAACACACTGTTCTGAGCTAAGGGCTGTGTTTTAGCTCCTGTTAGGATACAAATCACATAAGGGAAGCTGTAAGCTAAATTCAATTATTTTTACTACGGGCAGAAATGGGTGACCTTTTTGTGACCCTGAGAAAAATTTAATCTCTTTATATTAAATGAAGATAAACATTGCATCAACCTCCTAAGGGTCTTGCGAGGGTTAACTGAACTTACAGTTGCCAGCACAGTGCTCAGTGCCTTGGGAATACTTAATACCTATTAACCATTTCATAGCAAAGGGAAAGTATCAGGGTGGGTTTTTTTGGGGGGTGTCTTTTATTTTATGCGTATGAGTGTTTTGCAGACATGCATGTCTGTGTACCACACGTGTGCCTGATGCCTGAGGAGGCCAGAAGAAGGCATCTAATCCTCTAGAACTGGGGTTACAGATGGTTGGGAACGGCCACGGCGAGCTGGGAATTGAACCAAGGTCCTCTGCAAGAGCAGTCAGTACTGCTAACTGCTGGGCCATCTGTCTCTCAAAGTATCACAGTGTTTTACTCTACATATTTGGGAACATCATATATACTTCTATTTCTATCTAGCTATTGACTGGGTTTCCAGTCAACATTAATCACACATTCTATCTGTGTTGACTCAACCACTGTATTTTTACAGACTCCAAAATGTGCTTTAATTTCAAAGACATTAACATGAGAGGCCATATAACTTGACCCTCATTATTCATGGATTCCATATCTGTGAATTCGCCTATCACTGAAGGGTCCTTGTATCCCCAGATCAATGCAGCTCTTTCACGAGCAGCATTGAGTGCCGGGAGGTGACAACTGTATGTCTCCTGATCTGGACAGCCTTGGCTGGGCTGGACAAGGTAGCATTGCTTCATAACAAATGGTTCTCATATTCCAGGCAGCAGTGAACTTTTTACGTTTTTGTGGATTTTGTAGATAATTTTCTCGTTTGAAATGACTAAGTAAAAAAAAAAAAGCTATGATATGCCCCTTTGGGAAAATGAATATATTAAAATATTTCAATCTAGAATGCGCTGTTTTAAACAAAGTTTCAGTCATTCAGTTTTACCAATGAAGACTCGGGAGCAAAACGCTGGGATGAAAGTCGGATAGCTTGGAGAGGCAATGAAAGCACCCAGCTGTCCTTCCTCCTCTGTCACCCTCAAACCTCTTCTCCCTCCTACTGTCTCAGCAGAAGTCTCTTGAAACTCAATGTCCCTCCCTTCTACTTCCTTGTGTCTCTCTAGCCATCCTCCTGACACCCGCTTTATGGTTTTTTTCTTAATAATCTTCCTGCTAACTGGTTGCTTGCTCCACCTCTTGACCGGTGGTTGACTTTATTTAATCCTGTTTACAATATTCAAGCAGAAAGCTCTTGGATTAAAGGTGTGTGCTAGGGCTGAGTCACACCACAACTAGAAAGAGGTTTTCCAGTAAATAAAGCAATCTCAGGGTTCACAGAGCTATCAAATATCCTGCAATAAGAATGTGTCAGGGTCATTGCTGGCCATGAGCTCAAGGTTACTGAGTCAACTATAGCATTAAATTTGTTGCCTCCAAATGGATTTATATATTGACCAGCTGACAAAAATGTCAGGTGACCAGAGGCACACTGCAACCAATCCTGCCCGTACTTTGCATAAGAGAAATAATTCCATATTCATTAATTCAGTGTCTCGGTAACTTCACAGAGCAAAATCACCTTGGACGATGAAAACCAGCTCTAGCCTAGATTCATCTCCCATGTGAGCTCCAACATAACCTTTGTGATTGCAATCAAACCAACTGGCTCTAGCCGGACTCTGCTTGCTTTATGCATTGGCCCCATGGCCATTTCTCATTTTACTTAGACATCTACCTGTTGGTCAGCACAGGGAGGTTTCTAATCTTTCACTTTACAGTGCTGTGCTAAGCATGTTTAAACACATCCCTAGAAGGCATGCCGTTATTCTCCAGAATTGGCTCCCAGCTTAGATTAGCCGCTACACCCAACTCAAGTTGAATTTCTGTCACTTTCAACCAAAAGAATCCCAAACATTTTTACTGAACAGAATAAAAATTGTACATCTGTGGAATCCTGTGGCTGAGTCCTGAGTGCCTCAGTGTGCATCTGGGCCTTGTGCCTTCTCATCTCCAAGACAGGCGTGGGCTGTGCTGTTAAAGGGGAAGTGGTACCCTGCCTCCTCCACGGAGCCGCAGCACTGTGTGGGCCCATTAGCACCGTTCCTCAGAAAGAGTCAGGTTTAAACTTGATCAGTTTTTTATTCAGGGGAAAGAACAAATCACTGGTTTTAAATCAGTATCAGGACTAGATTTTTATTTATTTATGTAATTATTTGGGATTTTCAAGACAGGGTTTCTCTGTGTAGTCCTAACTATCCTAGAATTCCCTTGGCAGACCAGGCTGGCCTTGAACTCAAAAATCCTCCTGTCTCTGCCTCCCAAATGCTGGGATTAAAGGTGTGAGCCACCACCACTTGGCTTGGATTTTTAAATGTATGTGTTCATTTATCTACTTTGTGGAGTCCATAATTGGATTATAATCAAGGCTGACCTTGAGTCTCCTGATCTCCTGCCTCTGTCTGTTGAGTGCTGGGGTTACAGGCTATACCATCAGGCCTGGTTTTAGGCAGTACTACAGATGTAACCCAGGGCCAGAAAAGCACTCTGTCAACTGAGCCATATCCCATGGGAATGAATATAT